>NC_056677.1:18750000-19057500 GCF_018350195.1 Panthera tigris
CTCCCACCCCCCATCAACCCTCAGTTTGTTCTCAGTTTTTAACAGTCTCTAATGCTTTGGCTCTCTCCCACTCTAACCTCTTTTTTTTTTTTTTCCTTCCCCTCCCCCATGGGTTTCTGTTATGTTTCTCAGGATCCACATAAGAGTGAAACCATATGGTATCTGTCTTTCTCTGTATGGCTTATTTCACTTAGCATCACACTCTCCAGTTCCATCCATGTTGCTACAAAAGGCCATATTTCATTTTTTCTCATTGCCACGTAGTATTCCATTGTGTATATAAACCACAATTTCTTTATCCATTCATCAGTTGATGGACATTTAGGCTCTTTCCACAATTTGGCTATTGTTGAGAGTGCCGCTATAAACATTGGGGTACAGGTGCCCCTATGCATCAGTACTCCTGTATCCCTTTCTACCCAACATTTAAAGAAGGCTTAATACCTATTCTTCTCAAACTATTCCAAAAAAATAGCAGAGGAAGGAAAACTTTCAAATTCATTGTACATGGTGAGCATTACCCTGATACCAAAACCAGACAGACACCTCAAAAAAAGAAAACTTCAAGACGATATCTCTGATGAACATAGACCCAAAAATCTTCAACAAAATGTTAGCAAACTGAACCCAACAATATGTTAAAAAAAAAATCATTCACCACCATCAAGTAGGATTTATTCCAGGATATAACTATTTGCAAACCAATCAACAGGATACAGCACATTAACAAGAGAAAGGATATAAATCAAATGATCATCCCAACAGATGCAGAAAGAGCATGTGACAAAATACAACATCCATTCATGATAAAAACCCTCAACAAAGTATGGTTACAGAGAATATACCTCAATATAATAAAGGTCATATAAAATTCCATACCTACTCAATGGTGAAAAACTGAGAACTTATCCTCTAACATCAGGAACAAGACAAGGACGTCCACTCTCACCACTTTTATTCAGTGTAGTAGTGGAAGTCCTAACCACAACAAACAAGAAAAAGAAATAAGAGGCATCCAAATTGGTAAGGAAAAAATAAAACTTTCACTATTTGCTGATAACATGTTACTATATAGAAAATGCTAATGAATCCACCAAAAAAACCCTCTAGAAGTAATAAATGAATTCAGTAAGGTCCCAGAATATAAAATTGATATACAGAAATCTGTTGCATTCCTATACACTAATAATGAAGCAGGAGAAAGAGAAATTAAGGAATCAGTCCCATTTATAATTGCACCCAAAACATTAAGATACCCAGTAACAAATTTAACCAAAGAGATGAAAGACCTGTATTCTGAAAAGTGTAAAACACTGATGAAAGACATTGAAGATGACATAAACAAATGAAAAGATATTTTAGGGGCGCCTGGGTGGCTCAGTTGGTTGAGCGTCCAACTTCGGCTCAGGTCATGATCTCACAGTTTGTGGGTTCGAGCCCCACATCAGCCTCTGTGCTGACTGCTTGCTCAGAGCCTGGAACCTGCTTCAGATTCTGTGTCTCCTTCTCTCTCTGCCCCTCCCCCGCTCATGGTTTGTCTCACTCTGTTTCTCAAAAATAAATAAATGTAAAAAAAAAAAAAGATATTCTATGCTCATGGATTGGGAAAACAAACAGTGTTAAAACATCCATAGTATCTAAAGCAATCTACAGATTTAATACAATCCCTAGCAAAATATTAACAGCATTTTTCACAGAACTAGAACAAATAAACCTAAATTTGTGTGGAACCACAAAAGACTCAATAGCCAAAGCCATCTTGAAAAAGAAAAAGAAAGCTGGAGGCCTCATAATTCCAGACTTCAAGTTACATTACAAAGCTGTAGTCATCAAGACAGTATGGTATTGGCACAAAATAGATACATAGATTAGTGGAATAAAAGAGAGAGCCCAAAAATATATCCACACTTTTATGGTCAATTCATCTATGGCAAAGGAGGCAAGAATATACAATGGAGAAAAGATTGTCTTTCCAACAAATGGTGCTGGGAAAACTGGACAGGCACATGCAAAAGAATAAAACTGGACCACTTTCTTACATCATACACAAAAATAAACTAAAAATGGATTAAAGATCTAAATGCAAGACCTGAAACGATAAAATTCCTAGAAGGAAACATGGCCAGCAGTTTCTGTGACATCAACTGTAGAAACATTTTTATAGATATGTCTCCTCAGACAAGGGAAACAAAAGTAAAATTAAACTATTAGGAGTACATCAAAGGAAAAATCTCTTGCACAGTAAAGGAAACCATTAACAAAACAAAAAGGCCACCTACTGAATGGGAGAAGATATTTGCAAATGATATATCCAGTAAGGGGTTAATATCCAAACTATATAAAGAACTTCTACAACTCAACACGAAAACATCAAATAATCCCATTAAAAAATAGGCAGAGGACCTGAAAAACAAACATTTTTCCAAAGAAGACATACTGATGGCCAACAGACACATGAAAAGATGCTCAACATCAGTCATCGTAAGGTAAAAGCAAATTAAAAGCATAACGAGGTATCACTTTATACTTGTCAGAATAGTTAAAATAAAAAAGACAAGAAGTAACAGGTATTGATGAGGATGTGCAAAAAAAAAAAACAAAAACAAAACCTGGTGCACTGCTGGTGGGAATGCAAATTGGTGCAGTCACTGTGGGAAACAGTATGGAGGTTTCTCAAAAATTAAAAACAGAGTTACCATATGATCCAATAATTCTACTGCTGGGTATTTACCCAAAGAAAATAAAAAGAGTAATTTGAAAAGATATATGCACCCCTCTGTTTTTTGTAGCATTATTTACACTAGCCAACACATGGAGGCAACTCAAGTGTGCATCCACAGACAAATGGATAAGGAAGACATGGTGTATACATATACACATGCTTATACATACAATGCGATATTAGTCAGCCATAAGGAAAGAATAAAATCTTGTCACCTGTGACAACATGGATGGGTATAATGCTAAAAGGAATAAGTAAGAGAAAGACAAATATATGCTTTCACTCCTGTGGAATTTAAAAAACAAAACAGCAAACATAGAAGAGACAAACAAAACAGACTTAAATAGAACAAACTGGTAGTTGACAGAGGGGCGGTAGTTGGGGAGGGGGGTGGAATAGATAAAAGGGATTAAGAGTACACTTATGTTGATGAGCACTAAGAAATGGATAGAAATGTTGAATTATTGTATTGTATACCTGAAACCAACATGACACTATATACTAATTATATCTGAATAAAATATTTAAAACAAGAAAACTCTTAATTTACCATGTCACAGTTTGTCTTCGGTGACACTTCTCAACCAGGGGGATAAAACAAAACTGCATCGCCCTTTCTTCCTCCTGCTCTCTGGGACAGTCAACAAATCCTGGGTAGCTGCCCACCAATTCTATTACCATGTACCTAGCTAAACCATCTTACAGGTGCACATGGATTTCCAGAAAATCACCTGGGAGGAAGAGAGGCACCTGACTGAAAATGTAGCCCAGAAAAGCAGGATTTGCTTTTCCCCAAAGCTCCACTCCATTATCCTTCTGAGGATCCGCAGTCTGAGGATGCCTAAAGCCTGACTATGTGACTCTGCAGACAAATTAGAGAACTATGTGCTAGGAATTGAGATCTTAGGGTTATATTAGATTTTATAGTTTTATACAGTTTTTAGAATGAAGTAGATCTTCAGCTCCAATGTAAAGAATGGATGTGCAATACCAGAAATAGCTGTTTCTCTTCAGAAATTTGGTTTTATGACCCATGTAATCAATTATTCCCTCTTGGCCTCAATTCTCAAGAAGCTTATACCCAAATTTATGACCTTTTCCTGGTAACTGTAGAATTCTTGTATTCAAAATTTTAATTTCCTTTATTTTATACTCCAACTCTTTATTTTCCTGTGGCTCTGTTTTCTGCTACTGTTTCTTAGAATTCTATTTCCCGGGGGCGCCTGGGTGGCGCAGTCGGTTAAGCGTCCGACTTCAGCCAGGTCACGATCTCGCGGTCCAGGCCGTGAGTTCGAGCCCCGCGTCAGGCTCTGGGCTGATGGCTCGGAGCCTGGAGCCTGTTTCCGATTCTGTGTCTCCCTCTCTCTCTGCCCCTCCCCCGTTCATGCTCTGTCTCTCTCTGTCCCAAAAATAAATAAAAAACGTTGAAAAAAAAATTTAAAAAAAAAAAAGAATTCTATTTCCCGTATTCTCTTTGCAATGTTAATAAGACAATATATGTAACATACATGTAAATCATTTTGCATAATATATTCAACATTTAAGAAATAAATCACTACCCACACACTGCATCTACATATGTACTTTCCCAGTTTGAAGTCCGATGCTTAACTGACTGAGCTACCCAGGCACCCCAAGACAAGAAAATGTTATTGATTATGAGGAAGAGAAAATAGTACTGTACCGTTTATATGTATGTGTGTGAGTACACACACACACACACACACACACACACACAGTCCATGTATAAGTGGACCCAAGCAATTGACACCATGTATAAGTGGACCCAAGCAATTCAAGGGTCAACTGCATATTCCTCCATTCTCCCAGTCTCTAGGCATTTGAATTATTTCTAGTTTGGGACTATTACAAATAGTACACCTATAAAAATCCCTACACAGCTCTCCTGGCAAAAATGTGCATAAGTTTCTTTAAATCACATTCCTAGATATATGTGTTTGGTCACAAGGTATGCACATATTCTGCTTTGAGAGACAGAGAAAATTTATTTTCCAAAGTTGTTCTAATTTACACCCCAGCCAATCGAGTATAATAGTGCTCCTGTTAATACACATCCTTTGTCCCGGCACCTGGGTGGCTCAGTCAGTTAAGCCTCCGACTCGTGGTTTTGGCTCAGCTCATGATCTCCCAGTTGGTTAGTTTGAGCCCTGTATTGAGCTCTGTGCCAACAGCACAGAGCCTGCTTGGGATTCTCTCTCTTCCCCCCTCTCTCTCCCCCTTCCTTCCTCACACACTCTCTCTCTCAAAAATAAATAAATAAACTTAAATAAATACACATCCTTTGTCAATATTTTTTAATGTTTTGCCCTTCTGATATGTATGCAGTGCTATATTATTTCATTCTTAATTTGCATTTACATTAGTAAAAGATTGGAGAATCTTCTCATCTGTTTACTGGCTACATATATTTCATTTTTTGTGAAGTGCTTGTTTTATATATTTATCCTAATTTTCTACTGGGTTGTCTTTTTATTATTCACTTGCATTTTTCACATATTCTGGACAGTAATTCTTTGTTAGCTGTATGCTTTACAAATAGTTTCACCCAGTTAGTGGCTTCATTTTCCCTTTTTCTAATATGTTTTGATAGATTATGATACTTAACAATAAAGCAGTTAAATTTATGCATAATTAGTTTTATGCTCAGATATTTTTGTATTTTAAAAAATACCCTCCCCTACACAAAGTTCAGAAAGAGTCTTGTTTATTTCTTCTAAAAGTTTTAAAGTTTTGCATTTTACATTTGAATCTTTAAAGCTTCTGGCATTTATTTTTTGTGAACTGTGCATTTTAAGGATCTATCCAATTGTTTTAAATTTTCTACATGGGTAATCAATTGTTCTCAGTACAATTTACCGAAGAGTCCTATACCACCGTGACAAGCAAGACCACATCTGTCACATAATCAAAGTTCTATATATGCATTCACATTTCTTGGTTCTTTTTTCTAATTCATTTGTCAACTGGTTTATCTCATTCCACTACCACAGTGTCTTAATTATAAAAGCTGTAAGGAAGTCTTCATATCTGCAAGGGAAAGCTGACTCTAGACTAACAGATATTTGATCAATTTAAAAAGTGACTTCTCAAACTATAGTCTTCGTACTTTATATAATGAAATCATACAGTATATATTCTTTTGTGCTTCTTTTCTTTTGCTCATCATTATGTTCAGGAGATTTATACACACTATTGATGGAGATATAGCTCATTTATTTTCATAGTTGTCATAGCAATATGGTATTCTATTTTATGATGATATCATCCTCTTTTTTCTCTCTTACTTTGAAACAGATATTTGAGTTGTTGCCAGTTTTTTCTTTATATTTGATTTTTAAAAATTCTTGACATAATCAAAAAAGGTGTCTTAAAATTTTTCACTAAGTATATAATGGTGAATGTATCAATTTCCCCATATAATTGTGTCAACTTTCTGCTCTATCAATTCTGATATATTTGTCATGTTCACGCAAGTTTAGAATTATGTTATCTTACTGGTAAACTGATGTTTTTAAACTTTGTGTGGTAACCTTCTTTATTTCTAATAGTGTTTTTTGACTTAGTCTGTTGTGTCAGGATGCTAACATAATGACCCCAGGATTCTTTTTCTTTTAGCCATTAGTCACTTGGTCTACTTTTCTCCCACATTCCACCTTCTGCACCCTATGCTTTTGGTGTGCCGATTATAAGGACCACAAGGGGCACATGAGTGGCTCAGTCTGGTGAGAGTCTTAACCCTTGATTTTGGCTCAGGTCATGATCCCAAGGTCGTGGGATCCCGTCCTACATCAGGCTCCATGCTGAGTGTGGAGCCTGCTTAAGATTCTTTCTCTCCCTTTGCCCCTCTCTCCTACTCATTCTCTCTCTCCCTCTCTCTCTAAAAAAAAAAAAAAAAAAAAAAAATTAAAGAAAGGGCCACAAAACTGTTTGTTCTTTTTCTCTTTTAATCTGGTATGATATCTCTGTTTTTAACTAGAAAATTTAGTCCATTTATATTCATGTAATATATACTGGGACTTCTAATATCTTTTAAATTCTATTTATCAAGCTTTTAAAATTCGTTTTATTCTTCTCTTTCAATTTTGGGTTGAGGTTTCCCCCCCCCCCACTGCTTTTTTTGTCTTCATTATTTTGCTAATTATATTTCTATTCTTTCATGTTCACCCTTGAACTTTTATTATGCATATTTAACTAAACAATGGCTAAGTTAAACAAGACATTAACCCTGAACAAAGAATACAAAGACCTTGATACATGTTAACTCTGAATACATCCTTCCAATTTTAAAAGCTGGATTTTTTTTTTCCAGTATTGTAATTCTGTTACTATTAGTTTACATTGATTTTTCATGGTTTTATATTTGTTTTTATCTTTTTCTTTGCTTAGACTGCCCTGTGATAATATTACTTCTTCCTGAAGATTATTCCTTAGAAGTTCCTTTAGCAAGTCATTGTTAGTTAAGGTATCATACTTTTTTATTAAAATTCAAATGTCTTCATTTCATCCTACAGATAGTTTACTGAGTACACAATTAATTCTAGGTTGTTATTCGTTTTCTCTAAGCTCTCTTTCCGATTTTGGTTTTGCTATTTAGCAGACTGCTATCAATCTAATTGTCTTTATTTGGTGTGCAATCTTTCCTATTTTGTGGGGGAGATACTTGTTTTTAATTTTCTTTTTTCTTTTTTAAAATTTATATCCAAATATTAGTCAGAGAAAGACAAAAATCATATGACTTCACTCATATGAGGACTTTAAGAGGGGAGATACTTTTTATAAATGTTTGTCTTTGATATTATGCAAGTTCTCCACAATGTGGCCGGATTCTGTTTTATTTATTGTGCTGGGATTCACTCTGTGCTCTGTATCTATGGATTCACATTTTCCATCACTCCTGGAAAATTCACATCCTGGTTAGAATCCCAGAAGGAATGAATAGAGACAATCAAGGAAGGCAAATGGATGAGGTAAGCTACAGTTTGTGCATTTTCACAGCTGAACAGCATTCTACTTTAGGAGTGTATTATCACATTTTTATTCTAGGAGTTGTAATTTTTTATTTATTTACAAAAATTTCCAGTCTATTCCTAATGGCTTCTTGTTGTGTGCAAATGTTTTCTTAAAAAAAAAAAGTCATTTCAAACATAATGCTTCTATATTAAGTGTCTTGCAATCTGTTCATTAGTAATTTGGGGAAACTTAATATGTGGTGATTGATTCTGCTGACCTTGACTCATTGTGGGTTTTCTTCCCTTTCCTTTGGTGCTACTTGACTGTGAGATCATGGCTTGATACTCATGTGTGAGTATTGCCTAAATCAAGACACTTTCTCCTATAGAGGAGGTGCTTCTGTTGCTGCTAATAGCCAATGACCATCACCAAGCTGGATACACATTTCCCCTCTTTAAAGTCTCAGCTTAGTTTGAAATCCCACCTTTAGTTTTCCTACCTTGCTTCTGGACCAAAGCTCACTGTACCCATAGAGAAAGTGCCACGATAGTCATCTATACTTAGCAATGCTCCCTTGCCCAGCCTTCTTCCACTCCCAGTTCATATCTCTAACCTCCTTTTGGGTTAGAGGACTCCTTGGATTACTCTCCTGACTCCTTTTAAGCCCATTAATGTGTGTTCTATCCCAAATTTAAATGCTCTGCAGTCCTGGGGCGCCTGGGTTGGCTCAGTCGGTTAAGTGTCCAACTTCAGCTCAGGTCATGATCTCAAGGTTCTCGAGTTTGAGCCCCAAGTCGAGCTCTGTGCTGACAGCTCAGAGCCTGGAGCCTGCTTCAGATTCTGTGTCTCCCTCTCTCTGCCCATCCCCTGCTTGCACTCTGTCTCTGTCTAGTCTCTCTCTCTCAAAAATAAATAAACATTAAAAAAAAATTTTTAATGCTATGCAGTCCCTTGGAGCATTTAGTTTGAAATAATGCTAGAGTCACTGAGTTTATTTTTTTGTATCAAGATAAGAGACACACATGGTGGAAGATTAAAGAAAGAGAAAAGCTATGATGACAATATTTTCTCACTTCTTTCCTCTCCACCACAGTACCATTTCCCCAAAACAACTGATTGTGTTTCTGCTTACAGAATTAATGATGGTAACCTCCATATCTCAAAATAGTATGTATATACTTCTACCTTCTTTTCTATCAAAGATGTGGATTTAGTTTACTAATTTCTCCTTTGTCTTTCCTCCTCCTAATTTTTGATATGCATATTATTGAACTTAATTCTTTTATTAATTACATTTGTAACATTAAACAATATATTCAGTCCCTTGTTCTACTAACTTCCTTCAGTATCTCTTGACCTCTGACCACCTTACACTGAGGATATTAATTAGCAGCACACTGGCACTTTCTTCCATATGTCCCAACACCCTCCACTCATGTCCTAGCTAATCTGATTTACATACTTGCTTTTATATTACCAAGTTGTTCAAATTTAAATTTTTTACAACTAATGTAGAAATTTCAAGTATTTTTAATAGGATGATAATAAAACCTCAAAAATCAAGAAGTAGTATTTTCATTTTTAGGAAAATGTAAACACATTCAGTGCAGGCCAAGTTGTATATTGAGATCACATTTCCTTCACCTTGACCTCAATGCTGCAATCCTTGAGCCACATAAAGGGAAATGGTTCAAATATCATGGGCAAATAAACATTGTCTTCTTACACTATTGTAACTGCTGAACATCGTAGCATAATTTAGTTTATTTCATAGTTAGATCATGACTTTCTATATAGTTTTTTTTTTCGCCTGTAGTTTCAAATGCCTTTATTTCTTGTGTGATTTAGCTTTATCATATCTCCCTTTTTCCCCAAGTGTTCAATCATACATTTCTATTTTATTACTATCTCCCACCCCCCATCCCACTACCTAGAAACTCTCCTCTGTCTACTAAAGTCTAGACTCTCTATCTACTAAATCCAAAGTGGAGTAGTTCTTCTCCAGGCCTGCAAAACTGCTGTCATGTTGAGGTGTTGCTCCAGCATTCTCTTGAGTTCATCCACCTCAAGGAGTTTTCATATATTCCTCCTTCTTGGTTTGGACTTTACAAAACACTTTTGGCCGAGTACATCCTCAAGTAACTTCTTAGAAAAGGCGTGTGTGCAATAAAACTTATAAATCTTTGCACGTTTTTATCCTTTCCTCTCCTTTGATATTTTTTCTCAGTCACAGGTTATAATTTTGAAGGAAACTGTTCCATCATCACCTAATATATATGTAGAACAGGAATATTAATGCTATTCTGATTATTTATATTTGTAAGTATTCTTTTAAGTCTGTCCCATTGGGTTACGTTCATGAGGACATTTTTTTTTTAAATCTCTCATTTACAAAAATGTGATCTCCTCTCCCATTTTCTTCCATATTCCTTTTGGATAACTTTATTTTCTTATTTTAGAAAGAAATCTAGATGGACATGAGGCAAATACACATTTCCTAGTTTATCACCTCAAATCTCCATCACTTATTTTCAATATATTATTTTGTTGTACTGTATTTACTTTGTCAGGTGCCAAAAATTCTTTTTGAAACAAATCAGGATAAGCCATGGAAGCTTCTAAAAGTTGAGAGACAGATTAGCTGTTCCCCAACATCAGAAGAATACATTTTCAATTCCATAATCATGGAAAATATTGGGAGTATTGATTCCCTGGGCTAGTTAAGAACAGATGAAGACTCATGGGGACTCAAAAAGTCTAACAGGTCAAAAGCTCAAAATCCAGAGGGATGGATGAGATCAAACAGCTCCAAGAAATGAAAAATCTTAAAAGCACCAAGGCAACTGTAATTATGGGAAACACTGTTGCAAAGATGCACTGATGGAATAATTTTTGGTAAATACAGTTATGAATTATTTTGCCCAAGGCTGCTCTTGGACTCACAGTCAGAACCTGTCTTGCCCAAGGCAAACAGATAATTAGCAATGGCCAGAGATGCTTGGGCAACAACCTGTGGTAGAAGAGAAGGAAAAACCTCCAAAAAATAAAAAGTCCTATTAAAAGTTTCTGATTTAAGAAATACGAGTTACATGGTATGGGATATCTAATTAGTTCTCACAGTGAAAGACCTCATTCCATTCTATATCATATCTGAGGTTACCACACACGGCACTGAAAGAATTCTTAAAACTTCAAAGATAGTGTGTTTTACTTCCTTACCTTTGGCACCCTGGTAGGACTCCACAGAGAGCTGCCAGTTTACTTTCTCAGAGGCAGTTGTACTCCATGATCACTTGCGTAGTTGAAGTAATTATCAAGGACTTTGAACAGGGCCAGCAACCACTCCCTTTCTGCTTGTTTCAGGTGAGGAAGACCTCTTGCCTGGGTGACAGTAGATCTGGGGGAACAAAAATAAGAGTGATCTTAGCCTTCCTTATTTTACCAACTATCTTTTGAGTACCTGATAAGTTTCAGGTGTTGTGCAAGACATTGGGGATCAAATGGTAAAGACATGGATTGGTCATGAGACCTTGCACCTGGTATACACATAGTGGCTTGGCCTCTTACACACACACCCAAAATGACAATACCTTAATTTAAGGAAACCAATAGCATCCATCTTCCTAAAACCAGATTCCTCCAAGGCCAGAACTGACATTCCTGCATTCCCTCTAGCAAAATCAAAACAGGTGGCCTTCCATTTGGGTTATCTTTGAGCATTTCTGGGAAACTAAGAACCTTTGCAAAAGCTAGAACTTATTGTTCTACAGCCCCAATTGGGAAGGCAAGAAGGGATAGAGGAGGGAAAAAGAGAGAGAACAAAGAAAGAACTGCATACACTAAAACTCACAGATACAGCAGATTCAAAATCATTCATTCATTCAGCAAATATATGCTGGGATCTCATTTTACACCAGGCACTGTCCTAAACAAAAGTGAACAAAATAGACAAAATCTCTGCCTTTGTGGAGTTTGCATTCTACTTGGGGAGAAGTAGAAAATATTAAGATACATAGCTAAAATATTTAGTTTGGGCTTAAGGAAATAAAGAAGAGAGACAGGAAGTGTCAAAAAGAGGGAGGTGCAATTTTCGGTATGTATTCAGGAAAATCGTCAATGAAGAAATGCTATTTCAGTCAAGAATGGAAGAGAGGGAGGCAGTGTGTGGAAGTCATATGAATAGCTGGGACTAAAACATTCTAGGTAACTGAATGGAACAAGTGCAAAAGCTCAGAGGCAGGGGTGTGCCTGCCATTTTCAAGGGATACTGAGCCAACATAACTACGTTAGAATGACAGAAGGTGAGAGCAATAGCTGGCTGAGTCAGGTAATGAAAATCTAGACAATGTCGGGCCTTTTTACAACCTTACTCTGAGAGAAGTAGGAGCTATTGGATTTGAGGAGTGCCATGATCTGAGTGAGGTTTTAAAGGATTATTCTGTTAAGGGTGGCAAGGCTAATGCAAATGAACATACTAGAAACACATGACAAGAAAAACAACACAAAAGCAAAAATACTTCTTCATTAAAAAGTGTCTTTTGGGCTTGCTCTAGAGAATTGTAAAATTCTGACATTAGATACAGATCTTTGATGGCCACAGAATGCTACTCTAGATTCCTAAGAGACATAAAAACTAATGATCAATGAACTCAAAACTGCTGGAATCTGGACCCATGGATAGCCTTTCCCAAGAAGCTACATCATCTTGTACCTCAGACTTAATTTGCTCCATCAGCATGTGATGAGGCACAACTTTAATAGGGTGTGACAACTGACAAGAGAATTAAATTGATGCAAATTAAAACTTTAACAGTAACATTATATGGAGCTTAAAATCCTTTGCACTTTTGACACTGAACTTAGACTAGCTGCTAAAAACCACTAGAATAAAGTATCCTTACAGAACTGCTGGCCAAGGACAATCCATTGTCTTGATAAAAAAAAATACAGAAATTCTTTCTATTGGTTAGAGACAGAGTTGATGAGCTGAGGACAGAAGCTTTTGTATCTCGTTAATCAAAGCACTGGATACATTTGAAAATTAGGATTCGTTACTAGGGAAGATAGCAATTCTGAGTGAATCAGGAAGACAGTACAGGGATAGATGGGGAGAACAGGATTCAGCAACTACTAGGACTGCTGTGTCCCAGGCACTTACAATGGTTTATCATCAAAACATTCCATGATACGTATGTATCCATGTAAACAGGATGTGTGTGTGTCTAATTTCTACGTCCGACTCATTGTCATTTTTTCCTGAGATTTTAATTATTTTATTATTAGATAGAGGTTTGAACACAATCTATAAATGAGGTAGCTCCATGGAGTTGTCTCAGTGGTTGAGAAAAGCAGAGAGGAAAAGTTAAAAATGTAAATGATACATATAGATCAAGTTATGGTCACATGACATCACAGTACACTACATAAGCGATGATTCTACAGTAATTCAAATACAAAAATGTGGTGGAAAAGAATATTTATCGCCATATGTGGCAGTATAAGTATGCAGAATTCCAAATTACTTCCTCCACCTCAGCAGTTACAATCACATTGTTAAGTATTTTAAGACTGAGATTTCACCTTGGTATATGTCTACCGCAGCACTTCACCAGTTACAAGTGTTGTAACTAGTTACAGAATTTAGTTTAATAAAAAAACTTAAATAAAAACTCATTTTCAGTTCATCATAATAGATTTGAGCCATTTTCTTCTTTATCTGGAAAACAGTATTGGTTCTATTTTAAAATTTAGAACACTCAGCTATATTTTCAAAGACTTCATAACCTGTCTAGCCATTTTATCCTCTTTATCCTGCCTGACCATCATCACCTCTATTACATATGCAGCCTGCTCCTATATGCAACTTTTGGGCCAAACAAAAGCCAAACTTTGGTTTGCTGTGACAAAACCATAGATTTGTAGCGCTCCTCAGTATTCAGATGTTTGCACAGCTTCACTCCTGCATCTGAGCCTTTACTCTACAATGTAGAGTCTACATGTTTCTCCCCTAGAAAGTTAAAATTAAAACAAACCAAACCTGACAATGGCAAGTGCTGACAAGGATGTGGAACAACTAGAACTGTCTAGATGCAGACCAACGAGAATTCTCACACTTTGCTGAGAGGAAGACAAAATGGGACAACCTCTTTAGAAAACAGTTTGGCACCATCATATAAAGTTAAACGTACATTCACTATATGGCCCAGGGATCCCACTCTTAAGCATTTAATCAGAAAAAGAAAACGTGTCTACCCAAAGATTTGTCTACAGACATTTACAGCAGTTTTATTCATAAATGCAAAATATGGGAAACAACTCAAATGTCTATCAGTTAGTGACAGACAATTCGTATGATGGGATAATACTCAGCACAAAAGGAATGAATGACTGGTACACAACAATATGAGCAGATCTCAAACATTTTAACTCAAAATACACAAGGCTACGTAAGTATGATTCCACGTATGTGACATTTTGGTAAAGGTAAAGCTATAAGGACAGAAGTCAGATCAGTGGTTGCCTCGGGCTGTGGGCAGGAGGAGTAAACTGAGTACAAAAAAAGAGAACTTCTACGAACTGATGGAACTAGTCCAACCTGGGTTCAGTGGTGCTTACACAACTAGATATGCCTGTCCAAATTCACTGAACTGTATATCTAAAAAGGCTGTGTTTTACTGTGTATAAATTATACCTCAATAAACCTAACTTTAAAAAGATGATAGTGCTGAGGAAAATTCTATCTATCCCTAAACCTTTATGAATTTCCTCTGAATTTTTACACTTTCATGAGTCTATTTCTTGAGTACCTAATCGATGCATGGTTTCATTCAATGTCCATGCTTCAGTGATCAGACATAATTTTCCTCCATTAATTTTCCTTTCATGGTAGGACCCTGAACCGTTTTTTGAAATTTCTTTCCAGGAGACAACTTAGGAATTTACATATTCACTTCCCTGCTAAGTTCTAAATTCAGAGTTTACTGGGCGACTGCTTTTCTAGTCTTTATCTCAGCATTAAATTCAATGGCTTAGGTCTTAAAACTCCCTAATTCTCATATATCTTGAAGCCTTGCTGCAGGAAGGCATTCTTTAACCATGCCTCGAGATAATAAAGTGCTTTTAGCATTTCAGCTATTAAAATACGTGGGTTGGAGACAATTTAAAACACACTTTGCTAATACTGAAAATTCTACTTCGTATTTAATAATCCAAATTCAATGATATTGTTGCTATTGGAAAATTACAAGTGAACCCGAGGACCCCAGATCTGGCAATTCTCCCTTCAATGATGAAGTCTAAATGACAATTATAGGCAGACAGGTTTACAATGTGTCACATCTCCTTTAAAACAGAGCACCATTAACAAGGGCATTACTACAAAAATAAAGGAGACAATCTCATCATGGTGCACTGAAAGTATCCGCATTCCACCCATGTTATAGTTCAGGATTAAAAAACCTTGGCAACGACATCATCCCCTTGCAAACCTAAACCTCATTTACCAAGTGGTTAGAGTGACAAAGTAGAAAGGACAGAATCTGTGGTTCATTTGCTCTGTCAACAGATCTGGGTCTCTATGTAAAGTCTGCAAAATTAAAAGCACAATTAAAGTAGATGTTTAAAGAGTAATGGTGCATGCCATATCTCTGAGATGCCACATAAAACCAAGGCCCTTGGGAACGCTGAGTTGTTAAGTAAGGAGTATTGATTTAAACTGCTTAACAGTAACAAGAGTACACATTACTTTTGCCTCAAACATGGTTTTTAAATAAAAAGTCACAATGACCTGCCATTAGGTACATTCGTTCCAAAAATGTAAATATTAAATATCAGCAATATCCAGAGCATAACCATGAATGTAATATGTCTTTCAGAAAACAAACATTTCCAAAAACTTGGTGACATATTTTTTTAAAGTTGTGATTTTGCTTCTAATTTATTAAATGCCAGTGCTGCTTCTGAGACACCTAAAAAGAACTATCAATGACTCTAAGACTTTTTTCTCAAAATTAAACATGCCATAAACAAGTAAATAGTACATTTTTATTGAGAATACTTAATCCACATGCCATAATTAGAAAATAAGGAGTAGCAAAAAAAAAAGAATTTCTAATTCCACATTTAGTCATTTTTTTACTCATTAATTCTACTAATATCTATTAAATGCTTCCTATGTGACAGGCAGTGTTTTAGACACTGTACATTGGGCAGCAAACAAAATCTACAAAATTTTCAGTCCTCCTGGAATTTACAGCAACCTTTAAAATTGTTCTGTCTAGCCTTCAAAACTTGATATATATGTATATATAACACACACATACATACACACAGATGAAAGCAGAGTATTATTCTAAAGATATCTGTAACTTGCTTCTTAATATTAGATAACACTGTGATCTTTTAAAATAAATTTTTGTTGTTGTTGTGGCAAAGATACAACATGAGATCTACCCTCTAAACAGATTTGTAAGCGTACAACATGTCATTAGCTCTGGCACTCTAGCATGCCGCATGTCTCCAGAACTTACTCATCTTGCATCACTAAAGCTTTATACTCATCGATTAGCAACTTCTTTTCTTACCACGAAATATACATCGACACCTTTATTTTCTTTTTATTTTTTTTATTTTTTTTATTTTTTAATATATGAAATTTACTGTCAAATTGGTTTCCATACAACACCCAGTGCTCATCCCAAAAGGTGCCCTCCTCAATACCCATCACCCACCCTGCCCTCCCTCCCATCCTGCCCTCCCTCCCACCCCCCATCAACCCTCAGTTTGTTCTCAGTTTTTAACAGTCTCTAATGCTTTGGCTCTCTCCCACTCTAACCTCTTTTTTTTTTTTTTTTTTTCCTTCCCCTCCCCCATGGGTTTCTGTTATGTTTCTCAGGATCCACATAAGAGTGAAACCATATGGTATCTGTCTTTCTCTGTATGGCTTATTTCACTTAGCATCACACTCTCCAGTTCCATCCATGTTGCTACAAAAGGCCATATTTCATTTTTTCTCATTGCCATGTAGTATTCCATTGTGTATATAAACCACAATTTCTTTATCCATTCATCAGTTGATGGACATTTAGGCTCTTTCCATAATTTGGCTATTGTTGAGAGTGCCACTATAAACATTGGGGTACAGACACCTTTATTTTCAATGCCTTCATTCTATATCATTGTATGGGTTTTTGGAAATTATTTAACAATCACTCTTTGTTGGACATTTAGGTTGTTGCCTTCTTTTGCATTGTAAATGGTGCTTTGGTAATAGGTAAGCATGGCTATCATAGCATGTGTTATAATCATATACATATATTTACACACTTATCCAATTTTTTAATCATGATAAATTCCCAGAAGGGGAATTTTTGTTTCCTAGGTACTAACAATTTTAAGGATTGCATGACTTTTGTCTATGATTGATTGTTTTTCTAAAATAGAAAAAAGGAAAGCCAAGTATAGCAGATGTGCTTCGTTCAAGGTGTGAGAACAAGGATACAGATGTCTAGAGTAGCATTTATCCTCTGAGGTTGCCATGATGATGCCAGTGTTCGAGAATAGGAGCATAGTGATCAAAAGAGCAGATCAGGAATGAAAAACAGTGGTTTTGAGATCCTTTGCCACAAGAATAATCAGGCTTTAAAACAAAAGACTAAAATTAATGGAGATATCTTGAATATTTCAATGTATACTTGAGAGTAAATTTCATTATACTTCCTTCCACTCCAAATCATGTCCTTGAATTCTTCTTTGCAGTAATATCAGGGAAGCATCCCAGATTTTAAAGTTAGTTTTTCCTATAATCATTCTTGAAATACCTATAAACCATCTTATTTATAAGAAGTAATGATACAACATAATTAGAATCACAAAGAAAATACCATGACATGAGCTTTTGAGAGTCAGAGTATCTGATTTTCTGAGTATCTGTGGAACATTTAGAACAAAATTTGGTTGCTTTAACATAATGTCTTAGTCTGCCTACGAGATGTAGTCTCATTATATATGATTTTTAAGAGCCAAACTGATCAATCTCTTTTTTTGCTCAGTTTTGTAGCTCCTCATATACAAACTTCTGTATGTCATTTAAAGGAAAATAAGTCACTAAGCATATAAAATTAACAAACAGAAGGTTTATGGTAAGGAACTAAGGATATGCCAGAGTTGAAAGGCAGATTTGTGAAAAGTATGATTTCACATGACAGCTAAAAATACTTACAATTGAATAGGTTTCTTTCCAATTACAAGTTTGTAGCAAGAGATCAGCTACAATCAATGATAACATGAATAATAAATTATTCCACCTATTTTAATTCCACATGATAAAATGGAAACATGAAAATTCCAATGATCCTTGAATTGAGCTTGATGTTTCTTTCAGGCTGCTCAACATTCCCCAACTCCTCACCAGGGTCACACTAGTGGAGACAGTGAATTCTTGCTCACATAGAACTGCAGATTTCCTATTTCCCCACTTTCTAGCATCATTTGTTCTAAACCCAGTGGATTCATGTTGAAACCTGTAGATTTTGAAACATGTAGCTCCTCATATAATCTAAAACCCAGTTTATGCTCAAATTGTGTGTGTGTGTGAGAGAGAGAGAGAGAGAGAGAGAGAGGGGAATGTTCACAGGTGGTGCTGTGTCCTTTACTGAATCGCCTGGGAGGCCATTTAAGTGATGTTTAATATTGGTAAGCAGGTTGAGGTTTTACAAGCCTGATCAATTTATTATAAAGTTTCCCATCGTGCATCTAACAGTTACAGCATCCATTGATTTTGATCTGTGTCCATTATTAAAAAAAATGCTGACAAGTAGTGACCTTAATTTTTCACTTAAAAAAAAAAGCATTTATTAGCTAGAGTTCTTGAATAAAGAAGAACTTTCATCATTTCTTCTCTTGTCTTGAATTATATTAACATAAAAGGCAGGACAAATTATCGATTCTCATTGTTAAGGAATACTGAGTGAATGTAGTAAGTTCCAAAGGTGACCAATATGTTTATTTATTGTTAGTATAACTATAAAGTCATAGAATTTTTGTGTTTGATGATATATTACAAACTATTACACTGATTTGTTATTTTGGCACTCAAATTTTCCCATCTTAGGGTGTGTTCCGTTGATATATTCTCTTAGTGTTTTATTTATTATTTATTTACAGGCATTTTAAATTTATTTATTTATTTATATTTTATTTTATTTTATTTATTTATTTTTTTAGACTCCATGCCCAGCGTGGGGCTTGAACTCATGACCTGACATTACAAGTTGCATGCTCTACCAACAGAGCCAGCCAGGCGCCCCAGTGTTTTAATTTTAAATTTAAGACTGCCAGCCTTTTTATCTATAACTTCTTTAATTTTCTGAATATTTTTTCATATGTTGAAAATCTTGTTTCCTAAATGACATTAACATACTTATTATTTGTTTTATCCCACTACTGTTATATAACATGGTTTCAATAGAACAGTTCAGAAATAATTGTCAATAAGACTTCTGAATGCAGTTTAAGATTTATTTGTAATTATTTTTTTCAATCTAGAAATGTAGAGTCAAAAAACTGTCTTTTAAAGTCATTTGAAAACACTGTTCTTGTCAGGATTTTACCACCAAATTGATACATATTTAAATTCTTTTGTTTTAGTTTTTTTTTTTTTTGTTTAGAGATTGCATTCTTTCTTCCTGACTTTATTTTATAATCGTGAAAATGATTTATATGCTTCCAAGATCCAAATTATACAGCAAGTTACTTTCAGAGAGATCTAACCACTGATTATGACCCCCTTCCATCTTCCCTCCATGCCACGTACACAGCCATTAGAGAGCATGAGCAGGGGAGAGGGGCAGAGGGAGAGAGAGGATCTCAAGCAGGCTCCATGCTCAGCACAGAGCCCAATGAGGGGCTCGATCCCATGACCCTGGAATCACAACTTGAGTCAAAATCAAGAGTCAGACACTCAAGTGACTGAACCACCCAGACGCCCCATATACAGCCATTTTTTTTTAAAGTTTTTCTTGGGGCGCCAGCTCAGATCATGATCTCTGTCAGTGAGTCCGAGCCCCGCGTCCGGCTCTGTGCTGACAGCTCGGAGCCTGGAGCCTGCTTCGGATTCTGTGTCTCCCTCTCTCTCTGCCCCTCTCCTGCTCACACTTTGTCTTTCTCTCTCTCTCAAAAATAAACAAACATTCAATAAATAAATAAATAAATAAATAAATAAATAAATAAATAAAAAGGTTTTGCTTATTTTTCTACTGTTTCTTTTAAAATCTATATATAACCAAATCCAATCTTGGGCTATCACACTCAGTGCTGTGGTCAATTTCAGGCATACATTAGTTCATATTTTTGTGCCTATGTATCTTTGGGAGAGATTCATACCTGAGTGGAAGCACTGGTCCAAAGCTAAAAAAATAAAGTTGTTGGATAGTGTCAACCTCACTTCCATAGGAGCAGTATCATTATCAACAATAATATGTCGGAGTCCTTGTTTCCACATAGTATGCGAACAGACTACCCTGGATTTTGCGAAGCAGGGAGTGATAAGCAAATTTTCAGTACAGTTTTAGTTACATCTCTGTTATTTTGATTGCACTTGGTAACTTTTCACAAAGTTAAGGGTCATTTGCATTTTTTCCCTCTTATCTTTTGCTATTAAAAAAAAACTAGACAATGTTTGCCACTCAATTTTCAGAAACTCTTTAAATCTTAAAAGGTGTAATTAGTGGTGTCATTTGCACATAGTTTCCCTGGTTTTACTTGGCTTATGGTATTTTATTTCTGCTGTTCAAAAGCTATAGACACACACACACACACACACACACACACACACACACACACACAATATCAAACCTAACAGTCTTTCTTTTAATTGCTTCTGTAATTTTAATCATCGGAAATATCACAGGTCAGGTTCCCCAGGAAGCCAATTCTGAGATGGAAACTACAGTGCTAGATTTTATTGAGGAATCTATCTTAGCTCAGGCTGCTTAACAAAATACTGGATGGACTTAAACAATAGACTAGGTGGCTTAAACAGCACACACATTTCTCACAGTTCCAGAAAATGGGAAATCCAAGATCAAGGTGACACCACATTTGGTTGTATAGGAGAGCCCACTTTGTGGCTTTGTGGTTGTGGCTCTCTATACTTACCTGACATCTTTGTGTACATGCAGAGAGAAAACTCTGGCCTATATTCTTCTTATAAGGACACTAGTACCATTATGGGGGTTCCATGCCCATCTAAATGACCTCATCTAAACTTACTTTTCAGAGACCCACTTCCTAAAACTATCATATTGGAGGTTAAGGCTTCCACATATAAATTATAGGGGTAACACAAAGTTTCAGTCCATAACAGAATCCTTGGGACTAACAGCTGTAAATCATAGGACTCTCAATGTTAAGGGCATAAGCTCTTTATCCCTGAAGAGGATCTGGGTGGCACACCAAAGCAATTACCAGGGGAAATTCTCTCCACTCCAAGAAATTTTTAAAAAGGGAATAAACAACATAGTTAATAAGGGATTCACCTATGGCTTCTTATACAATCTGAACGTTTTATTTGGTACATCAGACCTCTCATCCATTTGAAATGGTGTGAGAAATTGAGCCAATGGTGTATTTTTATATTTTTTCACTTGTGCCAGGAATACATAGTAACACATATTAATACATAGACATTTGTTTTTAGGGCTGAGATATTTTTTTTCTAAATACACTTTATAGCTAACTTGTCTAACTCTAGAAAAAAACTGTACTTCTATTTGAATTTCTTTAGATTAATAGATCAATTTAGGGAAAAAAGACACAAAGCAACAGGAAAAACTGGTATCTTTATTACGTTATGTTCTCCTTTTTATAAGTATGGTATAGCTGTCGATATGTTCAGATCTATTATGTCTTTCAGGAATACTTCAGTCTTTCTTTGTACGAGTTTGGTGCCTTTTTTGTAATATTTATGGTTAGGTTTTACAGTTAAAAAAAACTGTGGGGTGCCTGGGTGGCTCAGTCACTTGAGCGTCCGACTTCAGCTCAGGTCATGATCTCGCAGTTTGTGAGTTCAAGCCCCGCATCAGGCTTGCTGCTATCAGCCTGTCAGCACAGAGCCCACTTCAGATCCTCTATCCCCATCTATCTGCCCCTCCCCCTTTTACACTCTCCCCCAAAATAAATAAATACTTAAAAACAATTTTAACCACCTATTTTAAACGGGATCTGCTCTTACACCTTCTGAGTATCATTGAGATTTGTCTCTTTAGAAAGCAACTAATAATTAAAATTTATTTTGCAATTTTATTTTTAAATTTATACTATGAAAAATTTCTAACATATACAAAATTGAAAGAAGTAAATAACAACCCCCCATGTGCCTATTATCAGATGCAACAATGATCTCTTCATTACTAATCCTATTTCATCTAAAGCGCAACCTACTTCCTCTTCCCTAGATTCTACTGATGCAAATCTAAGATATCATATCCTTTAATCCGTATCTATTTCAGAAGATACTTCTAAAAGTGTTTTTTTAATGGCTTCAGTGCTATGATCCCACCAAAATAAACCTACAGTAATTCCTTATTAATATTAAATATCCAGTCAATGATTAAATTTCACATTTGTCTCAATTTTTTTAGTTTATTCCAATCAGTATACAAATGATATGTCTTTTTTCATCTATAGGTTCCCCCTCCATCTCTTTTTGTCCCCTTGTACTTTGTTTCTTAGAAATGAAGAAATAAAGAAATTCAATCATTTTTTTCCATATGGTTTTTCAGTTTTGTTGACTGCATCCCTACAGTATCCTTTAACATGTTCCTCTCTTCACTGAGTTTATTGGAAATTAGTAGTTAGAACAAGATGCTTCACAAGACCCAGATTTGGGTTTGTTGGGTTTTTTAATTTGTTTTTGTTGTTGTTGTTAAGAATATTTCCTAAGCACATAGTCAATGTCCAGGAGGAAGCACGTGATGTCTGACTGTGTCTGTTTTAAATCTAAGAATTCATCAGGTTTTGCAAAATGATATTTAATTTTACTACTCTTTCATTTATTATCTAGAATTCTTCTTTTTCATTAACCTTCTTGTTTTAATTCCAGTATAGTTAACATACAGTATTATATTACAAAGAGAAACTTTTTCTTTATCATCTCTTTGATCACTGTGAAATACAGTTCATATTTTTAAAAAGATATATGTATATTTTTTAAGTTTATTCATCTATTCTGAAAGAGAGAGAAAGCATGAGTGGGGGAGGGGCAGAGAGAGAGGGATGGAGAGAGAGAGAATCCCAAGCAGGCTTCACAAGGTCAGTGCAGAGCCTGAAGTAGGGTTCAAACTCATGAACCACAAGATCTTGACCTGAGTTGAACTTGGAAGCTTAATTGACTGAGCCACCCAGGTGCCCCTACAGTTCATATTGAAGGCAGGATGAATGTTTGATTCTTCCCCTTTATGTAACAGCTTTTAAAATTATGTATTAAATTTTTAGCATGGTCTAAAATTGACCACGGAGTTTTTCTTTTTATAATTATGGACTCATATATCACATATATTTGATGTATCTAAGCCCCTTGCAAATTTTCCTATTCTGGGGAGTCAGTGGGTGACTCTTCAAGGTGGCTCTTTTTGAATGACCCTAAGACTATTGATAGCTTCCTTGCTTTCTGCCTTGAAAAGATTTTCCTAGCACAGCTTTCACATTCCATATCCCAAACCAGGGATCAGGCACTTCTCCAAGACACCCTGGTTCCTTTCACAGGAAGTGGTCTTTTGAGATCACAACCTGGGTATTTCAAGGACCTTTGTTACTAGTTTTCCGTTGTTTCTAGAACTTTTGTTGTTGCAAAGCGAAAAAATGTTTTCTCGTTAAAAGAGGTCATGCATGCACACAGATAACTCCAATTCAAATTTAACACCGAGGCATTTTTATTCAATCTCATCAGACTTAAATATGCTTCTCCTTTTTCTCATGACAGATATCTGGGTTCTCAACATCAATATAATTATTAATTTGCTTTATTCCACAACACATACATGACAGTTTCAAAATACAAGTAAAAAAACTGTCACTAACACCATTACATTCATTTCTTTCACTTTCTCTTGATGTTTATGGATTGCCTTTTAAAATAATTCTTCATAATTCTGCAGAATATGTACATGATTTCCAAGTCAAATCTACAAAATAAGAAGTATAGCCAGCTTCTACCATGTCTATTTCCTCCTATAAATATTTAGACACGTACTTTGAGAGGGAAGATAGAACTGTCAATTAAGGGGAAACATTTTGAACTCAGAGGTAAAAGTTTAACCTTTGTAGGCAACTTGTGGATCAAGAACTGGAAATATTCATATCAGGAAAAGAGAGTAATTATGATGGAATATTTTTTTATGAAACATGAGAAAAGAGTGTGCAAGAGGGAATGGTCATCAATGCCATGCCAGCAGAAAATCTTAGTAAAAGTTGACAGAGGTAAAGCTATTGGATTTCACGTTAATGAGGCTTTTAAAAAATTTTCAGAAAGAACATTTTCTTGAAGGAGCAAAACAAAATTTTAAAAAGTATTAAGGGATGTGGCACGCCTGGGTGACTCAGTCAGTTGACTTTGGCTCAGGTCATGATCTCGCTGTCTGTGAGTTCAAGCCCCATGTTGGGCTCTGTGCTGACAGCTCGGAGCCTGTTTCAGATTCTGTGTCTCCCTCTCTCCCTGCCCCTCCCCGCTTCATGTTCTGTCTCTGTCAAAAATAAATAGACATTTAAAAAAATTTAAAAAGTAATAAGGGATTAAGTGGAAAGGAAATGGAGAAAGCATATCCCAAAACCTTGGGATGCTGGTCGTTTGAAAGAGAAGAACAAGGGGTGCCTGGGCGGCTCAGTTGATTAAATGTCTGACTCTGGATTGCAGCTCAGGTCATTGATCTCACAGTTCGTGAGTTCAAGCCCTAAATCAGGCTCTGTGCTGACAGCACAGAACCTGCTTGGAATTCTCTCTCTCCCTCTCTCTCTCTGTCCTTCCCTTGTGTGCACGCTCTCAAAAATAAATAAACATCTTTTCAAAAAAGAACAAGAGACACACAGGGCAGTTACTAGCTTCAGAAATATAATGAAACATAGATCCTTTATTTCTCCAATAAGGAAAATCTTAAAGAAGAAGCTATCAAAAGGAGAATCTGAAAAAGAAATATATAAAATGCTGGAACAAATCTCTTGAGTCAGGAAAAGATGAAGTCAAGAACAGCCAAAAATTCCGCCTCCATGTATAGAGACCAGGCCTCCAAACAATAATGGTGAGACATTCCACTTATTCCAAGGAAGCACATAATAAATCCAGTCTGTGGACTTTTCCATACCAAAGTTGAACCCTTCTACAGACACTGATCTTATTTCTCACTCAGTGAGATCCCTAGAAACCCAAAAAATTCTGTATCAGTCTTAGGACCCCTACAGAAACTAAATCAATCCAGTTTACTGCTAGTATTTATTCTGAGGGGTGCCTGGGTGGCTCAGTTGCTTAAGAATCCAACTATTGATTTTTGCTCAGGTAATAATCTCACAGGTCATGAGATCATATTGGGCTCTTGCTGAAGGCATGAGGCCTGCTTGAGATTCTCTGTCTCCCTCTCTCTCTCTGCCCCTACCCACTCACGTTCATTCGCTCATTCATTCTCTCTCTCTCTCTCTCTCTCTCTCTCTCTCTCAAAAATAAATATTAACAAAATATTTAGGGGCGCCTGGATGGCTCAGTCAATTGGGCATGTGACTTCAGCTCAGGTCATGATCTCACAGTTCGTGGGTTCGAGCCCCACGTCAACTCTGTGCGGACAGCTCAGGGCCTGGAGCCTGCTTCAGATTCTTTGTCTCCCTCTCTCTCTCTCTGCCCCTACCCCTGCTCAGGCTCTGTCTCTCTCTCTCTCCCAAAATAAATAAACATTAAAATAATTTTAAAAATATATTTATTCGGAGTAGCCTGGTACACAACCCATGCTTTCTAGTCTATTCCCAATACACTGAAAAGTGGCTGCATCTGATTCTTTTGGGAGCCTTAACATCTGCTCAACTTGTGACGTTCATATCTTTGTTATCCTTGGTCATTTCACAGGTTGTGCAATGGGTACATCATCCAAATTCTTTCACAATCATTTCTATATTGCTCTCTATAGGCCTACCTTGACCATACTGCCACATTTCTTCCTCTTCAACCTTCCTACTATGTCCTCTAAGAACTCCTATTTCATGGTACACTGTCTTATATCCTCAACCCCTTCATCACATGTTCTTCCTACCTCCTAGCCCTTATCTGTATTCACCATTGCTATTTCTAAACCATTACTCTTTTTCTGTTTCTGACAACTGTTCTTTTGAGGCATGTGCTGTCCCACCAAATCTGTCATTCACTAACATCTCATCTTGTGTCAACTTCTCAGCTTGGTTTGTCAGTCACTTGACAGGTTCAGGAAGGAAAAAGGTACATACGCCAAGCGTATTGCTGAGGCTGAGCATGGAGTACTACCTAGAGGGCAGAATTAGAGCAGACATAGGGAAGGTGGATTGAGGGGAAAGGCAGAATGTGTGAGTCACATAAAATACTTGAATAATGGATAAGGTATGTTGTATGTTGGAGCTGGCTCCTACTAATTCATAAGATCCAGCTGTTAAATTTTTAGCAACTTTGTAAGCCATTATACCAGTAGTTTGAAATAGGCTATTATGGAGATATTGATACCGTGGCAATTTGCAAATGCTACTTATCAAGACTCTCTTTTCCCTCCTGACAGCCAGTTCTTCTTCTTTTTTTTTTTCTGAGAGAGAGAGAGACAGAGCATGAACGAGAGTGAGCATGTGTGCACATGCACATGTAAGTGAGCGGGGGAGGAGCAGAGGGAGAGGGAGAGAGAGAATCTTAGGCAGGCTCCACGCCCAGAACAGAGTCTGACATGGGGCTCTATCTCATGAACTGTGAGATCATGAAATGAGCCTAAATCAAGTATCAGACACTTAACTGACTGACCCACCCAGGCACCGCATGACATCCAGTTCTTAAATGTTTACCAGTACATGGTAGGGAAGAAGAGGAAATACAACGAGTGGATAGAAGGTCAGGAAAGTTGAAGAGGAATTTTACCTAATTCAAACTTATGCCTAGGACAATATCATCTTAAAAGCTAAGGCCAAGAAATAAAAATAAGCAAGAGTTAAATGGTAGATCCCAGAGTAGCAAGATTAAAGATAGATTCCAAAGAAAAATACTGGAAAAATATCCTTCTTTTAGCTAAACAGATAGTTTTCAAATTTATTGATGAGACTGCATCCCAAATGTAAGAAAATAGATGGAAGTGATATTAGCATGTGGTCCTCTATCACTGGACACTCTCAAGTTGAACTCCGTCTACAGTGCTTGTTTATTCTGTGTGTAATTAGGCTACTGAATATAACTTTGGTCTTCAAAAACTTAGATGGATCAAAAACCTAGAAAGCAACAAGAATAATAAGAATATGGAGGATACATGGCTCTTGGGAGCATCTATACAGTGAAAATATAAAGGGCGGAGTTTGCATCCTGTCTCCCCTTATCCACTAAATAATATCGTGCAAGTCATGTAACCTCTCTGAATCCATTTTCTAAGCTATAATATGGGCATGGAGATACCTATCTCTTAGAGTAGCGATAAAAATTTCTAAGATAATGTAGTTTATAGTGTCAAGTCTAGTGCTTTGTTCATAGTAGACACTAAAATATTTTATTCCCATTTCAGCTACACTTGTAAACTTTTCTTTTCCATGAGGTAAGGCTAAATACATATTCTTGAGGAAGATAAAAGATAATGAAGCTAGAAGACCTAACTGTGTAAGGGAGCTTCTTAGTACTTCTCTTTGTTGTTACACCATTGGAAAACTCTCATCCAGGGGTGACAGACTTTGTGTAAAAGACCAGGGAGTATGTATTTCTGGCTTTTCAGTCCGTATAGTCTCTGCCCCATCTGCTCAAGTCTCCTGTTGTAGTAAAAAAGCAGCCAGAGACAATTCATAAACAAGTATGTGCATGACAGTGTTCTAATATGACTTTATGAGCACTGGAATTTAATTTCAAATAATTTTTACATATTTTGAAATATTCTTTTGATTTTTTTTTCAACCAGTTAAAACATCACATTTCTTCTTAGCTCACAGATCATATAAAAACATCTGGAAGGCTAGGTTTTGCCTGCAGGCTATGGTTGGCTGACACCTGCTACTATACTTCAGGAACAAACTAGGACAAGTCAATGGTTTTGAAACATATTTTTAAACCTTGGAATCCTTTGTTCAAAAAAATCTTGCATGACGACCACTTGTTACCAGAGTTTCTGTAAAGATGGGAATCTATCATCTCCCCCCACTCCCTCAAGAACCTACCTTTTCGCCAACACAACACTTACATGCACGTACACACAATCTCCTAAGATTTTATGAGACACTTTTTGGAAACCTTACAATGAAACATCAAAAAGAAATACTGACAACTTTGCATTATTGATCCCCTTTAAAACAAACAAGGTACAAATGTGGAAAAGGCAGAGAACAATAATTAAACCAGTCCTCCACAGGACCTTCAAATGTTTTTCTACATTGGACCTCTGATTCATGCTTTCAGACACACCTCCCAACTGAATCCTTCTCTTACCTGATGAGAATCTCCATAACTTGAACACTGTAGATTACCTGTCATGTCTGCATGATGGTTTGATCCTTTCTCTTTTCTTGGCTATACTGGTCTCTGTTATAGGGATTTGGACTCTGCTTTGGTCCCAGGTACATGACACATGCAGTTCTCAGGCATTCTGCTAGCCCAGATCCCTGACCATAGTAGCCAGATCTGAGTTATGAAAAAGTCCATCTAGTCTCATCAATTCACTGGGAAGGATATGTATCAAAGCAAAATCCCTATGCAGACATCCATGGAGAGTTATCAAATGTCAGTTTACATTAATAAAGGATGTAAAAAAGGAAACACATTTAGTTAACCCTGCTATGTGCCAAGTGCTGTGCTAACTATTCATTCTAAATTTTTTCATGTTTTATTTTATATTTGAGGGAGAGCAAGAGCGAGAGGGAGAGCGAGAAACAGTGCATGAGCAGAGGAGGGGCAGAGAGAGATGGAGACAGAATTTGAAGCAGGCTCCAGGCTCTGAGTGGTCGGCACAGGTCCCGGCATGGGGCTCGAATTCATGAGCTGTGAGATCATGACCTGAGCCAAAGTCTGACGCTTAACTGACTGAGCCATCCAGTTGCCCCATAGGCATTCATTCTAGAATTAAGAAAAAAGTGACAAGCATTTTCACAAATGGCATGAAGGGCAATCCAAACTTAAGAAAGAAGCTAAACTAAGTGGTTTTTCTACGTCCTTCCCTTTCAGGTGGAATATTATGAGTTCCTTCTTACAGAGAGCTCTGTAGACACATTTCTGAGCGGTGAGAGATACTTGGAGAAGTAGGTCAAAGAAAAAACTATTCTGAAAAGCCACTAAAGGATTCCAATGGCATCTGGGAAAAGCAGACTACCTTTGGAACAGAAACAGATACAGACATTGAAAAGAAAAACACACATATGTTGCAAAGCTCATCCTCCAGCACTAATGCCAGACGACAGACGAATAGACTTTCTTGTGCCTGTAATCGGAACTGCAAGGTTGGGACCTATTATAATGGGGCAATTCAAGATGCTACCTTCTGATTTGAAAACAAACAAACCAACAAAACAAAAAGAAACAAAACGCTTGGCTTGAATTTTAATTTGAGAGTAGTTATGTTAAAACGTATCCATAATCTCAGATAATATGCGTTAAGTGAAAGAAAATGACTGAGCAATTACATTCAGAGCTGGTTTTTAGCTCCTGCATAAATTAAAAGAAATCTTTTTCAAGGCAATATTTGAAAGTCAGTACTTCTAATATCTTTCATTACCATCTACCTGTCAGGACTGAAAAAAAGGAGCTACAAATTGAGACTTCAGAAAAACTAAACGGCCTGCATTTATTAATTAACCATCATGTGTTTACTTACCTAGGACTTGTAGATCTACTCTCCAACTTTCCCCACTCTGGGGAAAGACTTACAGACTGCATTAAATGACTTTCTTTGCCCGATTTCAGCTGGGTGCAACCGATAGAAAGAACCTACTGGAAATCAGTGAGAAGGAATATAAGGTGAAGGTATGTATTTCCCTAGCTCCTTCTTTGTTTGGAAAAATTAAGAAGGGCTCCATTTCTCTATTGAAATCTACCACTCTTGTGTGCCAGTAAACATTCTCTGCACTCGGATCTTCAGGCAAAGCAGTGGTAATTGTTCCCCCCGGCTGATAGTTCCAGGGTACTTTATTGTGCCTTGTTAGTTTCCTTTAATCGTGCTTACACATTTGCAGGTAGCCCCTTCATTAAGCTCCCTTCAATTCTCCCACTAGAGCATACTATCTATTTGCTGTGCTAACCCTGAATAATTATGCCCCTATTTTTTTTTTTCACTCTCACGGACTAAACAAGAAGAGTCTTATTCACTGTTTCCAACCAACACTGTATATGGATATCCTTTACTGTATAACTGTTGCAGGAAGTATTAGAGAGTGAAAAGGGCCATCCAGGGGGCCAATGGAGAACTTCAAACATTGCATTTCTCAATAGTTCAGGGGTATATTACCATCAGTTGTATATCTTGCATGTGTATTATATACTTTGTGTATATAAAATAATTTATCATAAAATGCAAAGGAAGCCACAAAATTACTTATAGCAAGAAAAGTTTCATTTTGTCATGTACATATGCATGGAAAAATTTCTAAAAGGAATTAGAAGAAGATAATAGTGGTTTAATTAGATTATGAGATTATGGGTAATTATTTTCTTATAGTTTTCAAATTTTCTATATTAAATAGACTCTTTCTCCTAAAAAACTAACCAGTATTAAGCAGCAAATACTTGGAAAATCAGGAATAGCTTCCATCATGTTACAGAGCAGTTACTGTCCTGAATCGTTTCACTGATAAATGGATCCACTCCAAAGAGGAAACCTCAAATTAGAGTTCAGACATGTGACTAAAAAACAAAAACAAGAAAATGCTTCATGAGCCAGTGAGGGGGTCACCTCTGGCAACAATTATGTCAGAGGAGAAGGATTTCAGGAGACCATGAGAATATGAACTTGCTTATAAAGCTGCCAAAGGTGACCTTAATCGTCCAGTCATGTTCTGTTCAGAACCATTATTGGGCTTTCAGTTGCTATGAACAGTAGCGGTGTGATACAGTCATGTTTAAAGGGATAGTGTCGGTTCATTTTCATCTGCTGTCTCTCCTTTAGGCTGTTACTAAGATTTCATGGAGTTTGGAAAATGCCCTGTCCCCTGAGACCTTGAAAAATGAGGGGCACGTACAAAGACTTTGATGTTCAATGTCAGGGAGGACGATTTACGCGGCTGTGCTGCAGCCCAGCAACACCAAGATCTGTTATTAAGATGACATTTAATAACAAACATGCCAATTATTGGACTTGTATTAACTGTATCAGTGAAGTATGCACAATCAAAGTCACAGATGTATCGAGAATGGTGTTGGTAATATCACACTGATTAAATAAACAAGGTCTTGCCAGCATTATTCCTTATAACACAATAGCCCATTTTGATATTCACATTTTTTAAATGAAATTTAGTTTTTCAATTTTAAAAACATTTTTATTGGAGTAAAACATTAGATACTTATGTTGTAGTAAGGCAGCATGATTTTATAACCTGTGGTCTCCCTATCATAACTCTTCCCTGGTATCTCTGAAACAAGAAGACTATGCAGAGGTCCTTGGTTAGCTTGACCTCTTCTATCCACCAGCATGCACATGTCTGATCTTTCTCTAACTCTTCATACCTCCTATTGTTTGTACTAAAGATAGTAATATGTGAGAAGTCCAGTCATTAGTGTTTCTCTGATGGTCTTGGCTACAATATAAAAAAGAAACAAAAACCTGGTCCATTAGCTAAACTCAATTAAAATTTCCCCATATATATCATGGCATGAGACAATGTGAAGCATGCTAGGATAATTATTGGTGGACTTATTGCAATTAATTTTGAATAGGGAACCAAGAAGCATTTTATAATAGGCTGCATATAGAGTTTCATAAAATCACAGACTATTTGTTTTGGAAATGGTCTTAAAGATCAGGTAATCCAACCATTCATCCAGTGCTTAAATCCTTTCTATATTTTTACCACGTATTAGTCTCTATGTCATCCTTGAACTGTTCCAGGAAAAGAGAAGATTTATCAAAGCAACGCATTTGAAATAGGAGGCATTAATTTCCATATACATATGCATATACAAATATTACTGTGAACATGTTTATTACTTACTTTAAACTCAGTATGGCATATGTTAATAGGACAAGGAGAAGAAAAAAATCCTTCCTTGGTTTTCTCACATACATTTTTTTTAAATAAATTTAACAGATACTGGAGGACTCTAAGCTTTCCTCTTCTAACACACAAAATGAAATAATTAAATTACGGCAAATACCCTAGTTTCTAGGGAACATGCAAAGATCTAAAATAATACCTTACACGAAAAATTATTTTCATCTTTTAAATTTATTTTTACCACTTATGTTTTGACCAAGCAAGTCCAGTCAGACAGGTATAGAGACCTCTGCCAAGATTATATTGTAAACAAGGGGATAGGGTTTGAGAAAGACACACTGGAAAACTCAATCCTCAAAAAGCTGTGTTGTATAGAAAAACAAGATAGGCACCAGAGAATCACTATCAGCTGTTAAGAGTTACCAGGACAATTCTAAGTTTCTTGTGTCCAAGAAAGTTTCACAGAGAAGTGATTTTAGGAATCTTTTGACTCTGGTTACAAAATGTGTTTGGTGTTAAAATACCTCACTACCCTAACAATACCCCCATTAGAGAGGCATGACTTGGAGGTTTAAAGGCCTCTTAGCTTTCAAGATCTCCTGGCACCAAGCCCTCAACACAGACTCATTACAATGTAGAGCCTGAATGAAGAGGTGATGGGTCTGGAGTGAGAGAGGGAACAGGCTTTTGGCAGATAGCAGGGATTTCAGAGACTAGAGGATACAGAGAGAGGAAGAGGGAGATAAACTACAGATAAACTTTACTCTCTGCTCAGCCTCCCCAGAGCTATCCCATCTCATGAACATTACCTTGTTTATTCTTACCTTTGGCTTATTTTAGAAGTCTTCTTATAGACCTACCAAAGGCCAGGCAGAAGATTGTCAAGTACTTTGCTTGAACCAAATGTATGGAACTAACAATCTTTTCCAGGAATCAAATCTCAGTGCTTAAATCTAAGGCACTATCTATGCAAAACCTATAGCCAAACACAAATAGTCTTAAGAGCTCTTTCTTGTTTAGCATTATGCTGGGCACATATCAGGTGCTTTATAAATTTACTTTACTGAGAATAGCTGAAGAGCATTTCTAATGATAAAGACAATTCCATGGTGAGTCATTTATCCAGCTACTTTCCAGTTCGAGGAACTAAGTAAGTCATTAAGACTGAATCAACTTCTCTATATACTTTCACTTTCTAAATTGGCAAAAGAATCTCAGATAAAGAACAGACTTCAAAATGACTACATTAAAAAACACAAACTATTTATTTTATGGTTATGAATATTGTAAATAAAGTATCCATCTAAAAGCTGAAAGACTCATGTCACTTAAGTGCTTGGGATAATCAAAGGAAAGTGGGTTCAGTTACTAAAAATGGAGAGGCAGGGAGAGGAAACCAAAAAAAAAAAAAAACTTACTTGATAAAGTGCTGCAATATCCTAATGAAAATATGTAGCCTTTTCTAGGTTATAAAATTTTAAGTGAATTCACACTTGCAAGCACAAAGAAATAAGCAAAATAAGTACCAAGAAGTCTATATTGACCAGAAGGGAAAGCATTAAAAATCCACTAGAATGAGTTGGTCTTTGCCTTTATCATTGTCTCATACTGGGCTTTCCCAAAATCAGAGTCTGAGACAAAGGCCACCTTGCCATTGAAGGTTAAGTGCTACTATTGGCCTCTGGCATTCCACAATTCACCCCTTTCCCCTTTGGTATTAGAAAGCCCAATTCTATAGACCTAGGGTCCAGAGGATACTACTGAGCCCCTCAAAGATGTCATTGCTTATTGCTGGGATATTTCTTATTGCCTTAGTGTGGAGACTGTGCTATGGCCCTTCTGGGGAACGTGGTCAAGTGTTCAATGCTCTCAAGAAATAAATCCTTTCCAACATTCCACCTCCCTCAGTCTTCTGTTCCCTTCCTCACTATCATGCCCAGGTATTCTTGTATCACTACCTCATTTACTGAAAGCTGTTATTGTGTCACAGCTTCAAAAAGCCATTTCAAAGTATGCAAAAAAAAAAAATGGCAGGGTCATGAGCAAACTTCAGGCGTCCTTGTCAATGTTTTGAACCCAATACCACAGGTGACTGCTTATAGGTCAATGATTTCCTGGTCCAATATCTTCCTTATTCACTCCCACATTAGTTCCCCTGTTCCCTGCCAGTCCTGGTTCTACAATTCATTCAGGGTGTAAACTACTTGGTCACACAAAAGGGACTATGCTTTGGTTGGCTATGACCTGTCCTTGGGTCCCAGTCTTGAGATACGAGGGTGGCGGGCACATTTTGGAAAACAGACATACGTTACATGCAGGTTACCTGCCTCAGATAAGGTCTTTCTAGCATATCCAAGCAAGAGAAGTTTCTCTCTCCCAGCAAAGACCATGGAGCTAATCGTACCGGTTGGAAAGGTTTAGCGGAACGTGCAGTTCAATATCCTCAGGCTGATCCATTAACATGTGCCCATCCAAGTATCACAGTCACATTCATTTCCTCTCAGAGTTCTGACTTTTTTATATAGGAGATCTGTCAAGGCTGTGCTTTAAAACTTCGTGGTATCTCTGCCATCTTTAAAATTAGGTCTTGGGTCTAATTTCCAGCATGGCCTTCTTAGAAGCTGCAGGAGGTAAATGTTCTCCTTACTTGCTTCCACAGAGACCCTATGACTTTCAATGTTTCTTGAGTTGGTAGTTGGCTGACCTGACCCCGCCATTTTTTTTTGCATATTTCTGAAGTAATTACATTAGTTATTCACCTTCCCCATACTATATAATTATCATTTGCCCCCATACTTTTCCTGTGATACTACTATCACATTACCCAATATTTCACCTTTCACCTGCACCTTGCACAAAACCATTAGAGGTCAAAGTCTTAGCAATTAGTGATGCTTCGAGAAGCAATCTGGACATTATACCTACTCCACTATGGCACCAACTCTTTTAGCCTACTTCCCCTATAAACAGAATCTGAAAGACTTAACTGCAAATAGTTTATTTAGAAATGTGAGCCCATGGAGCAGTGGTTAAGTGACAGGTGGGTGTCCCTCTCTTGGAAAGAAAAGAAAGCCACTACAGGGATGTATTATTAACCTGACCACCTGTGGGGTGACTATAACTGGATCCCAATGGACCTTCTGAGAAACCTTACAAAAGTCATCTCAGAACATAGGGGAAGGAAGGAAAAATAAGATAAAAACAGAGAGGGAGAAAACCATTAGAGACTTTTAAAAACAGAGAACAAACAGAGGGTTGAGGGGGTGGATGAGTGGCAGTGTGGGTTAAATGGGTAACAAGCATTAAAGACGGCACTTTTCAGGATGAGCACTGGGTGTCATAGATAATATGAATCACTGGGTTCTACTCTGGAAGTCAAGACTACACTGTATGTTAACTAACTTGAAAATTAAACAAACAAACAAACAAATAAATAAGAAAGGAGAAGAAAATTATCCACTGGCTCCTGTCTCCCATTCCTGAAGGTGGTTCCATTGGTCAATGCTTTCTGGGTTGTGCACACGTGAGTGTTGAGTAGTTTCCTGCAGCTGACTGTCATTTGCTGTGGTGTCACAGAAACCCCAGGATGGGAAGGCACCTGAGGCAAGGCACAGTTGGGTTACATCCGTGAGATTGTTGGAAGACTCTGCTGAACTGGTCATTACAGCAGTAACTGGGGTAAGTGGTGTGTAGAGAGGATATGAGGTGTATGTAAGAGGGGTCTAATAGAATTTTTGGCCACAGTGAGCATTTATTGCGGGCATTTACACAGTACTGTAGTAAGCACTGGGGATATACTAAGTTCTACAAATCTGTATAAGATTTATGTGTGTGTGTGTGTATATATATACACACACACACACACACACACACACACACATACATACATGTATGAATCCATGTTTGTATGAGCAAGGTCATTCATTTTTCTGGAGTGGCCAAATATTATTCATGGATAGAACAATCATTTGTTCAAAACTTGTATTGTTTTGTCAACATGTAAAATTGGTCTTACTGAATATGGTTCTGGCATTAGTGCCACAATTCACATTCTTGAAAAAGCAACCATACGATAAGATGCCCTTGAAATTACTAACAGGATGACATTGAGGACAATGTGTTGTTTGTGCTGTAACATTTCCTTTATAATCTCAAGAGAAACATATCTCTTAATGCTCATACCAGTAAAATATGGACTTTTCCTGGACCCAACATTTAAAAAATATCAAACTACAAATCTTGCAAATAATGCTGCTTTCTTTGCTTTGGCCACTGGGAAGCATGGAGCCCAATCTCCAACTTCTAGTGAATTAGTGGCATTTTATAATAGGCATTTCTGTACACTAGTTGTATCTTCTAGTTTCATTTTATTGGTCTACTCATGTCTCTTCCCCTTGATCTGGTTATCAATTTATATTTAATTTTATGGCTAATAACAAGTCACTTCACATCCTTATTCATACTGAGATGAGTATAAATTCATCTGATTAGAAACAATTTACGTAGACATATACTAAATGCGCTACATTGTAAATATTTTGTATTAAATAGCAGATAAGCTTATTTAGCATGAATGATACGACAGAGGTGGTGGAGGATAACCATGTACATGGACAGCTTTACACTGAGGACCAAGAAGTCTCTGAAGTCATTATTCAACAAAGTATACACTTACTATTTTAAAAAGTGACAGAAATGGGCTGCCTGGGTGGCTCAGTGGGTTAAGCATCCAACTTTGGCTCAGGTCATGATCTCAGGGTTCGTGGGTTTAAGCCCCACATCAGGCTCTGAGCTGACAGTGTGAAGCCTGGTAGAGATTCTCTCTCTCCCTCTCTCTCTCTGCCCCTGGCCCACTTGCTCACTTGCTCTCTCTCTCTTGCTCTCTCTCAAAGTAAGTAAATAAACTTTAAAAAAGAAATAAACGACAGAATTGGTAAAATTAGCAATATGGCATTAGACTTGCATTTTCTTACATTGTTTCCAGTCACAATAAAGTCTCAAAAGAAACTAGAAACACTGGTTTTACTCTACATTTCTCATTTACTGCCTAACTATTTGGGTCAGAGAATTTATCTGTACTTAAAATAAGTATATCTATTAACAATACTAATACTGAGGCTACAGTCTAAGTTTATTTAATTTGCTAATTGAAGCGATTCCATCTAAAACTCAAATGCATAATCCTGGCGTATAAGAGGATTAAGCATATATCACAACAAAAACTTATTTTAAAACCCCTGTGAAATGAATATGATAGCAAATATATAATGGCTTAATGTACAAATATGAAATGTTATTAGAAGGGTTTGCCCAGAAATGACAAGGTCTACTGAAATACTATCTTGCAACCAGTTAGACTATCTTGAAGTTTAAGAAACTATGGATGAGGCAAAGAAACACGAAAAATAAGGATTATGAATTAAGAAAGTGGAGGGTAGAAAACAATGCACATATAATTATCTGAATACCAGAGCGCTTTGAAGATTTAAAATCCTGAACCATCTTACACGACAACGAAAAGCATTCCCATCTTTATAGAGTGATTTCACAAAATCTAACTGTGCTTATTGCAAGCTAGGGGTTACCTCCCAGGAGAAATGATAAACTCAGTGCAGTAATTAATCAGAGTGATGAATATGAAATTACAACGGCACTGCCGGGAAGAATTCAGGGGAGGGTAGACAAAGTCCTTTTGGTAGCTGCCTGCCTAGCCAATGGTATCAAATAATGGGGAAGTCCAATACAAACTCATCCCGTAGCCCAATGTTGAAACCACTTCCCAGCTGTTCACATACATGTGAACAAACTGGACCAGGCCAGAATACAGTAAGAGTTAAGACAGTGATGTGTCTACATCTTTGGAAGAAATATTAAAAGAAAATTACCAGTGAGTCTGATATGGGGGTCTCTAATCCACAATAGGTTAAACAGGGAATCTTGCCCTTTCCTAGATAAATATGATTAGGTTAACAATTTTAACCATCTGGAGCAGTGGTGAGGGAGAGAAATTTATAAAAAGTAATAAATAATATCTTTTCAAATGGATCCAGCAGCCATTCTGAAAGAGGTGGGTTGTGGTGGTGGGGGTGGGGGGCAAAATTCTGGTAGCCCAAGAATAATTTATGCAACTGCTCCATTCTTGATTGGTTTAGCTTGCTTACAGAAATCACATCAAAAGTTTATGGAGCACTTACCTATTTGCTAAGAGATGCTTTCCCAGGGGTGGAGTTTGCTCATTTAATTATCACAACACCTCAGTGAAGCAGGTACAATTATGATTAACTTTTTATGGGTGAGCAAACAATGGCTTAGACTGGTTAAGTGCATGTGCCATTTATAGGACCAGTCAGAGAGTGGTGGAATTGGAATTAAAGCATGGATTTGTCCCCAGAGCCCAAATGTTTAACCACTTATGTGGTGATGTATGTGGCTACTGCCTCTGAAACCATACTTGAATCAACCCTCTGGGGAGTTCTATTCCTGTTCCTTGAAAAGTCGTGGTCATATACTAGTCATTCAATTCTAGAGCAGAAGTTTCTGTACTATTCTAAAGGAAGAAGGCATGATTTATAATTTTATGCATGGGAGGCATTTTAGTACTGAGTTTCTAGGATAATACCTATTTCTCTTCTTTCCCTCCTCCCCCATTCTTCCTTGAACCTGAAAAGTCCTATTTTAGATCAGGAAAGGGCCCTAGGAGTTGTCTTATCTGACATTCTCATTATTTAAAAATGATAAAACCAGCCCCAAAGAGGTTAAATGATTTAGAGGTGATGAGTAGGGGTCCCCAGGGTGTGGAATCCCCAACTAGCACTTTGTCCTATGATGTTAGATGTTAGAGGATCTTCCGTCTCTGCCCCATGTGATTCCAGCCACCTGAAGCAGGAAATGTACCCTACAAACCATGTTTTTCAGTCTCAGTAAAGGGAGGTTTACCACGAGCATTTGGACAGCTCTCATGTTATAACAGAAACAATGAAAGAGGCTTTACTGAGCTTCTCTGTTGCAACCACAGGCTAACTGTGACACTGTACACAAACAACCCTGAAACCAATCTCAATTTTCTATTTGAACTAAAAGGAAGAAAGCAAACACATCAACGTGTCAGGCTGCAGATTTAACTTGGAGAAGAAATAAAAAGCCAGACAGAAATAGAAAAGAAGGAACATAGGAAATATAAAGGAAAATACCAATTGTATAAATTAGATTAACACTGGGCCTCCTAGTCATTTTTAGGTCTCATATTTCTGACACATCAGACAGTTTTCCTGTCTCCATTTCCTTTTGCTTCTCTACAGCCCTTACTTCTAACACCAGTTGTAAAGGTAACCTATAAACTGATTACTAACTGACACAAGATTAACTAAAAAGGGCAGTTACACACACACGTACACACACATACATATACACACACTTGTACCTCTACACTGTATACAAACTCATGTTGACATTTAAACACATCAGAGGCCTATTATTCAAATACATAATCTGTCTCGCAGTGTCTCTCAGGGTGCCGCTAGCATTTGGAGTGAACAATTATTCCTTGAATAGACTATCCCATCAAATGCATGATTCGTAACACTTCTGCCTCTGCCACCAAATCTCAGTGGTTGCACTTAGTCATTGTGACAAGCAGAAAGCACCCTCAGGCATTTCGAAATCCCCCCCTGGGGTGGGGCAGTACTTCCCCAAAAGAGGAACACCAGACTAAGAACATTCTAGGTCCAACTCAGACAAACTATTAACATTGTGGACTTAATATGTTTCATTCAAGACTTACTGAGGGTCCGCCATGAGCACAACCCTGTGCTAATTTTTGGGAGGTCAATTCACAATCCAAACAGATAAGGATTTTGCTGTAATGGGGATGGTGGGAGAGACAGATATTGATTAAATCTTCACACACACATAAATATATATATATATATATATATATATATATATATATATATATATTCAGAATTCTGATAATAGGAACAAAGAGACACGTGATGTTACTAGACTCTCTAAGAGGGAGAATTGCTTAGATTAGTTAAGGAAGTTTCCTTAAGGAACTTCAAGCTTGAGCACAGTTATGAAGCCTAAGTAGGGGTTCACTTGGTGATGAGGAAAAGTACAAACATTTTCAGTAGCAGGAACAGCATGTACAAAGTTCACCATGGGGAGACAGAGCATGGCAAGTATGTGGGATGGACACAAGACTACTGCGGCTAGACCTTATGGAATGAGGAGTGTCACATGAGATAAAATACAGCTAAATAAGGATGAAGCTACACAGTCTTACAGTCCATGTCAGTAAGTTTTCAGAAATAACCAACCAGGTAAAATGTGGTAGAAGGCAGAAGGAGATGCATCACATGAGACACAAATCCACCAGTGGGTGTTATTCCTTAAGGTTTATAATCAAATCAACTCTTGTCTGAATGAAGATCAAGTTGGCACAGATAAAAATACCTTCAGTGCATTGTAATCATGTGGAAATCACTCAAACCACAAATCTGGTAGCATGCAAGGTAGTAATATGTAGGAGTGGATGTCTGTCTAGGAAAGTTGGGAGGAATCTGGAGACGACCTGGAGAGGTCAAGTGTTAGAGGGGAATAAACACTGGGGATGGAGATGAAGCTCCAGGACTGGTTTTACTTCCAAACCTTCTTGTCTCACGGGAACTTTGCCACTGCCAGATTAGAGCTTTTATCAATAAATGAGGACAATACAATCCCCAGGGTACTGAGTATGATTAACTGAAATATCTGGAGAAAGAGTGTCTAACTCAGTATTTGGCACATCCCAGATGCACAATGCATGCTTTTAATGAAACTAAGTTTCTTAAGTAGTAAATTAAGGCAGTAAAAACTGCTCTGACATTCCAAAGGTGTCATAAGGGCAAACAGGGTAAGTTAGTAAAGAAACACAGGATATTATTATCCTCAATAAAGGAGGGTGGCATGAATGCCACTCTGAATTCATCACCCATTTTTTTTTTCCTGCCAGTGGACTATATTCACAGACACATACTATTCCATGAAACCTCTCTCTTTTAATCCTTAGAAAAGTCCAAGGTAGAGGATAGAAGGAATAATAGTATGCAACATTTTTTTCCTGCTGAAATGACCATTACTGTGAGAGGATAGTTTAAGTGCTTTAAGTGCATGTGCACATGATTTTTCTTTGGATGCGTTACAGAAAATAAAGTGCTGTTGCGGGGGAGTTGTGGCCCAGCCTATGGGGCAACATTTTGTGTGAAACATTGACTGACCACAGTTCTTTTTCAACTAAATGCAGTTTACAGCCATTTGTTCCCAGCAGATGCCAATGCTGTGAATGTTCTGTCCCCCTCAACCCACCTCTAAATGAACCTGCAGCTGTGGTGACCAGTTCCCAGTGCACTGACAACTTCACCTCAAGTGCCTGCCTCTCTATCCAAGGGCTTTCTCTGGAGAGCTTGTTCAGCCTGCTTGCTGGGAAGCCTATAAGAGTCTAAGGCTTAATTACCCCAGGAACTACACTCAATCAATGACAGTTGAGAGTTGGTGGAAAAATACTTCATCTTATTTTGTCCTTTGATGGACTATTCTTTTTTTTAATGTTTATTTGTTTTTGAGGGGGGGGGAGGGAGAAAAAGAGAGAGAACAAACAGGGGAGGGGCAGAGAGAGACACAAAGAATGTGCAGCAGGCTCCACGCTTTGAGCTGTCAGTGCAGAGCCCGAAGCGGGGCTTGAACCCATGAAGCATGAGATCATGACCTGAGTCAAAGTCAGGCGGTCAACCAACTGAGACACTCAGGCACCCCTGATGGAATTATTTCTAAAGCATGTTCCTCATGGTTCCTCAAAGGGTCCCCAATAGGATTGATCCCCAGTTTCCCACCATGATAACCTATTCATGAAAACCCTTTCAGTAAGTATTTCCTTTCCCTGTCTCACTTTCCCTATTTTCCTCCATGTACTTCTTCTAATTACCTCCCAAATTAACACTTGTACCCACTTTATGTCTCACAATGTACTTCTGGTGAAACTCAAACTTAGGTATAAAATTCCTGGAACTGTCCAGTTCATAATGCACAAATTCTGTATCTAATGACACAATGGTGTCTCGTCTAAAAAGAATTATGTGCCTATGGTCTATAGAAAAAGGAAATCACTATTTTTTAATGCCTGTTACAGAGAAAATACTGAAATTGAGGATACATTGCCTAATGGAATGGGAGCTGTTGAAAATATCAACATATGACTTTAAACTGTATTTAAACATTAGGCCATACCGATGCCCACTAACTCTTGAGGGTCACTTACTTCAAAAGCAATGAGTTGAAAAGATTAACTAATTTATTGTGATAGATGACTTTGTGCCTAAATGTCCTTTCCCACCTTCTGATTCCTAATTGCCTATATTGATGGCATTAAGTTTAACTTGCTAAATAAAGCCGAGGAGGAGTTAACATTTCATGTGAACGACCTACAGATGCCCCCCATCTAAGCCTCTTGGAGGGCTTCCAATAGATGCTAAACCATGAAACCCCTGTAATTAGCTACTTTAGATACTGAATTAGTGAGGAAAAGAACTACCCTCATTTTATTTACCTCCACACCACTAGTTCCTAACACAGTGCTTTCTACTTAACTACGTGAGTAATAAAATGCTCTTGAATGAATGAACACATAAGCAACCTCCACTTGGATGACTTTTATTGTGCATATGTATTAAAAAAGGAGAAGATTTGGTATCCAAATGGTTACAGATCTAAGGAGAAAATACTAGTGTACATTTATCTTTCATCTTCAGTGTGAAAGCCAGAAAGCTACCTGGCTCTTTTCTGGTCCATTTACATATCTGAGAAGTTAGAAGCAAGAGAAAGCTAAAAGATGACAAGATATAAGGATGACCCTTAAAAGAAATATTTCATCTATATAAGTACTTGTCTAAACTCACTATTATCTGTTCTTTTAGTACAGTTGGTATGGAGGAATCATGGGACTTCAGGTCAGAGTCAATTTCATCATATATTCTTTATACAACATTAGGAACAAATAAGGAGTTCAGAAGAGTATCTACTCCATATTTACAACAACTAAGCAACAGTTAATCAACTCACTGTACGTGATCTTTTTTTCAGAAAGCGAATATATTATTGGTTTATGGATGAAGTGCCCTGGAGCATTTTGGGCTTGCTGTCAGTCCCGACATAGCAATAAACTAGGAAAGAACAAACTTACCAATGTAGGCATGTTATACACAGTAATTGAATTTCTAAAGAACTCAGTTTTTAACGGAATGGAGCTCTGTCCTGCCATGATCTTGATAATTTTCTTTTAATTCCATAATAGTTATCATACAGTGTTATATTAGTGTTAATATAGTGATTCAACAGTTCTATACCTTACATAGTGCTCATCATGGTAAATTCACTCTTAATCCCCTTAATCTATTTCACCCATCCCCCCACCCATCTCCCCTGTGGTAACCACCAATTTGTTCTCTGCAGTTCAGAGTCTGTTTCTTGTTTGCCTCTCTTTTTTTTTCTTCATTTGTTTTGTTTCTTAAATTCCACATATGAGTGAGATTTATGGTAATTGTCTTTCTCTAACCAATTTATTTCATTTAGCTTTATACGCTCTAGATCCATCTATGTTGTTGCAAATGACAAGATTTCACTCTTTTTATAGCCAAGTAATATTCCTTTGTACATATGTACCATTTCTTCTTTTTCCATTCACCTCTCGATGGGCACGTGGACTGCTTCCACATGTTAGCTATTATACATAATGCTGCAATAAAAACAGGGGAGCATTATATCTTTTCAAATTAGTGTTGTTGCTTTCTTTGGGTAAATACCTGGTAGTAGAATTACTGGATCCTATGATAATTCTATTTTTAATTTTTAACCTCCTTACTGTGTTCCATAATAACCATACCAGTTTGCATTCACACCAACAGTACAGGAGGATTCCTATTTCTCCACATCCTCACCAACACTTGTTTCTTGTGTCTTTGATTGTAGCCATTCCGACAGGTGTGAAGTGGTACCTCAGTGTGGTTTTGATTCACATTTCCTTGATGATAAGTGATGTGGAGCGTCTTTTCATGTGTCTGTTGGCCATCTATAGGTCTTCTTTGTAGAATGTCTGTTCATGTCTTCTATCCATTTTTAATCGGACTATTTGTTTTTTGGGTGTTGAGTTGTTACAAATTCTTTACATATTTTGGATACTAACCTTTATCGAATATGTAATTTGCAAATATCTTCTCCCATTCAGTAAGTTGTCTTTTAGTTTAGTTGATTGTTTCCATTGCTGTGGAGAAGCGTTTTATTTTGATGTAGTCTCACTAGTTTACATGTGCTTTTGTTCCCCTTGCCTCAGGAGATCTATCTAGAAAAAATGTTGCTAGGGCCTATGTCAAAGAAATTATTGCCTATATTCTCTTCTAGGATTTTTATGGTTTCACATTTAGGTCCTTAATCCATTTTGACTTTATTTTTGTGTGTGGTATAAGAAAGTGGTTCAGTTTTACTTATTCATTTTTTTGCATGTACCTGTCCAGTTTTCCCTGCACCATTTGTTGAAGAAACAATCTTTTTCCCATTGTATATTCTTTCCTGCTTTGTCAAAGATTAATGGACCATATAATAGGTTTATTTCTGGGCTTCCTATTCTGCTTTGTTGATCTATGTATCGATTTTTTGTGCCAGTACCATAATGCTTTGACTACTATAGCTTTGTAGTATATCTTGAAATCTGGAATTGTGATACTTCCAGCTTTGTTCTTCTTGTTCAGGACTGCTCTAGCTATTCGGGGTCTTTTGTGGTTCCACACAAATTTCAGGATTATTTGTCCTAGTTCTGTGAAAAATACTGTTGGTATTTTCATAGGGATTGTATGAAATGTGTAGATTGCTTTGGATATTATATACAATTCAACATTATTTATTATTCCAATCCACGAGCATGGAACATCTTTCCAAGTGTTTCTGCTGTCTTCAATTTCTTTCATCAATGTTTTATCATTCTCAGAGTACAGGTCTTTCACCTCCATAGTTAAGTTTATTTCCAGGTATTTTGTAATTTTTGGTGTACTTGTAAAGGGGATTATTCTCTTAATTTCTCTTTCTGCTACTGCATTATTAGTGTACAAAAATACAACGGATTTCCATACATTGATTTTGTATCTTGTGACCTTATTGAATTAATTTATCAGTTCTAGTAGTTTTTTGGTGCAGTGTTTAGGGTCTTCAAAAATAGCATCATATCCTCTACAAATACTGAAAATTTTTCCTTACCAATTTGGATGCTTTCTATTTCTTTTTCTTGTGTGACTGCCATGGAGAAGACTTTCAGTACTATGTTGAATAAAAATGGTGAGAATGGACATCCTTGTTTTGTTCCTGATCTTAGAGGAAGAGCTCTCAGTTTTTCAATGTTGAGTATGATGTTCGCTATGCGTTTTTCATATAGGGCTTTTATTATGTTGAGATATATTCCCTCTTAACATACTTTGTTGAGGGTTTTTATCACAAATAGAGGTTGTACTTTGTCAAATGCTTTTTATGCATCTACTGAAATGATCATATGATTTTTATGTTTCCTCTTGTTGATGTGATGTATCATGTTGATTGGTTTGTGAATACTGAACCACTCTTGCATCCCAGTAATAAATCCCACTGGATTGTGGTGAATTATTTCTTTAATGTACTATTGGATTCGATTTTACTAATATTTTGTTGAGGAATTTTGCTTTCTCTCTCCTTCTATTCTGAATGACAGTCTTGGTGGATAGAATATTCTTGTTTGCAAGTTTTTTTTCTTTTAGCACTTTGAAAATATCATGCCACCATTCTGGGCTACAAAGTTTCTAGTGAAAAATCAGCTGATGGCCTTATGGGGTTTCCCTTATATATAACTCTTTTTTTTCTCTTGGTGCTTTCAAAATTCCTCTTCATCACTACGTTTTGCCAAGACTATGTATCTTGGTGTGGGCCTTCTTGGGTTGTTTTGTCTCTGTGCCTCCTGGATCTGGATTTTTGTTACCCTAGATTCAGAAATTTTTCAGCTATTATTTCTTTAAATAAATTTTCTACCGCCTTTTATCTCTCTTCTCTGTCTGGGGTCCCTATAATGTAAATGTTATCATGCTTGATGGTGTCAATGAGTTCCCTTAGCCTGTTTTCATTTTTTATTATTTTTTCTCCCTCCTGTTCAGCTTGATTGCTTTCTATTACTCGGTCCTCCAGGTTGCTGACTTGTTCTTCTACTTCCTCTAGTGTATTTTTAATTTTAGTTTTTGAGTTCTTCATCTCTGATTGGTTCTTTTTTATGTTTTCTCTCTCTTTGTTGATGGTCTCACTGACGTTCTCCATTCTTTTCTCAAGTACAGTGAGTATCTTTATTACCATTACTTTAAATTCTGTATCAGATATATTTCTTTTCTTGGTTTCATTTAGCTCTCTTACTGTGATTTTGTCATGTTCTTTCATTTGGGCCATGATTTTTCTGTCTCCTCATTTTGTCTAACTCTCTGTGTCTGTTTCCATGTGTTAGGAAATTCAGCTACATCTCCTGCTCCTGAAAGGAGTGGCCTTATGAAGAAGAGGTCCTGTAGTGCCCTGCAGTGAAATGTTGCCTATTTTCCAGGATTTGGTGCTTCAGGAGTATCTCCTATGTGTGTTGCGTGTGCTCTGCTGTTGTGGCTGAACTGCTTTTCCCTTCTCTTCAGTTGTCTGCAATAGCTCTCTTTGCCTACTGTGGGCAGGGTTTGGTCCTTGTGTTGTTAGTAGGCCAGTCTTGGGTCACCTTGGGTTTGAGTTGAGTTAGACCAGGCATTTGTCAGAGATGCGGTAGCAATGAACTGCTGGGCACTCCCCCTGTGTCATGCCCTGAGAAGCTTTCATCGGTGGGTGGGGCCTACAGTCAGACCACAGGTCTGCCCCCAGCCCACTGCTGGGGCTTCAGTGGGACTGGTGTGTGTGGTTATCTTCTATCCTATGGGTAGGGGTCACTTTGGAATGGAGCTGACCCCTGTCTGGGCTGCTTGTTTGCTTATTGCCACGCTTGTGGCACCACTTTGGATGGGCTCTAGGCAAGTGCATACTGGAGGGGGCAGGTCCGAAGGAAAACTTGGAATAGGCGCCCAGTGCCAGCAAGGTCAGAGTTGGTCCACTGCAGAAGGGGACCTGTGGGGATAAGGGACTGAAGCAGGATGCATTGGAGGGAAAGATTTGCAAAAGAGCATGGGGACAAAGTGAGCAGTGTTAGCAAGCTAAGCAGAGTGTTGGCTCCATGTTAGTTCCCACAGGTCTGTGTGTCTAGACTGGGGGTACAGAATGGAAATGGCACCAACCATGTCTTTGTTCCTAGATAAGTCCCTTAGAGATCTCTACACCTCTAGTACATGCTCTGAGATCAGTAAACAAATCTCTCCCCTGTATTTGCCAAGCATTTTTCAAACTGCTGTTTCTAGGCTCTGTCTCCACGGGGCTGTTTACTGTGCTGTCTCTTTAAGGGTGGGGACTCTGTCCTCCAGGCTCTCCCACAGGGGAACCAGGTGATGTTTAAAATTCCAGGTGTTAAGCTCCACTGATTTTAAGAACATATGAAATTCAGCCCCTCTGGTTTGTCAAAGCCAAATGTTATGGGGTTCTTCTTCCCCGTGTGGGCTTCCCATGCCTGTGGTATCTGTTTCCTTCCCTTCTCTATGCCTGCGGCATTCCTCCCACCCAGGGACCATCTTGTGGGTCCATTTAGCTCCCGACTGCATCTCTGCCCTTCCTACCATCTGTAATATGGTCTCTTCTCTCATTTAGCTGTGGAGAGTCTATTCTGCCAGTCTTCAGGTCATTTTCTGGGTTATTTAGATTGATGTGGGTGTCATCTAGTTGTATTCATGGGACAGTGTGAGCTTAGTTAGGATCCTCCTACTCCAGCCATCTTTCCTGGAAGTCTCAATCTTGTTCATTTTTGATACCACTTCCCAAAATACTCCATCACCCTCAGAAACTTTGCAATGCTTTCTACTAATACCTAGGTAGTCATGATTCTATGCTACAGTAAGACCTTTAGAATTTGACTTTTGATGTGATGATTGATTTTTCCTAGTTCACAGAAACTGAATGCGTTACGATCAACATCTGATACCCATGAACTTCAGAGTTTATTAGAGAAAACTGTATAAGTGTGTGAGATAAAGCAAAAGAAAAGGGACTTTGACTTGGCTAGGTGTAGATTTTAAAGGAAATCTCCTCCCATAAATGGAATATCCAATCATTCCAGCATTTTTGCTTGAAGGGAGAATATAAAATCATGGCGATTCTAAAGTTTCAATTCCCCACTCCTTTTACCCAGTTCAACCAGACTATCTTTGCTTTAATGTGAGCTCAGGGAAGTCTAGGAAGTCTTTTTTTTTTTTTTTAATGTTTATTCATTTTTGAGAGAGAGAGACAGAGAGACAGAGCATTAGTAGGTGAGAGGCAGAGAGAAAGGCAGACACAGAATCCGAAGCAGCTCCAGGCTCTGGGCTGTCAGCACGGAGCCTGACGTGGGGCTCGAACCCACAGACTGTGAGATCATGACCTGAGCTGAAGTTGGCCACTCAACCACTGAGTCACCTAGGCACCCCATTCAGGGAATTCTAATGCCTGATTCTCTGCTATTGTTCTGTTACTAAGGACTGTTGAGGATTTTCTGTATCCTTAGCACTTACCAGCCCACCCTGATTTGCTTTTCTGGCTCTCCATCAATGTATGCTTTGCGTGACATTGGAAAGCACCTTCTCTCCTCCCCTTGATCCCCTTTTTTCTTTCCCACTTTTTCTTCCAGTCCAGGCCTGCTTTTAAGAGCTCCCTCTGTTGGCAAGCCTTTTCAAACAGTATGTTGGCCTCTCTAGGTGTTTAGCTATCAAAGCCACTTGGCCTGTCCACTCAGGAGCATTCTCTGTGATTCTTTAAGGCCACAATCACACACTCACATTTATACAAGAACAGGAGCAGAAACTGAGCCTTTAACAATAACTTTCCATAACAGATTGCTTTATGAAAAACATCTCTAACACTCAGAACATTAAGATCCAGCTCAGGTCTATTTTAGGGGATGCTGAGGGCATGGAAATATTGCCTTGTAAGAGGTAAAAAGCTTTTCTCCTTCAGTACCTGTACCCAACAAGGTCAAATATCTTGTTTTTTGCTTGTTTTACTTATACACCTATTTAATAAACAAATGTAACATTAATAGGTATCTATATTGGTAACAGTTTACATTTCTTTTAAGTGGTTTTAAGAAGGATTACAGAAAGGAAGGGGGTGGGAAGATAGGCAAATTGGGTGAAGGGAAGTGGGATATACAGGTTTCTAGACAGGAAATGAAGAAGCCATGGGAATGAAAGGCACAGCATAGGGAATAAGGTCAATGATATTGTAAAAGCACCATATGGTGACAGATGGCAAGTGCACCTGTGGTAAGCACAGCATAACATAGAGAGATGTTGTATCACTATATATATGTACACCTGAAACTAATATAATATTGTGTGCCAACTGGAAGAAATTTATTTTTTATTTAAAATTTTTTTTAATTTTTTTAATTTTTATTTATTTTTTGAGAGAGAGAGACAGAGTGTGAGCAGGGGAGGGGCAGAGAGAGAGACAGAAAGGGAGAGAGGGAGGGAGACACAGAATCCGAATCAGGCTCCAGGCTCTGAGCTGTCAGCACAGGGTCCGATGCAGGGCTCGAACCCATGAACCGGGAGATCATGACCTGAGCCGAAGTTGGAAGCTTAACCAACTAAGCCACCCAGGCGCCCCTTGAATAAAATATTTTTTAAAAAGATTGCAGAAAATGGGCAGATTGTAAAGGTTGCATACTAGTACACCAATGCATACTAGTACACCAATAGGCATGCTTTACGTAATAGTTGCATTTCTACAAGACTCATTATCTTCCCTTTGTACAGGAAATCAGTCTTCATTCAAATAATACTTATATAATCTTTGAAAAAAATTAAAATTTCTGAGGCTGATGGAACAAGATCTTTATTTGGGACAGGGAGGGACAGAGTGCTGATAACAATGAGATGGGTTTTCAGGGGTATTACTAAACATTGCAAGTATGAATGATTTGACATTGTTTCATAATCCTTTATGGATATTTAACAAATTCACTTATATAAAGAGTCATTCTCTTCATTCACAGGTTCATAAAAGTAAAAATATTCCTAACTGTAATAATCATATGAAAACCTCAGAACCCTCAGAACAGGAAACCAGAAGACTTGCGTTTAGGTTCTGTTCCAAACTAATGTTTTGGCCTTTAAGTCACTTAGCGGGACTCACTACCCAGCTGTGAGAAGCAAAGATGAAAAATTCTCAAGTCTTTTGCAACTCAATATTTATCACATAATTATTAAACAATAAAAAAAGCAGTTTATACAAGAACACATTCCAAAACACTGTTTCTACTCTGAAGTCAGATTCTCTAGAAACAGAGGCTAAGATCAAGACTCCTTAGCAATTATTTCCTGATGGTGTGTTCTCAAGAGAAACCCATAAGGGAGTGAGGGAAGCAAGAAGGCACAAAGGAAAAAGCTAAGCAAAGATACATCTTCAGGAGGAATCTAGCCCCAGCCTGACCCTACAGGGAGCTCGGGAACATAAACCGTACCACTGAGTTTTTCCCACCTGGAACCAAGGAGACTGAGTCTTTATATGTGCGTATTAGTGAAGCGATGACCAAGGAGCACTTTGAGAAATGAAGGCACATCTTACTAGGCTCCTGGGGAATGGACAAATCTCTGGAGAAATGAATGTGAGCTGTAGCAGCCGACTGCACAGCCACCAATGAGTGGTCAGACTGGCTTGTGTGGTGAAGGGAATCTGGACGAGGTAGCAACACCACCACTTATTAAGTACTTTCTTCCTTACTCAATTTAATTTTTCTGTCTAAATGGCATTACTCAAGGTCCGATGAGATAAATGATGTGAATTCTTGGTAATGTTTTTTTCACATAACAGGCATTTGATAAATACATATAAAAAGGACTGGTTATTATGCTTTACAACAAGGAGAAGCTCTCATGTAGCTGTAAAGCTATTTGTGTTTGTATTTCGTTTAGATCATACATTGTATGAAATGGTTATTCAATGAAAAAGTAGAAAATGGACCACAACAGTGAAGGCTTCTTGGAAAAAAAATATCTGAAGGAGTTCTTTATACTTTAACGGAGAATAAAGATTGAACATTAAAAATGGTTAGTACACATGAGAAAAATTGAAGCTGAAGTACCCTTGAATTTTGTTTTACTTCTATCAAGTGACCTTGTTCCAGGAATTCATGTTACATTTAGACCTGACTGAATACTGGATAAAGATAGTTTATTAGAACTTTAACACAAAACAGAGCATAGATAAGGCTGATAATATTTATTTTTGTTTAAAAAGCAAAAGTCTGCCCTCAGTAGTAGAGATAATACGTTTCTACAAAAAAAAAAAAGTTCCCTTCAAATAGACTACTATTTGAAACATAATTTAGGGGTTTAATTATTTAATACTCAGATAACTTGTTAAAAAATGCACAAATAATATTTTAAGTCACCATTAGGAACATATACCTTACAGTGAAGCAAGACTCAAGAACACATATTTTAAAAGAAAACCAAGCAGGGATCCTGTGATAACTTAGGACTCGAGGAAAGCCAAGCACATGGGAAATGGATGCGACGAAGACAAATGGAGGCACCATGTCATCTTGGAGAGTCTTTAAAAAAAAAAAAAACAACGCTATAGAGAAAAGATTGTTCATCTTTTCCAGGTCATGGGATGTGTTGAGAGTCTGAAGAATGCTATGAACTTTCTTCCCGAAGGGGAAAATGCATATGCACACAGAATTTTGCTATCAGTTAAAGGGTAATTATAGAACACCGAATCCCTCCATGAACCACTACTGTAAGGAGGAATGGAAGTATGTTTGAATCTATGAAAAAGAAATGACAGTAAAAGGTGAAAAGGAAATTTCTGTTCTGAATATGTAACTCTTTTTTCTTTCACTTAGAGAAAGTACATCTCAGGTTTAATGACGTTAATGAAGCTTAAATGAATGAGAAATACATTTAAGCATATTTCACCCAATACTCACAAAGATTTTTTTGCGAGGGAAAGAAAGTAATTACAGTTAGAGTTTCATTAGGGGGACCAAGGAGATACTTCATGACTGACTAGGCTGAGATTAGATTTCTGAACCAGTAAGAACTACCCATTAAGGTTTTTTCCACAGTAAATTTTTGCTTCTTTTTTAAATTATCAAATCACACTCTGTTTAATTATTTACTTTCTTGACATCGTTCCAGCCTCTCTGTTAACTCAGGATGCACTCTGACAGAAAACCCTCTACAAACCAAACACTTTCCTACATCTTCCACATTTGAGAAATGTTAAGAGACACTAGTTTGATTTAGATTGATGCTGACCTTTATGTATTCCACCTCCATTTTTAACCATGATTTTTTGGGGACTCCAAGATCCATCCCTTGCCTCTTCCTACAACCTGTCTATTGCCTTGGCTTCATGGAACCTGGCTATCTTCCATATATTTATAATCTGTTTTCATCTATTGTGTTTTGGTTTTGGTTGACCTTGGCTCTCCAGCAAGGTCTTTAAGCAGGTTTCTGGAAACAGAATAGGTCATCTAAATAGCTTCAGTTCAAGATTAAAAAATCATAATATGCTCTTAAAGCACAGTGCTCACATTTAGAGAAAATCTAGTTGCCTCAGATTTTCGTTCCTATTTGAACTGCACGTAAGAGGAGCACCTCATCATTGTGAGACTCACATGCTCCACAATGCTCACACCTCCACGTGCAGATCAGGAGCCAGACTAATTCTGCACTCCTCCTCAAGTATTAAAACAGGTAATGCACTTTTATTCATATTAGAACCAACTGAAATTATTCTGGAAAATTAATGCTCCAAATGAATGCAATTTCAGAGCTTGGTAAGTACATTACAGACTTATTATACTTACTCTGTATGGGATGTTATATTCAGCAGTTTTGATTTCTACAGAAGACTAGGAATAATTTTTCTATCTTTTCTGCATGATAACCTGATAACCTGGCACTTTTCCTGAAAGAGAAAGGTATCACTGTAGCTTTGGATGCCATAATCTTTTAAAAGATATTCAGTTAAAAAATCAGAGGCAATAGAAAAGGAGAAATACAGCATGCACGCACCCCTCTGTGTCTGCCTTTGTCTCTCACACACGAACATACAGATATAAATAATATGCACAAATGTATATTACACCAAGCACCGTATAAGGTATGAAGTGTATCGATGATGAAAACAGAAGAGACAGTATTTGCCCTCATGTAGCTTATTTTCTAGTAGCTAAAGCAAAGAGTATACACAGAGGGATGGTCCTTCAGTAGGAGGGAAGACTCTCCTGAAGACATAACAAGAGAGAAGATGAGATGTAGCAGGTTCATAATTTGGTAGCAGAAGAAGGGAATTCCTGCTTGATGTTTATTATTTTTCTCAGGAACATGGGAGGTGAGATCATAAGCTCAGGGTAAGGAGAAAGGATCCAAATAAGTAGGTTTAAAGAGAGAGGAGAAAGGCTAAACTATTTATTTTGGAGAGTGGAAAACTACACAGTTACTGGGCAATGCTAAAGATCTAGTTAAGTTTGAGTTAATGAAGCTAAGGTGAAAATAACTTGCCAGCTTCTGTGATTCTTTCCGGTTAGGTTAAGTGGATGCAGGAATGGAAAAAGCAAATGGTTGGTTTTGACACAGAAGGAGGTTTTCAAGGCATATACAATGGAATGAGAGAGGGGCAAGGAACTGGAGGGGGGTTTCAAGGAAGAACATAAAAGGAGGGATTAATGGAATTAGGGTAATCATGAAGCAAAGTGATAAAAAGAAGAATGGCGGATAAAGAACCATCCATAGATTGAAGATAGTAATTGGTCTAGTGTGAGTATTAGGGAAAAGAACTTGAAAGGAAAGAAGGCCATGTTGAGGGAAAAGGATGTTTGCACTTTTGACTTTGGAATTAGTACAGTTTTTAAGACTTGGTCCAGGTTGATATGGAGTGGAGGTGGTGGGGACAGGTCGAAGAACTCAGTGTGAGTTTTTGGCAACATGGACGTTGAAATTGCTATGAATGATAGCAGCAGTTTGAGTGTAAAGAAAGAATATAAAATCAGGTAATAAATTATTCAGTGAATCAAAGGGGGTGACCAAGATATCTAACACAATAGCAACTTGAAGGCAGAGGTAGTGTTATGGTGGCTCCTCAAAGAAACAAAGATTTTTATTTATTTATTATTTTTTAAGTTTATTTATTTTTAGGGGGGGAGGAAGAAAGAAAGAGAGAGAGAGTGCGCGCACAAGCAGGGGAGGAACAGGCAGACAGAATCCCAAGTGGGCTCCGCACTGTCAGCACAAAGCCCGATGTGGGGCTCCATCTAACAAACCGCTAGATCATAACATCAGCTTAAATTCAGAGTCGGAAACTTAACCAACTGAGCCACCCAGGTGCCCCAACAAAGATTATTTTTAAAGAACAAAGTAAGAGGAGCACTGTGATCAGTAATCGTAAATGGAGAGAAAATGGAAATACCTGTCCTGCAATCCTGGAGGAAGGCAGTATAGCTTTGATTTAGAGGAATAGAGCAATGTACATCCTCTGAGGATGGCCAAGTTTTGGTAGAGACAAACAGGTCATCAGCCTAAGGAGGGTGTTTTAGCTGGAATGAATGGCTATGTTTGGGCAGGGGAGGGTAAGGAGAGAGAGGGAGAGAGAGGAAGAGAGAAGGAGAGAGAGAGAGAGAAGGGAACATAGCCTTTTTATCATGGCTAAATCCTTTGGTTTTCAAGAATTTGGCAGATGAGAATAGTATTTTACTAATGAAAAAATTTTAGTTCTTAAAGTACATTTGCATCAGTTTCAATCCAGAAATATCAGGTATATTTGTAGACTGAGACCATGCATTTTAATCATTCAGGGTCTTATAATTATACTAAAAAGCAAAACAAACAATACCCTATGTCCCACAAAAAAACTTTTTAAAAGTTGTGCTCTTATACCTCCTAAGTGAAAGCCTTTGCATTTTCATGGATATATACCAGTAGTTTTCAAAGTGAGCAGCAAGGATCCTTAGGGACACTGATACTTTAAGGACCATTCTGGAAGAACATTAAGGTGAAGGGGATGCCAAACAAGTTGGTGTCTGTACCCATTCCATTTGTATTTAACCAGAAAAACTCCTTTGTATGTTTCTAGGTTTTGTTTTCATAATGGCTTACTCTTTAAAACAAAAAAACAGTTTGGAAATTTTAGACTGGAGTGACGAGTATTTACAGATGTTAGCCTTCGAAGATTCTGCCTTTACCTAGGGCTGTCACGCTCCATTTCTCATCAATGTAATTTCTTCGTGTATAACATGGTGCAAATAATGCTTGTCCAGGATGGTTGAGAGGTCTAATGAGATAGTACATGGAAAAGTGCTTTGTTTGATATATATGTAATGGAATTTTATCATCATTACTGTCTACATGAAAGACTTAATCAATGACCAATAAGGTGGTGGTCCTTTAGAGACCTGGACATAATGAAGGTCAGCGATGAACCACAATATTATTTGGTTTATCCTTTGCGATCTATGCTGTTTATAAAATATGGGATAGAAATAATTCTGATGGGAGCCTGGATGGCTCAGTTGGTTAAGCATTTGACTTCAGCTCAGGTCATGATCTCATGGTTCTTGAGTTCGGAGCCTGGCGTCAGGCTCTCTGCTGACAGCTCAGAACCTAGAGCCTGCTTCAGATTCTGTGTCTCCCTTTCTCTCTGCCCCTCCCCTGTTTGCAATCTCTCTCTCTCTCTCTCTCTCTCTCTCTCTCTCTCTCTCTCTCTCTCAAAAATAAACATTAAATTTTTTTTTAAAAAGAAAGAATTCAGAAATAAAATGTCTTCAAAAACCATATTTTTAATGAATTATGTTTTAATGCTGTATCTTTGGTTTTAGTCAAATATCCACACCTTAAACAGTGAAACGAGACAACTGTGCATTTTTTCTAGATCCATTACTGGAAATATCATCCATTATTATGTTGCTTAATATTGCTTGTACAAGGACTCATATTATGAGTTTTTTTAGTACCAGGAAAAAGGTTTGCTCTTTATGAAAAAAAGGTTATGTTTCTTTTGATCAGATTATATATTCTACTGTATCCCATGTTTTGTTTAACTGCTTGCAAATTCAGAACACAGTCTAATGTTCTGTTATGATATGTATATTAGCCTAGGGTCTTGACAATATATAACCTTTCTTTATCTCTTTCTCTTTCCCCTGCCCCAATACATGCACACATAAGCACACAATTTCAATATATTTTTCAATGAACATTAACATAAAAGGGTCATTTATTTTCAATCCCTCATTAGTTTTGAAAATTAAATTCATTTATATAGTAAATTAATTCAACCTATTACAAAGTTTTATTTTTATACAAAGATAACTATGCTATGTGTATGTATATATATATACATATATATATAATTTATCAAGAAATTTATTGAGCTATTTAATATAATTTTTGAATCAATGACATTTATTCTGAAAAATATTTAGTGAATCCCAAATGTGTGTGTGTGTGTGTGTGTGTGTGTATGTACACGAATATGACAGAAGCCAGTAAGACTTGGCTTGAGGGAGGCCTCAATGAGGTCAGGGCCTAGTTTTACAAATAAACAATGTACAACCATTATATATGCTCTCTAACAAAGTTCAGCCAACTATGGCCTAAGGGACTTCTTCTATAAAGTTTTATTAGAAAATAGCCAAACTCATTTATTTACATATTGTCTCTGATTGCTTTTGCATTACAACAACAGATAGTTGTGACACAGAATTGATGGCCCACAAAGCCTAAAATGTTTGCTATCTGACCCTTCACAGGAAAGTTTTGGTTACCCCTGATCCATAAGCATTTGCTGGTATATATACTTTCATCCCTAGGAAAAGTGAAAAATAACTTAGGAACCTGATTAGATAGTAACTGCTGGGTCTTAGTCTTTACCGCACATGTTCAAGATTGAATGAAAGTGTTTTTCAAACCTGAATATTTCTGACTTCAAAACTCAAACTCTTACCTAGTAAGTTATACCGTGTTGGAAAAATTAAGCACTTTCTTATGTGTGCTCACTGGGAACTTGCTCAGATGCTCGGAACAGTGTCTATCACATCCTTATAATTGTCATCAGAACTTACTCCCTCCATTTGTGAACAATGAGAGCTAGGACTTGCTAATATTCATCTGGATATATCTAGCACCTAGCACAGCGTCTCTCAAGAAAACAGTTTATGAGTGAGGGCAAATGGGGGCTAGACCTGGCTGAAGGAGTGGTAAGACTCACCTTCCCATCTACATCACCATGTACGGGAAAGAGACAAGTGACTCAACAAAGTTCAGATGGAAAACATTCTACCTCCAGGAACACAGTCAGTCCTTCTCAAGATTTCTAACAATGGTAAGAAAATTTCCACCAATAAATTGTGTAGTTGGGAGCTATTCCCTGTATTAATTAACATAATATTATTTATTCATAAGTCCACAACTCTTGGGCTGATTAAATAGTATTCCAGGTGATGAAAATAAACTTGTCATAATATTTTACTCAGCTTTATATTGGAATTATTAACTATTCCCAACTGTATTTTACTTCATAGCAATTTGCATATGCAACCAAAATAGACTAGCCTGGTAAATTATATTCTTATACAATGAAAATATTCAGTTTAAAAATCTATTTCTAAATGTCACCATTCATAAGATTACATATTCAGTATGAGTTTCAGCATTTTCTGAGGTACTGGTAAAAAGGAACAACTACATAAATACATTTTTAAATAAATTCACAAAGTTGTATAGAAATATTAAATATGCCAAACCCTTTTCAACTAATTCCATAAGCTGATATATATCTGGCTCAATGAAACCTTATTTTCTATGAAAATAAATTCAAATCATTTTACCCACTAATTTTAGAGACAGCACACTTATTTGATATGGTTCCTAGCTACTGCAAATTGCTTTTACTATTCATGTTTGGAAAATAACTATTACTATCTTTTCTCCAGGAGCTCAATGTAAATTAGTAATTTAAAGAAAAAGAAAGTAGCAAATAAGACATATTAAGAAAGAAGCAGAAAAAAATAAGCAGAGATTTTTAAGGAAAAAGATAAACCTATAGTCATATCTAGGGAAAATAGTTTTATTTCAAACCTCCCTCCTCCAAAAGGATAGAATATGAATATTCAATGTTTGCTTAATACTTACTTATGCCCTCAAAACAAATTTTTGAATTGTATTATATATATATATATGTGTGTGTGTGTGTGTGTATAAAAAAATTAGCAATCTTAAAGAAAATGTTTATCTGAAATCTATTTTATATGAAAAATAATATTCTTGCCTTCTTTAAAATAAGAGAATCTCTCTTAAAAGGCAAATACCATATGATTTCACTCTTATGTGGAATTTAGGAAACAAAGCAAATGATTATAGGGGAAAAGAGAGAGACACAAAGCAGGGAACAGACTATTAACCATGGAGAACTGATGGTTACCAGAGGGGAGGTGGGTGGGGGTTGGGTTACATAGGTGATGGGGATTAAGGAGAGCACTTGTCATCAGCACCAGGTGATAGATGGAAGTGCTGAATCGCTACACTGCCTATCTGAAAGTAATACTACACTGTACGTTAACCAACTTAACTAAAAACTTAAATAAATAAATAAATAAATAAATAAATAAGGGAATCTCTCTCAGTATTCTGAATTGCAAGCAATTTCACATTGTCAACTCCTTTAAATATATTCCAAAAATAGACATCAAACCTATTTTATACAATAAAATTTGGTATGTTTGTAAGCACTAAAAAAATCCATCATCTATAATTTTCATAGCTGTTAAGGCTACCTTACAGTTTATTTTTGTTTTAAGCAACATGAAGAATTAGCACAATGTTTCCAATAGCACTGTCACTGAATCCAATCTTGAGAATAATTATTTTTTTAAACGTACCACCAGGCCAATCCTGAACTCTCTTCTTGTGGCAGTAATTTTTACAAACAGCCTTAAGAAGAGGAAGTCACCTGACAAGTGACTCAACTAGGCACACGATCAGCTGGAATATTGCAGGGGACACATCTAATGGCCAGAACAAAGTGAAAATGAGGACAGTGGCTTCTGATGACACATGAACAAATGGCTGAAGATACACTTACTTCATTAGGAAAAGCAAACACAAACATAAGGAACGTCTGTGTTTGTCCTTTTTAAATTAATACATTTTAAACGAATTTGAACGATGCAGAACAAAACACTGGGTAAAAAAGAGATGCTCTGTGGTGGTATGGAGCACTTGAGGTAGGGTGGCTTCCTGCCTGACCACAGGCTCTGAGTCAAATGAAAAGCATCTAGTTGCTGGATAGGGAAAAATGACACTGTGTAGAGCTGAGAGGTAACACAGACCACATAATGATCACCCTAGTAGAAGTTTCAGATTCTTTACATCAATGTGCATCAATGTGTGTTTTAATCCAGATTGCCATGTACCACCCCTACTCACTTTCTCAACCAAACGATAGAAAAAATCCACATCTTGCTTCCTGATGATCTCTTCTCATTTTAATATTTATTAGTAATACCACCTAGTCCCCCAATTCAACCGTCAACTTGCATCATCTTAGACTTCTCCCTTGCTCACATCCTTTTAATCACTACAACTTAACTCTTTTCCTTAAAAGTGTTAAGGTTGCAGATTTAGTGTTTAACTTGACAGGTTTGGGAGGTAAACAATGTATCATATGAATCCAATTCGAACCTCTTAACAGTGTGACCTTGCTAAATACCACTGCTAAATATCAACTTTCTTATCTGTAGAGCTGACAGAACAGCACCCATGACACAGGGTTGCTGCAAGGGTTAAATGAAATACTGTTTGCCTAACAGGGCAGAGTCTAGAGCCAAGAAAGTACCCAGAGATATACATACTAAAAATATTCCTTCTCGCTCCCTCCCAATCTGCTCCTACCTTCTACACGGGGCGTGCATGCGCTCACCACACACACACACACACACAGCCTTCTGTACTGCACTATTACTGTCTGTAGTGGGTTAAAGAGTGAGCCCCTGAAATTTGTCCACTTGGAACCTGTGAATGTGCTCTTACGGTTTTTGCAGATGTAATTAATTACAGTTATGATGAGGTCATGCTGGATTAGGGTGGGCGCTATATTCAATATGACTGGAGTCCTTATAAGAAGAAGGAATTTTGGACACAGTAACAGAGAGGAGAATGTCTGGTGAAGATAGAGGCAGACATGGGAACATCAAGGATTGCCAGCAACCATCAGAAGCTAGGAGAAAGGCGTGGAACTGATGCTTTCCTAGGGCCTTTAGAGGGAGCATGGCCATGCCAAAAACTTGATGTTAGACTTCCGGCTCCCAGAACTGTGAAAGAATACATTTCTGTTGTTTTAAGACACTCAGTTTGTGGTATTTTATTACAACAGCCTGAGAAACTAATACATTTCTCCTTTCAGTTAATCGATTTAATTTAATCACTCCTTTACCTCTGCACACACTCCCATGTTTATCTGATCAAAATAGGAGCACCCAGTAAAAAAAGAGAGAGAGAGAAGAGAAAAGGGAATAGATGGCATACAGACAGGCAAGTGTGCCTTTCATCCTGGGAGGAAACAGCAATTCTAAGTAAAACAATCAAAGGGTGGCACAGAGGTAGCAAAGCTCTGATTGTGGTGCATGCTAGGAGCAATGCCTTTTTTCAACACACTGTGATCCCAGCTTGCACCACTGTGGGGAATTGTGCAGAAGACAATAATTCCACCTCATTGCACTGAAGTTAGAGTAGGCGAGCATATTCTAATCTAGACACTTGGAATTAGATTGAGCTTTGAATTCTATTAACAGCCTAAGATTTGACTGAGACCAGCTAGCCAATGAGCCAAGGACACTGTATTCACTCTTGGCAAAGCAAGAACTTGGATAGGTAAGTGCTTTTCAAAATCTTTCACACTTTATAACATACAGAAAGTAATAATACTACACCACACTCTGGCACACTGCCAGACTGTTTTCCAAGGTGGCTGTACTATTTTATAATCCTACACGTGACGTGTGATGGTTCCAATTTCTCTACATCCTCACCAACACTTGCTGTCTGTCATCTGTCTTTGATTATAGCCATTCTAATGGATATGAAGTGATATCCATTGTGGTACTGAGCTATATTTTCCTTATGACTAATGATTAAGAATCTTTTCATGTATTTACTGGCCATTTGTATATCTTCTTTGAAGAAACACCTTTTCAAATCTTTCCCTGTTTTTAAATTGTATTATTGATCTTTTTATTATTGAGTTATAAGAATTCTTCATATATTCTGGATAAAAGTCTATCAGATATATTATTTGCAAATATCTTCTCCTGTTCTATGGGTTATCTTTTCACTTGTTTGACAGCAGCATTTGCAACAAATAGATACATTGAACACCCTCAAAAACCTGTTTTTTTATTACTTAATGCTTTTTGTGTCATATTTGAGAAACCATTGTTTAAACCAAAAAAAAAAGTTTTCTTCTTAGAGTTTTATAGTATTATCTCTTGTATTTAGTCCTAGGATCCATTTTGAGTTAATTTTTGGGTATGATGTGAGCTAAGGACTCAAATTCATTCTTTACCATGTGGATATCTAGTTGTGCCAAGCACCATCTGTTGAAAAGACTAGCTTTTCCCATTTTATTTTCTTGGTACCCTTGTCAAATACAATTAACTGACTATAAACTTAAGTATTCATTCACATACCTTCAGTTTTATTCTACTGATTTATCTATCCTTATGCCATGAGTATATACTATCTTGATTACTATAGCTCTGTAATAAGTTTTGAAATGATGAAGTGTGAGTTCTCTTTGTTCTTTGTCAAGACTATTTGGATTATTCTAGGTCCTTTGCATTCACATATAAATAATAGAATCAGCTTGTCAATTCCTGCAAAAAAGCCATGTGAAATTTTGATAGGAATTGCATTACATACGTAGATCAATTTGGGAAGCGTTGCCATCTAACTATATTAAGTCTTCTGATCCATGAACACTGGCTGTTATTAATTTATTTCAATTGTCTTAAATTTATTCCAACAATATTTTGTAGGTTTTGTTGTACCAGTCTCACATTTCTTTGTTAAATTTAAACTTAAGTTTTGTCTTTTTAATGCTATTATAAATGGAATTGTTTTAATTTCATTTTCAAGTGTTAGTATGTAGAAAGAGAACTGATCTTTACATACTGATCTTTATCATTCTACCTTGCTGAACCTGTTGATGAACTCTATTTTTTTTGGTGGATTTCTTAGAATACACTATATACAAGATCATGGCATCAGCAAATACAGTTTTATTTTCATATTTTCAACCTTTACTTTCTTTTTTCCCCCCACTCTAAAAGTCCTGGCTAAACCCTACAGTACAATGTTGAAAAGAAGTAGAGAGACCAAACGTCCTTATCTTTTAACTATCTTAGAAGGAAAGATATCAGCTTTCTACCATTGAGTATTCTGTTAGTTGTGGGACTTTAAGTTTCTTTTATTTATTTTGAGAGGGGGCGGGGGAGGGGCAGAGAAAGAGATGGAGAGAGAGAATCTTAAGAGTGAATCCGTGCTGACAGTACACAGCCCGACATAGGGCTTGATCCCACCAACTGTGAGATTGTGACCTGAGCCGGTATCAAGAGTCAGATGCTTAACTGACTGAGCCACCTAGGCACAACTAGTTGTGGGATATTTTAAAAAAAAATTTTAATGGTTTTTAGTTTTGAGACAGAGCATGAACAGGGGAAGGGCAGAGAGGGAGGGAGACACAGAATCCGAAGCAGGCTCCAGGTTCTGAGCTGTCAGCACAGAGCCCGATGTGGGGCTCAAACCCACGAACTGCAAGATAATGACCTGAGCCAAAGTCAGACACTAGACCAACTGAGCCACTGAGGCATCCCTAGTTATGGGATTTTTAAAAATGCTCTTTATCATGTTGAAGGAATTCCCTTCTATTTTTAGTTTGTTGAATGTTTTATTCATGAAAAGATATTAGATTTTGTCAGTGCTTTGTCTGCGTCTTTTGAGACAGTTATATTTTTTATCCTTTATTCTATTAATATGGTATATTACATTAATTTGTGGATGTTAAACCACTCTTGTACTCCTGGGATAAATATCATGTGCTCATGGTATATAGTCCTTTTTACATGTTACTTGATTCAGTTTGCTAATATTTTGTTGAGGATTTTTTAACCTATATTCATAAGGCTTATTAGTCTTTAGTTTTCTTTCCTTGTGATATTTTTCTCTGGTTTTATATCAGGGTAATACCGTCTTCATCTCCTATTTTTGGAACAGTTTGTGAAGAACTGGTATTAATCATTTTTTGAATGTTTGGAAAACTTACCTCACTTATAAAGATCAGGAGAATTGGGGTCTAATTATATTTTTTTTAATTTTTTTAACATTTATTTATTTTTCAGACAGAGAGAGAGCATGAACAGGCGAGGGTCAGAGAAAGAGGGAGACACAGAATCTGAAACAGGCTCCAGGCTTTGAGCTGTCAGCACAGAGCCCGACGCGGGGCTCAAACCCACGGACTGCGAGATCATGACCTGAGCCGAAGTCGGATGCTTAGCCGACTGAGCCACACAGGTGCCCCTAAATATATTATTTACAGTGACTTATTTAGAATGTTAAAATCTTCTTTTAGCCAGAATATACTTAATATCATACATTTATTTATAATTATATGTATGTATTTTATGTTATTTCATATATTATACATAAATATATATAAAATTTTATAAATAAATAAAGCCAAGAGAAAATTTTCCCTTTTATGGATCTTCTTTAAATGAGAGAATAATATTTCATAGGATATTTTAGTATATTTCACAGCAATCTGCTTTAGGTGTTTAGCCCAACACTCGAGGTAAGAATACACTTGAGCAGCCAATACGGTGGAGAAGTAGGGGGATCCATACTTCCTGCGTCTCTCAAGCAAAGAGGTGCAGAAGCCAAAGGACTTTGAACACACAGCCTGAGAGGAAAAGAGACTGAATCTACTAGGAAGAAAATGGGAAATCTGGAAAAAAAGATAGGTGGGTAACTGCAAACTGGGGTAGATAAAAAAAAAAAAAAAGGCTGCGTGGGCATGGAGGGGAGGGATCCCCATCTGCGGAGAGACAAAAGGAAAAGAAAGAGTGGCTAGGGAAGCGTAGGACCTTATCTGGACAGGAGAAAGACCTCAGACTGAGACTGAGAGGGATCCGATCTCTAACTGCGGGGCTTTCTTGGGACTGGGCCAGCTCCCTGTTTGCACACCTGGGGAGCAGGGGAGACAGGGGCCTGGGTACAGTGGTAAGTCAGGGGCTCAGTCCGCAGTTGGAAAAAGTGGTTCCCTCCCTGGAGGGCACACGATAATATAGAACCTGCCGGCATCTGCCACCCCTGGGTGCAGTGGCTAGGCCGAGGACGCAGTCTGCAGGAGGGGGCTCGTGGCAGCGAGGGTGGCAGCTCCCAGTCCTCAGTAGTAGAAGGTGGTCCTCCCTGAAGTGCAGTGGCACAGATAAAGCCAGACGGGACCACATATCGCTGCACTGAGAGGCGCTTCCCCAGGGACAGAGCGCAGGGAGCAGGACTTTGAATCCTAGCCAAGCACAGGGTCAGGGGAGCTGGTGGAGCAGGAAGAACCATCCCCTGTGCGCCCACAGCACAGTGAGGATGACTCAAACAGAGTCCACTGGGTCCGGCTCTGTGGAGAAGAGACTGGGGGATCACCATTCCCCCCAACACACACACACCATGGTGGGGCCTCAGGGATCATTCCCGGGCCTGGAGTGTAGATGGGTCCAGACTACACCAAACCATGCCCCTTCGCACCGGGTAACTACATATCCACCAGAGCGGCAGAGAACCTACGGACAGGTCCTCCTGACAAGCAATGTAGCATTGCCTGGATTAACTCTAGGTCAATTCTGGATATATAAATATATTCTCCCCCACCTAAATTTCTCCTCTTTATCTCTTCCCTCCCTAGGCTGGTTACTCTGGTTATTGGTCTGTCTAAACAGGCATATTTAATCCATTGTCTTGATACATGTTCTACACCTCCTTCTTTACATTCCTTTCTCTCTCTCTGGAATAATCAAGCCATATAGTTTCTCTGTCTGGGTAACTTTATCTTCATTTTCCCTGCCTCCTTCTTTATTTTTTTTTTTTAATTTTTTTTAACGTTTATTTATTTTTGAGACAGAGAGACAGAGCATGAACAGAGGAGGGGCAGAGAGAGAGGGAGACACAGAATCAGAAGCAGGTTCCAGGCTCTGAGCCATCAGCCCAGAACCCGACGCGGGGCTCGAACTCATGGACCGCGAGATCGTGACCCGAGCTGAAGTCGGACGCTTAACCGACTGAGCCACCCAGGCGCCCCAACCTCCTTCTTTATTTTATTCTCCTTTCTCTCTCTCTGGATTAACCTTTTAGTCTCCCTGCCTAGTCAGTTTATTTTTTCTTCCCCCGCCCCCACCCTGCTCCTGTCATTTCTCTCCTTGTATGTGCTCTTCCATCAGCATCACCTCCACCCTCTTCTTTACTTGTAGTTGGTACTTTTCAGTTTTGTTTTTAGTCTTTAGTTTTTTGGGTTTTTTAATTTGTTTGTGTTATTTGTTTCTGTGTTTGCATGTTTTTGTCTACTGTTTGTCTGTTTTCCTTTACAGGGCTACTCCAAGGAACAAATCAAAGCACACCTGGTGGAGGGTCCAAAATATCACTACGAGTAGGGTAATAAAATAACCAAAGTCACAACAACAGAGAGCAAGTAACAATCTCCCAAAAACACCACCTGAAGGGCCAGGCCCTGGACAGTGCATGACCCTCCTTTAATATAGCAGTGCTCGCAGGTGCAGAGCACACAACAAGCTTTTAAAATGCATAAGGGACAGAAAACTAGCCAAAATGATGAAAGAGAAGAATATTCCTCAAAAGAAATTCCAGGAAGTAGCGATAGCTAATGAAGTGATCAAAACCGATTTAACTAATATAAGTGAAGAAGAATTTAGAATAATAGTCATAAAATTAATTGCTGGGCTTGAAAAAAGGATAGGACAGCAGAAAAATCTATTGCTACAGAGATCAAGGGACTAAAAAATACTAATGATGAATAAAAAATGCTATAAATGAGGTGCAAAATAAAATGGAGGCAGTCAAAGCACAGATTGAAGAAGCAGAGGGGAGAATAGGTGAATTAGAAGATAAAATTGTGGAAAAAGAAGAAGCTGAGAAAAAGATAAAAAAAAATCCATGAGTGTGAGGGGAGAATTAGAGAACTAAGTGATACAATCAAACGAAACAATACCCATAACACAGGAATTCCAGAAGAAGAAGAGAGAGAGAAAGGGGCTGAAGGTGTACTTGAACAAATCACAGCTGAGAACTTCCCCAATCTGAGGAAGGAAACAGGCATTGAAATCCAAGAGGCACAGAGAACTCCCTTCAGACGTAACTTGAATCGATCTTCTGCATGACATATCATAGTGAAACTGGCAAAATACAAGGATAAAGAGAGAATTCTAAAAGCAGCTAGGGATAAAGAGGCCCTAACTTACAAAGGTAGACACATAAGGGTAGTAGTAGACCTATCTACTGAAACCTGGCAGGCCAGAAAGGAATGGCAGGAAGTCTTCAATGTGATCAAGAGAAAAAATATGCAGCCAAGAGTCCTTTACCCAGCAAGTCTGTCATTCAGAATAGAAGGAGAGAGAAAGGTTTTCCCAAACAAACAGAAACTGAAGGAATTCATCACCACTAAACCAGCCCTACAAGAGATCCTAAGGCGGACTCTGTGAGTGAAATGTTGCAAGGACCACAAAGTACCAGAGACACAGTACATGCACGAAACCTATGGATATCACAATGACTCTAAATCCATATCTCTCAATAGTAACACTGAATGTAAATGGACTAAATGCTCCAAACAAAAGACATAGGATATCAGAATGGATGAAAAAACAAGACCCATCTATTTGCTGTCTACAAGAGACTCATTTTAGACCTGAGGACACGTTCAGATTGAAAGTGAGGGGATGGAGCACTATCTATCATGCTACTCAAAGTCAAAAGAAAGCTGGAGTAGCCATACTTATATCAGACAAACTAGACTTTAAATTAAAGCCTGTATCAAAAGATGAAGAAGGGCATTATACAATCATTACAGGGTCTATCCATCAGGAAGAGCTAACAATTATAAATGTCTATGCACCGAATATGGAAGTCCCCAAATATATAAAACAATTCATCACAAATATAAAAGCAAACTTATTGATAAGAATGTGGTAACTGTAGGGGAATTTAATACTCCATTTACAACAATGGATAGATCATCTAGACAGAGAATCAATAAAGAAACAAGGGCCCTGAATGATACACCGGGCCAGATGGACTTGACAGATATATTTAGAACTCTGCATCCCAAAGCAACGGAATATACTTTCATCTCGAGTGCACATGGGACATTCTCCATGGTAGATGACATACTGGGTCAAAAAACAGCCATTAATAAGTATAAAAGATTTGAGGTCATACCATGCACACTTTCAGACCACAATGCTATGAAGCTTGAAATCAATCACAGGAAAAAGTCTGGAAAACCCCCAAAAGCATGGAGGTTAAAGAACATCCTACTAAAGAATGAATGGGTCAACCAGGCAATTAGAGAAGAAATTAAAAAATATATGGAAACAAATGAAAATGAAAATACAACAATCCAAATGCTTTGGGAGGCAGCAAAGGCAGTCCTGAGAGGAAAATACATTGCAATCCAGGCCTATCTCATGAAACAAGAAAAATCCCAAATACAAAATCTAACAGCACACCTAAAGGAAATAGAAGCAGAACAGCAAACACACCCCAAACCCAGCAGAAGAAGAGAAATAATAAAGATCAGAGCAGAAATAAACAAAATACAATCTAAAAAAACTGTAGAGCAGATCAAGCAAACGAAGAGTTGGTTTTTTGAAAAAATAAACAAAATTGATAAGCCTCTAGCCAAGCTTCTCAAAAAGAAAATGGAGACGACCCAAATAGATAAAATCACGAATGAAAATGGAATTATTACAACCAATCCCTCAGAAATACAAGCAATTATCAGGGAATACTATGAAAAATTATATGCCAACAAATTGGACAACCTGGAAGAAATGGACAAATTCCTAAACACCCACACACTTCAAAAACTAAAATGGGAAGAAATAGAAAATTTGAACAGACCCATAACCAGTGAAGAAAGTGAAGCAGTTATCAAAAATCTCCCAACAAATAAGAGTCCAGGACCAGATGGCTTCCCTGTGGAATTCTACCAGACAATTAAAGCAGAGATAATAACTATCCTTCTCAAGCTATTCCAAAAAATAGAAAGGGAAGGAAAACTTCCAGACTCATTCTATGAAGCCAGCATAACTTTGATTCCCAAACCACACAGAGATCCAGGAAAAAAAAGAGAACTACAGGCCAATATCCCTGATGAATATGGATGCGAAAATTATCAACAAGATACTAGCAAATTGCATTCAACAGCATATAAAAAAAATTATTCACCATGATCAAGTGGGATTCATTCCTGGGCTGCAGGGCAGGTTCAATATTCATAAATCAATCAATGTGATACATCACATTAATAAAATAAAAGATAATAACTATATGATCCTGTCAATCAAAGCAGAAAAAGCCTATGACAAAATTCAGCATCCTTTCTTAATAACAACCCTCAAGAAAGTTGGGATAGAAGGAACATACTTAAACCTCATAAAAGCCATTTATGGGGCTCCTGGGTGGCTCAGTTGGTTAAGCGTCTGACAACAGCTCAGGTCACGATCTCATGGTTTGTGATTTCGAGATCTGTGTCAGGCTCTGTGCTGACAGCTCAGAGCCTGGAGCCTGCTTTGGATTCTGTGTCTCACTCTCGCTCTGCCCCTCCCCTGCTCACACTGTCTCTCTCTGTCTCAAAAATAAATAAAACATTAAAAAAAATAAATAAAAACATCACAAAAACCATTTATGAAAAGCCCACAGCTAACATCATCCTCAATGGGGAAAAATTGAGTCCTTTCCCCCTGAGATCAGGAACACGACAGGGATATCCACTGTCACCACTGTTGTTTAGCACAGTGTTGGAAGTTCTAGCATCAGCAATCAGACAACAAAAGGAAATAAAAGGCATCAAAATTGGCAAAGATGAAGTCAAGCTTTCACCTTTTGCAGACGACATGATATTATACATGGAAAACCTGATAGACTCCACCAAAAGTCTGCTAGCACTGATACATGAATTCAGCAAAGTCGCAGGATACAAAATTAATGTACAGAAATCAGTTGCATTTTTATACATCAATAATAAAGCAACAGAAAGACAAATAAAGAAACTGATGCCATTCACAAGTGCACCAAGAATCATAAAGTTCATAAACCTAGGAATCATAAATCTAAAAATCATAAACCTAGGAATAAACCTAACCAAAGATGTAAAAGATCTGTATGCTGAAAACTATAGAAAGCTTATGAAGGAAACTGAAGAAGATACAAAGAAATGGAAAAACATTCTGTGCTCAAGGATTGAAGAATCAATATTGGTAAAATGTCAACACTACCCAAAGAAATCTACACATTCAATGCAATCCCAATCACAACTGCATCAGCATTCTTCTCAAAGCTAGAACAAGCAATCCTAAAATTTGTATGGAACCACAAAAGACCCCAAATAGCCAAAGTAATATTGAAGAAGAAAACCAAAGTGGGAAGCATCACAATCCCAGACTTTAGCCTCCACTACAAAGCTGTAATCATCAAGACAGCATGGTATTGGCACAAAAACAGACACATAGACCAATGGAATAGAATAGAGACTCCAGAATTTGACCTACAAATGTATGGCCAACCAATCTTTGACAAAGCAGGAAAGAATGTCCAATGGAAAAAAGACAGTCTTTTTAACAAATGGTGCTGGGAGAGCTAGACAGCAACATGCAGAAGAATGAAACTAGACCACTTTCTTACACCATTCACATAAATAAACTCAAAATGGATGAAGGACCTGAATGTGAGACAGGAAACCATCAAAACCCTAGAGGAGAAAGCAGGGAAAAACCTCTCTGACCTCAGCCGCAGCAATGTCTTACTTGACACATGCCCAAAGGCAAGGGAATTAAAAGCAAAAATGAATTATTGGGACCTCACGAAGATAAAAAGCTGCTGCACTGCAAAGAAAACAATCAACAAAACTAAAAGGCAGCTGACAGAATGGGAAAAGATATTTGCAAATGATATATCTGATAAAGGGCTAGTATCCAAAATCTATAAAGATCTCACCAAACTCCACACCCGAAAACAAATAATCCAGTGAAGAAATGGGCAGAAAACATGAATAGACACTTCTCTAAAGAAGACATCCGGATGGCCAACAGGCACATGAAAAGATGCTCAACGTCGCTCCTCATCAGGAAAATACAGATAAAAACCACACTGAGATACCACCTCATGCTGGTCAGAGTGGCTAAAATGAACAAATCAGGAGACTATAGATGCTGGTGAGGATGTGGAGAAATGGGAACCCTCTTGCACTGTTGGTAGTAATGCAAACTGGTGCAGCCATTCTGGAAAACACTGTGGAGGTTCCTCAAAAAATTAAAAATATGACCCAGCACTGCTGCCATTTTACCAAGGGATACAGGAGTGCTGATGCATAGGAGCACTTGTACCCCAATGTTTAGAGCAGCACTTTCAACAATAGCCAAATTATGGAAAGAGCCTAAATGTCCATCAACTGATGAATGGATAAAGAAGATGTGGTTAATATGTACAATGGAATACAACTTGGCAATGAGAAAGAATGAAATCTGGCTTTTTGTAGCAATGTGGATGGAAGTGGAGAATGTTATGCTAAGTGAAATAAGTCACACAGAGAAAGACAGATGCCATATGTTTTCTCTCTTATGTGGATCCTGATAAACTTAATAGAAGACCGGTGGGGGGAGGGGAGGGGAGAAAAAAGTTATAGAGAGGGAGGGAGGCAAACCATAAGAGACTCGTAAATACTGAGAACAAACTGAGGGTTTATGGGGGGTAGGGGAGAGGTGAAAGTGGGTGATGGGCATTGAGGAGGGCACATGTTGGGATGAGCACTGGGTGTTGTATGGAAACCAATTTGACAATAAATTATATATATGTATATATTATATTAGCATATATAATATATACATATTATACATATACATACATATACATGTATATACATATATAATCTCATATGTAATGTATAAATATATTATATAATTATAATATTATGTATATACTATATACATATAATAAATATATACATTTATATATATTATATATATATATTATAATATATATATAAAGGTAAGAATACACTTGACAACTTTAAGAAATGCTGTAACACAGAACAAGGACATTCCACACGCCCTATTTCTGGTGGAAGATAATTAAAAAGGAACACAAAATAATCACCAGATTTATTTAGCCATTTAAAGAAGTGAAATGAAAGCATATCAACAGTGAAAGCATTCAATCTAATGCCATCTGATATTGTAAAAGACTTTTAACAATTTATACCCGGTACATGTTCAGCCTTATTTTCTTTGAGGAGCACTTTTCTGTTTTCTCAGAGTTGATCCCACCCTTTAAAACCAGAGATAAGAGGATGACCCCAATCTGGCCAATAAAGGACTAAACTCTAGCCACAAAGATTATTTTACTGATAAGCATGTGGCCTACACTAGATCAGTAAGAGCTCTTTTTAGTTTGGCTAGGATGATTTGGGAAAAAGAAGTTGGTGGCTGAAAGACATACACACCAGAGTTTCTGAATGTGATTGTCTTTGGTACTAACTTTGCATGGGAAAAGCATGTCTGAAAATGTAGCAAACATAAAGGAAGAATATAGAGATAAGGGCTAAAAAGGGTCAAATATCTGATGACAATGATCAAACCTTGGATTGAGTCATAACTGAAGCTACTTCATCCCAACACGTTCCAAATTATGCTAGCTAATAAATTCTGTTTGGCATTTTGGAATTGAGTTTCTGTCATCTGCAGCAAAACAATCATCATAAATATATGAATACAGAATTTTAAAGCCAGATCAACATTTTCTCTGCTTATTTATTTATAATCAAGCATAAATGACCATTAAATTACATGAGGATTAGATTGTGCCCAAAGTACTTGAAAAAATATCCTATGTAAATTTGAAGATGAAGATTAAAGAATAGTGCTATAGGGTATAAACAGACTAGTAGTAAAAATTAAAATGTAATATAGCTCTATTTAGTTTCACATCTAGGCCCATAAAATTCAACTTTAACCTTATACAAATGACATAGAAAATATTAAAGTAAGAATTAAAATCATGTCAACTGTGTAAGATAGCAAAAATAAGCAATTTTTTCATTTAATCTTTATTACAAAATTATTAATCTTTTTAAGAAAGGATTAAGAAGAGACACGAACAAATTATAACACACTGCTAAGGAAAATGCTAATTACAGAAGTGCCTCCTATGTACTTAGAGTGAAGAGATTAAAGGGATTACTTTAGAAATTTTTACTATTAAATAATACCTAATTAAAAACTTTCCTACAAAGAAACTTCAGGCCTCAATAGCTTCATTAGGAAAAGGAAATGTCAACACATGCTCAATTTTTATGGCTTTCTGCTTAAGGGCAGGTCTCAGGCACAGTGGTGGGCACCCAGAACTCAGATAAAATGCCACAATCTACTGGCTTAATAAATCAGAGGACCAAGTTTTGGGAAACCACATGAGCTGGAAAGTGAATCTTTAAATCTCAGAAAAGAGAGAGCCACAGAAGGGAAAGCCCAAATTTTGCATACAGTCTCTGTACAAATTTCTGGTTGATTCTTGAGTTACATGTACTATACATGTGCAGTGCAGACTATCAGCAGGAAAGCTAAGGCTACAAGAAGTGACTGAGATTACACCTTCTGCCTACCACAGGGAAAACACGGCTTGAAATTGGAGTTTAACCAAGTTCACTGCCTTCTTATAGCAAAAAAGCCAAAACTATTTAAGGTAAACATGCCTATGAAATATGTTAATAAAATGTCCATCATGCAATTAAAAATTATAAGAAATAGGAGAATACGCAACTCCTATAAATGTATTCAGTGATGTAAATTAAACTATGTTTCTAATAAACAGGCAAGACAGAAATTTCAGTGGAGAAATAAAAACTAGTGGAAAACAGAACCAAATGGAAATTCTAAAACTGAAACCAGATAATAGCTGGACCAAAAGAATTCTTAACAGAAGATGGGATATGATTGAAAAAAAAATAAGTAAATTCATAGACAGATGGTTATTTTCTAATATCATAAGTTACCTGATGGATAATATACCAAAGGTAATTCATGGGGATGCGGGGGGGTGGGGGGGGCTAGAGGGACAGAAAAGAATGGCACAGAAAACAATCTGAAGGGACTTCAAGAAATATCTAACACCATATTTTTCTTTTCTCAAAATTGTTTTAGCTATTACAATTCCTTTAACTGTGTATATAAAATTTAGAATCATCTTCGTTCTATCTACATAAAACATTGCTAGGATTTTGATAAGAATCACATTAAACCTATATATAAATTTGGAGAAAATTTACTACATTGAATTTTCTACTCTATGAAGGTGGTATATATGTTCATCTATGTAGCTCTCCTTTGATTTCTTTCATCAGAGTTTTATAGTTTTCATCAAACAAGTCCTGTGTACTTATTGTTGAATTTATACATAAATATTCATTTTTTTGTTAAGTGGGCTCTATGCCCAAAGTGGGGCTTGAACTCATGACCCTGAGATCAAGGGTCACATGCTCTACTGAATGAGCCAGCCAGGCACCCCTATAAATATTCATTTTTAAGTGTATGTAAATGGTATTATTTTAAATTTCAGTTTCTACATCTTCATTGCTCATTTATAGAAATACAACTGATTTTTGTGTCTTGATATTGTATCCTTTGACCTTGCTCAAGTGACCCATTCTGGTAGACTGTGTTGTTTTTCTGTCGATTCCCTGGGATTTTCTAGGTAGACAATCATGTCATCTGTAAATAGGCACAGTTTCACTTATTTTCCAATGGATTGCCTTTAAATTTCCTTCTCTTGTCTCATTTTGCTCTCTAGGATTTCCTATACTATGTTGAATAAAATGGTGAGAGAGCACATATGTTTCTTGTTCCCTATCTTAGGGGGAAAACATTTAGTCTTTCTAACATTAAGTACAATATTGGCTTTAGGTTTTAGGTAGAGGCTCTTTAGAGGAAATTCCTTTCTACTTCCAGGTGGCTGAGATTTTTATATCATGAATGGGTACGGAATTGTGTCAAATTATTGTCATTCATCATTCGATACAATCATGTGATTTTTTCTTTTGTTTGATAACATGTGGGTAGTATTGATTTTTGAATATTGAACCACCCCAGCATTCCTAGAACAAGCCACACTTGGTCATTGTGTGTATTTTAAATATATTGTTGGATTTACTTCCCTAATATTATGTTGAAGATTTCTGGATCTATATGGTCATGAGGAATGCTGATCTTTGCTTTTTGTTTTTGGTTTTGATTCTGTCTTGTTTTAGTATCAGGGTGATACTGGCCTCATAAGATGAAAGGGAGGTATTTCTTCCTCTTCTATTTTCTGGAAAGGGTTGCGTCAAATTGGTATTAATCCTTCTTTAAACTTTTGGTAGAATTCCCCAATAAGAGTATCTGGGCCTGAAGATTTCTTTTTCAGGAGTTTTTAAACCATGAACTCATTTTCTTTAATAATTATTGAGTTACTCAAATTATTTAATCTTGAATGAGTTATAGTTGGTGTCTATTTAAGGATCAGAAATTTTACTACCTTTGCATCTTATTTTTGGCTTTGATCTATCAGTGGTTTTATGTCTTAACCTGTCCATTTGGGTAATTTATGCCTTATTAGAAAATGTACTGATCCAATCCCATCTGCTCTCCATTTTTCAGCTTTCTCCAAATGTTCTTGTTCTCTGGTGATCATTTAAGTTATAGGTGTGTGTGTGTGTGTGCGTGTGTGTGTGTGTACACATATAAATAAGCACACACACACATACATATATATATACATATTATGTATATATACACATGTATATATATGTACATATATTCAGTGGAATGTATTTTATATGTTTTTTCAGTGTTTCACATTTTTTAATGGGTGGAAAAGTAACTTAATTAGCCTATTCTGCAATTTGATCAAATACCCTCTGTATTTGTTCTTTTAGTTTTCTCAGTATCACCGTCCTACTTCTTTCTCTCTGGTAAAGTAAGAGTTCTCAAGTCAATCCTATGTATTGACTTTTTTCTAAAAACCCTCCTGATTTTCCTGGTAGTTGGATGCTCCCTTAAAATTTTGATCCCATCATTATCATTAACATTATTATATTGTTCACATTGTAATGCAATAATGCTTTTCCCACGTTGATATACTTGTTAGGCTTTGAACCCCTTGATTCTAGGGATCATGCAATTCCCAGTTTTTAATTACTAAATAAAGCTATTTTAAGACATCAAGGAGTCAACATATGTATTATGCAGCGCATAAATGTTAACTTATCTAGTCCATTTTCTCGTTATAACTGCATAAATGGATGCATTTTAATATTACTTCACAGATTTTAAACTTAGCCAATATATTAAATCGTTATTTTCTTAATCTTATGCTGAATAACTACAAACAAGTAAATAGTTGCCATTAAAACAAATGTCTTCTTGGTTCACCTGGGTGGCTCAGTTGGTTAAGCCTCTGACTTCAGCTCAGGCCATGTTCTCATGGTTCATGAATTCGTGCCCTGCATCTGGCTCTGTACTGACAGCTCAGAGCCTGGAGCCTGCTTCAGATTCTGTGTCTCCCTCTCTCTCTGTCCCTCCCCCGCCTGTAGTCTGTCTCTCTCTCCCTCTTAAAAATAAATAAATAAATAGCCTTTATCTCAAAAAAAAAAAATGTCTCCTTGAAATGTGGATTGTTTACTTATTTATAGTACAAGTGTTTCATAACCAGGATAAAGGCTTTAGTAAACCACCAATGACATTTATACAATAGCATTATGACTAGAATTCAGTACATGTATTTGATTTCTCCATGAACCATATGTTCTCAGTTATAATGAGAAATAGCTCAGTCATTGGGTAATTTGGCATTTGCTTAGTCAGTGCAGAGTTCTATGTGAAAAGTAGAAATTAGGCTCTTAGGATAAATCTCTTACTTTTGTATTCCATTATCCCTAATATTTAGCTTTACCTGAGCATTTCATCTCATTATATTTGATGACCATGTATGAAAATAAAGCAAATTAAATATACATTTTACTAAATTGGTGCACCTGGGTGGCTCAGTCGGTTAAGCACCTGATCATGATCTCGCAGTTTGTGGGTTCAAGCCCTGTGCCGGGCTCTGTGCTGACAGCTCAGAGCCTGGAACCTGCTTCATGTTCTGTGTCTCCCTCTCTCTCTGCACCTCCCCACTCATACTCTGCCTCTCTCTCTCTCTCTCTCTGAAAAATAAACATTAAAAAATTAAAATAAATTTTACTTACTTGGATTAACTGATAGGAAACTATATTTGAAGTTCTAAAAGGACCAGAACATAAGTTTTGACAATAAATAACATAGTCAAATATTTTTGTGGTACTGATTTTAATGAGGTTAACAAAGTGAGGCCAATTAGAAGGTTTAAGGTCCTTGCATTAATACATATATATGAATGAAATGTGAATGATACTAGTAAGATACTTGAAGCAGAGTGATGTCTTGAGCAGGTTAAAAGATGCTCCATGTAATCTTTTTATAGCATTTGTTTGGCAATACATTTTTATCACTAGAGAAAATTTAAACAGTCTAGGCAACCTCTCATTTAAATTGTCACAAAGTATGACTTTGAGGAGTCAAAAAGATAAATAGTAAGTACATGACAGCATGTTTATTAAAAATTATAATAGTTTATCTGTATCTTTACCTGTTTTAAACATGTATAAACTGTAGTAAACTAAAATAATGAAGCTAATATCATGTGCATGCTTAAAACAGGTAGGATCAATACTTTCAATACATTTTTAAATTAACAAGGCTTTAATAAAACAAAAGCCTGCCTAGCCTAAGAACCTGATGGAATAGCTTTTGAGAGCACTCACATTAGACTCCTGTTAAAATCTTTAATTCTGTTAATATTTACAGCTGCGGAAGCATAAAGCATCCCAATGAATAAAAGAGCATTATTTAGCTCCCCAAATAGTCACCTTCAACAAGAAAACAAATCAGCCCAATTTAATAAAAATTAGTAGTTTTCTGTTTTGTAAATGTAATATGGAAACCTTTTATTGGGTTTGTTCTAACTGACATTTATGTTTATAATCCACCCCCCCCCCACCACAGAGAAGCTCTTCTGTTATATTTTAAAATGCTGCAGGGTCTACAGATATGGTGGCATTAGCAAATGCTCCAGAGACTCATTGGGTTTGAATGTTAATGGCTCAGTAATTTATTCAGTGGGTGCCCATGGCCACAGTAGTTGACCTCCCTGAAACTTTATTTACTCATCTGTGAAATAGGGTTGTAAAAATTTCTGACCTCACTGTTGTGAACATTCTGTGAGAAAACATTTGATTTGTGATGAATACGTTTCTCATGTACTGAATGTGGAACTTTGGTAACGGTAGAGCAGGCATCGAGGAGTGCAAATTAAAATGGAGTCAGGTATTGGCTTGTTTATAGGATTTCCCTCCCATTTGAATGGTTTCCATTATAGGTAGAAAAAATAGAAGAAAACTGTTCAGATAATAACACATTGCTTTGAATTTAAGATCCCAGCAATTATAAAATATGCCCCAATATGAGAGAACCCAAAAGGTGATAAAACATGGGTCTTAGAATTGATGACTTTTTGGTAATTGTTAATACATATTGAGCACTTACAATATATGTTAATGTTCCAAATGTTGTACACATAATAACTTATTTATCCTTCACTTAAAAACTCAAGTAACTACTATTGTAATCTGTGTTTTGCAAAATTAGGTAACTTCTCCCAAGGCACTTAGCTAATACAGACAGCTGAGCCAACCAGGGAGGAGCCCTGGGCATTGAATTTACCTACACCAAGCCACCGCCCCTCCCAGGAGAAGCACATCTGGCCTGACATTCTTTCATGTAAGAGTCAAGGGTAGGAGAATTGAAAAAAGAGGAAATGGGGGATAAGAACTGGTATCATTTCTGTTTGTACATCACACTCAAGTGTCTATTAAATGGATTACTTATTTATCGATAATACCAAGTGTTAGGAATGCTTAAATAAGTGTAACCTTTTGAGTTTAGGAGACTTGAAACAGAGTAAAGTATTACAATTATTCAACTGGAAAAAATACTTCACTGAGGGGCTACTGCAAATCCCCTGACAATGATTGGTGTTTACTGTCTCTGTAGTTTTGTGTTTTCTAGAATGTCATATAAATGGAATCCTACAGTACAAAGTCTTTTCAGATCGGCTTCTTTCACTCATCAATATGCAAATAAGAACCATCCCTGTCCTTGGTTTGATGGTTCATTCCTTTTTATTACTGAATATTGTTCAATTGTTTGGAAGAACCATGGTTTGTTTATCCATTCATCTGTTGAGGATATCTTGGTTGCTTTCAGGTTTTGGCAATAATGAATAAAGCTGATGTAAATATTTATATGCAGGTTTTTGTGTGGATGTAAGTTTTCAAATCAGTTGGGTAAATATTATAGGTGTAATTGCTATACTGCATGGTATGACTATGTTTAGATTTGCATTAGTTTCCTTTTCTTAGCTTGATAACTTAAGCTAAATCACCGAGCCTTAGTTTCTTCATCTGTAAAAAGGAGATAAACAGGTATTAACTCAAAAAGCTGTTGTGAGATTTAAATGAACATTTAACACAGCTCTAAACTCAGTAAGGATTAATAAGTGCTAGGTTAAGTCTATTTTCTATTTTTTATTTTATTATCGAATATAAACTGATGCTTGTTACTCAATTAAGAAACCCAAAACTTGTCCTGACACCACTCTCCCCAAAGTCCATCAGTCAAGAAGTCATAACAAGTCCACATATAAAACCTCTCTTACATTTATTCATTATTCCTCCACTTCCTCAGTCAATGGCTTGGATGTAATTTTTTTTCACTTGGATTACTACAGATCCTACTACCTATCTCTATGCCTTCTTGTTCATCATATCCCCATGTATTGTCCCTGCTACCTATTCCCCAAAGCTGACTGTATGTGCCTAGAACAGTGCCTGACACATGTAGACATTCAACAACTATTGGCTGAAAAAATGAACACATTATCCTGCAACTAGTGCCGACACACTCATTCAACGCTCTTTGTAAATAATGAAAATTAATGATAATTATGTGTATACATGTACATATAAATGTTTACAAATATTGTGACAAATTTCCATCTATGCATCCTGCATTACAGCCACTTCAACTGAACTTCACATCTCTGAATTTGTCACTCACTTTAATTCTTCTGTGCCATTGCCTACGTTGTTCTTCTCTGAAACTTTCCTTCTGTATCCCTTCACTCAATGGCACATCCCACCCAGAGCCAGATTCTGCTGGGTGCCCTTCCCATATTCTTCTATCCTACTGCTCATCAAACTTTAATGTGTGTATCAGTCACCTGCAGATCTCTTTTAAGATGCAGTGTGATTCAGTAGGACTAAGACTTCTGCATTTCTAACTAAAGCTCCTAAAAGATCTTGATGCTGCTTAAAAGATGTTGAACCTGACATACAGTGTTATAGTTTGTGTTCTTCTTGGCTATCTCCACTAGATAAGGAAATTCTCTAATGTTATCTCTTACAGAAATTATCACAATAACATTGTTTAGTAAAGCACCTAGGAGTATTAGAAGAGACACTACACTGCAAGTCAAGAGATCCGGAATCATCTTTGCCTGTTTTTTGCTACTATGAAAATTTAATTGTGGAACTAAACATCAAATGGACCCATAAAGGTACCTCATCTGTCACTGGTATTGGAAATAGATTTCAGATTTAATTTACTTTCTCATTTATTTTCCAAATGTGTAGTAGCTATTAGATATATGTAATCACTAGAAAAATACACACATTGCATGATGTAAATTCATCTTCACCTACTTCTAATACTCTTCACCTAGTTCCAATACTTTTGACTCTTTTTGCACATAAATCTCTTGTTTTCAGCTAAATAAGGCCCTATTCTATGATTCTGTTCATGTTATCACTTTCATACTCAAATGCTTAAGCTAATATTTTTTAACTCTATTGTTTCTGGTGGGAGGTAATAGAAATGAAAAGAGTAAAACAAAACATTCAACACATTTCTAAAATATATTAATGTTTTTTCTAATTTATAAGTATATTACACTTTTTCTCTAATTACTATAGCTTCTTCCTAAGTTTTCTCTACAACTGTACTGAAAACACTATTTTCTTTTTTTTAAGTTTATTTATTTATTTTGAGAGAGAGATAGAGAGCATGTGGGGGAGAGGCAGAGAGAGAGGGAGCCAGAATCCCCAGCAAACTCCATGCCATTGGCAGAGAGCCCAATGTAGGGCTCAAACTCACAAACTGTGAGATCATGACCTGAGCTAAAATCAAGAGTCACATGACTAACCGAGCCACCCAGGCACCCCACTATTTTCATTTGTATTTTTCTTATGTTGGTCATGAAAGGGTGACATAGTGGTTTAGTTACTAAGATTTTATTTTGTCAATACCCAGTTCAATCACTTAATGATTGAAATTTTGGCAATGAATAGTGAAGAGTACAGTAGGGCTACAATCCCAACTAATGCCTACAGATGAAGTTACAGGGGTCCTATAGTAGAAGTTGATGAGAACTTCTATTAAAGGATGAATTAAGGATAATAACAGAGAGAGGCCAGAGACAAAACCAGCCAGCAAAATAGAACTTTGAGAATCTCCCCCCTCCTCACCACACACACACACACACACACACACACACACAATTTCCAGGAATATGGTAAGATCCCTTTACAACAGAGTTAAGATCATGATATGGATTTACTGTAATTTATACACAGACTTTTTTTGACTTTGAAAAGAGGCAGAAAGCAGGGCACATGGTTGGCTCAGTGGGCTGAGCATCTGACTTCAGCTCAGGTCACAATCTCGTGGTTTGTGAGTTTGAGCCCCACATCAGGCTTGCTGCTGTCAGCACAAGAGCTCCATTTGGATCCTCTGTCCCCTTCTCTCTGCCCCTGCCCTACCTGAGTGCGCGCTCTCTCTCTCTCTCTCTCTCTCTCTCTCTCTCTCAAAAATAAATAAACATTAAAAAATTAAAAAAAAGAAAAGAAGCAGAAAGCTACAGATTTCCCTCTCTGGGATAAAGATAACCAGCATAACCCTTGCTAAACGTAGAAAAGAAAAAACAAAGGAAGTAATTGTTTAAGTTGAATTCAAGCCTTTTTCTTATTAGCCACCAATTTACAAAAAACCCAACTGAATAAACAGACCTTTTTAAAGTGATTGTTCCTGATATATTTTGCACCACTGGCATGCTCTATCACTCTTACATGCTTTTGCAGATCGTACTAAATGACTATGGATTTTCTGATCCAGAATTCCTACTTGCTAAAGTTGACCAGTTAGTTTGTATTCCTCCCTTGAAAGAGCTCCTCAGAAGGAAAGAGTCCATGTTAATTCATTAATTCATTCAAATATTTCAGGCCACTGAGAATATGCCCAGCAGAGTAGTAGGTGGAGACACGAAAGTGAATGAAATAAAGGCCCCACACTCCTGAACTGACATTGTATTAACATTCCTAACAGGGCTAAAGTAGACTTGAAGCTGCACCAGCATTCTCCTCGAAACTAGAACAAGCAATCCTAATATTCATATGGGACTACAAAAGGCCCCCAATAGCCAAAGTAATTTTGAAGAAGAAGACCTAAGCAGGAGGCATCACAATCCCAGACTTTAGCCTCTACTACAAAGCTGTCATCATCAAGACAGCATGGTATTGACACAAAAACAGACACATAGACCAATGGAATAGAATAGAAACCCCAGAACTAGACCCACAAACGTATGGCCAACTCATCTTTGACAAAGCAGGAAAGAACATCCAATGGAAAAAGAGAGTCTCTTTAACAAATGGTGCTGGGAGAACTGGACAGCAACATGTAGAAGATTGAAACTAGACCACTTTCTCACACCATTCACAAAAATAAACTCAAAATGGATAAAGGATCTGAATGTGAGACAGGAAACCATCAAAACCCTAGAGGAGAAAGCAGGAAAAGACCTCTCTGACCTCAGCAGTAGCAATTTCTTACTTGACACATGCCCAAAGGCAAGGGAATTAAAAGCAAAAATGAACTACTGGGACCTTATGAAGATAAAAAGCTTCTGCACAGCGAAGGAAACAACCAACAAAACTAAAAGGCAACCAACGGAATGGGAAAAGATATTTGCAAATGACATATTGGACAAAGGGCTAGTATCCAAAATCTATAAAGAGCTCACCAAACTCCACACCCGAAAAACAAATAACCCAGTGAGGAAATGGACAGAAAACATGAATAGACACTTCTCTAAAGAAGACATCCGGATGGCCAACAGGCACATGAAAAGATGCTCAACGTCGCTCCTCATCAGGGAAATACAAATCAAAACCACACTCAGATATCACCTCACACCAGTCAGAGTAGCCAAAATGAACATATCAGGAGACCATAGATGCTGGAGAGGATGTGGAGAAACGGGAACCCTCTTGCACTGTTGATGGGAATGCAAATTGGTGCAGCCACTCTGGACAACAGTGTGGAGGCTCCTCAAAAAATTAAAAATAGATCTACCCTATGACCCAGCAATAGCACTGCTAGGAATTTACCCAAGGGATACAGGAGTACTGATGCACAGGGGCACTTGTACCCCAATGTTTATAGCAGCACTCTCAACAATAGCCAAATTATGGAAAGAGCCTAAATGTCCAGCAACTGATGAATGGATAAAGAAATTGTGGTTTATATACACAATGGAGTACTACGTGGCAATGAGAAAGAATGAAATATGGCCCTTTGTAGCAACATGGATGGAACTGGAGAGTGTTATGCTAAGTGAAATAAGCCATACAGAGAAAGACAGATACCATATGTTTTCACTCTTATGTGGATCCTGAGAAACTTAACAGAAACCCATGGGGGAGGGGAAGGAAAAAAAAAAAAGAGGTTAGAGTGGTAGAGAGCCAAATCATAAAAGACTCTTAAAAACTGAGAACAAACTGAGGGTTGATGGGGGGTGGGAGGGAGGGGAGGGTGGGTGATGGGTATTGAGGAGGGCACCTTTTGGGATGAGCACTGGGTGTTGTATGGAAACCAATTTGACAATAAATTTCATATATTGAAAAAATAAAAAAAAGAAGCAGCTTTTAACTCTTTCATAGGATATAGAAGGAATAGCATGATGATTATGGGCCCAGATACCCTTTCCACTCTAGCCTTACGGGAAGAAGCTAGCAATCATTGGTATTTGTGCTTGAGCTTATAATTCTAGCCACTTGTCCCAAATTCTTTCTTGATGGTAGATAAAGGGGAGATGACACACTGCCTAACTACAAATAGATCCACGGATATTTCTTCTACAGTAAAATCTTGGTTTGCAAGCATAATCCGTTCCAGAAACATGATTGTAATCCAAAGCACTTGTATGTCAAAGTGAATTTCCCCATAAGAAAGAATGGAAACTCAAATGATTCATCCCACAACCCCAAAATATTCATATTAAAATGATTACCATACTGTAATATAATACAAAATAATAAAGAAAATACAAAATATAAAGAAAAAGAAACTGATTAATCTGCGCTTACCTTTGAAAACCTTCCTGGCTGGTGTGAGGGAGACAAGGGAGAGGAAGGTTATTGTTTAGAACGACTTTAACAATCACTAATGGAATCCCTGCTATCTATTGGCTCAGTGGAATCTCTTTCTGCATGGGGGCCATTGTATACACTCGTACGGATGTTGACTACAGTACAGTATTAATAAACTCTTGCCATATACTGTGCTTAATGTAACTGACAATAAGGCAGCAGAAGAAAGGGTCTCTATCTGCAGGCAGCCGGACCTAGAATGAAGCAAAGCATTCTTAGGCTTACTCTTGTCTGGAAAAGCAAAGGACTGTCCATAGGTGCTTTGAAGGGACAAAAAATACAGTAGTGCCAGTTGTGGGCACCTTCCAATGCTCTGAAAAATCACTGATTTCTGTCAGACACACAGCATGGGAGATGAACACCCACAATCCCGCAGCAAGTGAGTGACCAAGAGAGAGAAAGAGAGAACCATTGGTTCAGTTCTGATCATGTGACATTTGGCATCCTGTACTACTTGTGTTGCAAGACATTGCTTGTTTATCAAGTTAAAATTTATCAGAAATGTTTGCTCGTTGTGCAGAACACTCACAGAACAAGTTACCTGCAATCCAAGGTTTTACTGTATTTCCTTCCAGATTACTCAGTTTCTACCATAGAAGTAGTTCTAGCTGCCTGATGTTTTCAATCAACCCAGTACCACTTGCCCAACATTCTGTCTTTTTTCCATATTCTTTGGGTTCATTTCGTTAGAACACCCTCACTTATACAGTTACTTCATAAAGTTACAAAAACTTCATGATGTTTTAAAAATGTTTCTAAGTAGTTTTTTTTTTTAAGTTTTTATACATGTAGAAGAAATTGTCACAGACAATCCTCAGTTCCCATAGTGGCTTTGAATTAATTTGAGAACTGAAGTTAAAACATGTCATAGAATAATTAATCTGCTACTCATAAGAACAGATGATCCTCATAATTGGCTCTAACTGTGTATATGTAAATAATCAGGGGTTGAACATAGGGACTGATGACATTCTTTTTTTTAATTTTTTTTTACATTTATTTATTTTTGAGAGAGTGAGACAAAGTGAGAGTGGGGGAGGGCCAGAGAGAGAGGAAGACACAGAATCTGAAGCAGGCTCCAGGCTCTGTCAGCACGGAGCCCAACGTGGGGCTCGAACTCACGGACCGCGAGATCATGACCTGAGCTGAAGTCGGACGCTTAACCGACTGAGCCACCCAGGCGCCCTGGGACTGATGACATTCTATATAGGACTCTCTTATCATAAATTCAGTGTTCCTGATCACCATAATTATTTTCATATTTCTATGCTTTTTTTTAAAAGAGTGTAATGTTTATTTATTTTTGAGAGAGACTCAGAGTGCAAGCAAGGGAGAGGCAGAGAGAGAGATTGAGAGAGAGAAAGAGAGAGAGAGAGACAGAATGTGAAATAGGCTCCAGGCTCTGAGCTGTCAGCACAAAGCGGGATGTGGGGCTTGAATTCACGAGCATGAGATCATGACCTGAGCCAAAGTCAGACGCTTACCTGACTGAGCCACCCAGATGCCCCAATATTTCTACATTTATTAAACATGGAAAACGCGATTAACAATTTTCAGCTCTAAAAATTCCTTTGCCATTCAAAGCACAAACTCCCTAGTTTTTGTTTTAGCTTATAAAATCTAAGAGGATGATCTCACAATTCTAAATCCAATCAGCTGATCAGTCTGTTTCATTACACTGACATGGGTTCCTGTTGGTCCTAATCTTTATGTGAAACACCAGGCTCACAGATTTTTTATTAATAATAAAATTAACAATTAGATTTCTTAGAGAGAGGCAAACGAAGAAAGAGACTCTTAACTATGGAGAACAAACTGATGGTTACCAAAGGGGAGGGAGTGGGAGGTGAATGGGCTAAATAGGTGAGGAGATTAAGGAGGGCACTTGTTGGGATGAGCAGCCGGTGATGTACGGAAGTGATGAATTACTATATTGTACACGTGGAACTAATATAGCACTGTGTTAACTGGAATTTAAATAAAAATTAGAAAAAAATACTCCTCCATTTCCAACTAAAAAAAGTAGATCTCTTAATACACTGAATGTGTTTTCAAAGATGACAATTTAAGAAATGCTGGCACCACTTAGCCCTCCATAAACAAAAGAACACACATTCACAGAACACACAACATAGATTGTGACATAAGGTAGCATACAACTCCTAAGGATGCTTTCACCTAAACTCAACGTAAAAATAGTGAAGTGTGCTTATTTGTAACAGTTTCTTAGGCCTACAATAAAGGTTATGGTAACTGCTAATGCCACACTGGCGTACAGACTCAATTAAGCTGCCCCACATTCTCAAACAACTACTTTTAGTAGCTACATTTTGGTACTATCACTAGTGCAATTATAATTGCTCTACAAGTTACAGGAACTTTTTTTTCTAGGCATAAAAGGAATATTCCAGGTCTAATTTTAAGAACTGGCACTACCAAGTATGGTACATATTCAAAGACATCAAGAAGGAAGTTTGAGGCTAAAACAAGCAACTCTATCTTTCAGAGGCATGAAATTCCAGAATTATGCCTTCTCTTCCCATAAGTTAAATTATTGTTTTGTGTTCTAGTAAATATCAAACATCTTTTGAGTAAAAACTTATTAAGCCTATTTTGTCAACAGTAACACTGTGGTTAAGTTTTAGATTATTTCCTAGTACTAAATAAATAAAGGCAACATGAAAAAATTCATCTATCTTGGTCCTCGTGTGTGTGTGTGTGTGTGTGTGTGTGTGTGTGTATTTTTAAGTTTTTATTTAAATTCCAGTTGGTTACCATACTTGGTCCTTGTGTATATTAAGTGCTTAAAAAATGTTTGCTCAGTGAGTTGAGTAAACTCTTATTTTCTGCCTGCTCTATGACTGGCACAATACTAAGAACCAAGGAAACAAAATTATCTAAAAGGTAGTCCCCAACATTAAATGGTAGAGGTAAACATATGTACCACTACGTAGGTCAGTCTAGCAATATGTACAGAATTCTACTCAAAACAACAAAAAAAGAATTATTTTGAGATGTGTGTCAGAGGAAACAATAATTGATTTGGTCTTTGAAGTAGCAATGGACATATATACTAAGGTTGAATTCATAAATCAAAAACAGAATAATTCTAGTACATATTCTAGCTAATTTTCAGATCTAAAACTTACCTTAAGCTGGAATAAACAGTGATATATCTTAACTCTTTGTTTTATAATTGTCAGACTAAACACTGAAAACAAATCTCACCTACTTCTAATTAGCAGATTCATGTACATTTAAAACAATTAACTATGGCAAAATACACGTAACATAAAATTTACCATCTTAACCACATGCAGGTGCATAGCTCAGGAAGGTTAAATCCATTCACATTGTTGCTCAAAACTCAAACCATCTGCAAAACTCTTTTCATCTTGCAAAACTAAAATTTTATACCCATTAAACCATAACTCCCATTTCTCCCTCCCCATATTGCCTAGTGACCAACATTCTACTTTGTATCTCTATGAATTTGACTACTCAAGGTACCTCCTCTAAGTAGAATGATACCATATTTCTCTTTTTGTGACTAGCACACACAAAATGGCTTCACTGGTGAATTCTACCAACATTTAAAAAAGAATTAATGCCAATCTCTTTGAAACTTTTCCAAAAAATTAAAGAGGAAGGAATTCTTCCAAACTCATTTTATGACTCCAGCATTACCCTGAAACTAAAGCCAAACAAAGACACCATAAGAAAATAAAACTACAGGAAAATAACCCTGGTAAATACAAATATAAAAATGATCAGCAAAATATCAGCAAACTGAATCCAACATCACATTAAAAGGATCATTCACCACAGTCAAGTGGGATTTGCCCCAGGATACAAGGATGATTCAACATAAACCAATCAATACGATACATTGCATTAATCGAATGAAAGAAAAGAATTGTATGATAATCTCAACACACATAAAAAGCATTTGAAAAAATTCAACATCCACTGATAATAAAAACTGTTAACAAATTAGACATAGAAGGAACTTAATGTAAAAAGACCACGTATGACAAGTCTACAGCTAACATCACACTCACCTGTTAAAAGGAAAGCTTTTCCTCTAAAAGCTTTTCCTCAGGTAGACCCACAACCATATGGCCAACTAATCTTTCACAAAGTAGGAAAGCATATCCAATGGAATAAAGACAGTCTCTTCAGCAAGTGGTGCTGGGAAAACTGGACAGCGACATGCAGAAGAATGAACCTGGACCACTTTCTTACACCATACACAAAAATAAACTCAAAATGGATGAAAGACCTCAATCTAAGACAGGAAGCCATGAAAATCCTCGAGGAGAAAACAGGCAAAAACCTCTTTGATCTTGCCCACAGCAACTTCTTACTCAACACGTCTCTGGAAGCAAGGGAAACAAAAGCAAAAATGAACTACTGGGACCTCATCAAAATAAAAAGCTTCTGCACAGCAAAGGAAACAATCAACAAAATTAAAAGGCAACTGACAGAATGGGAGAAGATATTTGCAAATGACATATCAGATAGAGGGTTAGTATCCAAAATCTATAAACAACTTATCAAACTCAACACCCAACAGACAAATAATCCAGTGAAGAAATGGGCAAAAGACATGAAAAGACATTGCTCCAAAGAAGACATCCAGATGGCCAACCGACACATGAAAAAATGCTCAACATCATCCATCATCAGGGAAATACAAATCAAAACCACAATGAGATACCACCTTCCACCCGTCAGAACGGCTAACATGAACAACTCAGGCAACAACAGATGTTGGCGAGGATACGGAGAAAGAGGATCTCTTTTGCATTGCTGGTGGCAATGTAAGCTGGTACAGCCACTCTGGAAAACAGTATGGAGGTTCCTCAGAAAACTAAAAATAGAACTACCCTACGACCCAGCAACGGCACTACTAGGCATTTATCCAAGGGATACAGGTGTGCTGTTTTGAAGGGACACATGCACCCCCATGTTTATAGCAGCACTATCCACAATAGCCAAAGTATGGAAAGAGCCCAAATGTCCATCAATGGATGAATGGATAAAGAAAATGTGGTGTGTGTGTACACACACACACACACACACACACACACACACACACACACAATGGAGTAATACTTGGCAATCGAAAAGAATGAAATCTTGCATTTGCAACTACGCAGATGGAACTGGAGGGTATTATGCTAACTGAAATTAGTCAGAGAAAGACAAAAATCATATGACTTTAGTCATATGAGGACTTTAAGAGACAAAACAGATGAACATAAGGGAAGGGAAGCAAAAATAATATAAAAACAGGGAGGGGGACAAAACAGAAGAGACTCATAAATATGGAGAACTGAAGGTTATGGGAGGGGTTAGGGGAGGGGGGATGGGATAAATGGGTAAGGAGCACTAAGGAATCTACTCCTGAAATCCTTGTTGCACTATATGCTAACTAATTTGGATGTAAACTTAAAAAAATTAAAAATTAAAACTTAAAAAATTTTAAAAAAGCTTTTCCTCATGAATAAGAGAAGGTACCCACTCTCACCACTCTTATACAACATAGTACTCGAAATCCTAGGTAGAGAAACCAGTCAAGAAAAATAAATAAAAGGTATGAGAATTGGAAATTAAAAGGTAAAACTCTATTTGCAGATGACATGATTTTACACATAGAAAAATCCTAAACATTCAACCAAAACAACTGTTAGACCTAATCAATGAATTCAAAGAAGTTGCAGGATACAAAATTAACATACAGAAATCAGTTGTCTTTCTGTATATCAACAATGAGTTAACTGTAAAAGAAATAAAGAAACCAATCCCATTTGCAATATCATAAAAAACAATATAATACTTGGAAATAAATTTAAGGTAAAAGATCTCTCATCTGAAAACTCTAAGACTTTGATGAAAGCAAAGAGAACACAAATAAATGGAAATGCATCCCATGTTCATAGATTAGAAGAATTAAGATTGTTAAAATGTCAGTACCACCAAAATCCATCTAAAGATTCAATGCAATCCCTACCGAGATTCCAATGGCATTTTTTTACATCAGTAAAAAACAGACACTCCTAGAATTTATATGGAACTACAAAAGACCCTAAGTAGCCAAAGAAATCCTGAGAAAGAAGAACACAGCAGGAGGCATCACATTTCCTAATTTCATGCTATACTATAAAGCTATGATCATCACAACAGTTTGTTACTGGCATAAAAAACAAATAGACCAATGGAATAGAATCAAGAACTCATAAATAAACCCATACATATATGGTCAACTAATATTTGATATGGGAGCCAAGAATACTTAAAAGCGTACACTTGAAACTAATGTAACACTCTAAGTTAACTAATTGGAATTAGAATAAAAACTTTAAAGGAAGAATCTTCAATAGAGAAAAGACAGTTCTTTACACGAATGGTGTTGGGACAACTGGATATTCTCATGTAAAAGAATGAAACTGAATCCCCCCCATCATGCACCACTCACAAAAATTAACTCACAATGGATGAGAGACTTAAATGTAAGGTGTGAAACCAAGCAACTCCTGAAAGAAAACACAGAAACAAAGTTTCTTGACATGGGTCTTGGTAATGATTTTTTGAATAGGACATCTAAAGCACAAGCAACAAAATTATAAATGAACAAGTGAGACTATGTCAAACTAAAAAGCTTCTGCAAAGCAAAGGAAACCATCTACAAAGTAAAAAAGACAACCTGTGGAACAGGAAAAAATATTTGTTAATCATTTATCTTGTATGTGGTTAATATCCAAAATATATGAAGAACTCATAAAAAAACAACCCCTCCAAAATAATAACAACCTGAATAGACACATCTCAAAAGAAGATATACAAAAGGCTAATAGATACATGAAAGGATGCTCAACATTGCTAGTCATTAGGGAAATGCAAATTTAAACCACATTGGGATGTCACCTCACATCTTAGAATGGTAGAATGGCCATCATTAAAGAGACAGACCTAACAACTGCTGGCATGAATATGGAAAAAAGAGAACCCTCATGCATTGTTGGTGTGACTGTAAATTGGCACACCCAGTATGGAAAACAGTATGGAGGAGCCTCAAAAAATTTAAAACAGAACTACCATATGATCTGGCAATTCCACTTCTGGGAATATAGCCAAAGGAAATGAAAACACTAACTCAAAAGATGTCTGCACCCATGTTCACAGCAGCATCATTTACAACAGCCAAGACATGGAAACAACCTCAGTGTCTACTTGTGGATGAATGGATAAAGAAGTTGTGGGTATACATGTACACACACACAGTAGATTATTATTCAACCATAGAAAAATGAGGAAATCCTATCACTTGTGACAACAGGGATGGAACTTGAAGGCATTATGCTAAATGAAAAAAGTCAGAGACTTACTGTATGATCTCACTCACATGTGGAATCTAAAAAACAAAACAAAACTCAGGGAAAAGAGATCAGATTTGTGGTTACCAGAGGCCGGGAACAGGGGACAATCAGAGGAAGGTGGTCAAAAGGTAAAACTTCCAGTTATCAGATAAATAAGTCTAAGTAGATAATATCATACAGGAAAGTCGTTAAGAGAGTAAATCGTAAGAGTTATCACAAGGAGAAAGTTTTTTTCCCCTTTTTTCTCCTTTCTTTCCTTTTTATTGTATCTATATGAGAAGATGGATGTTAGCTGAACCTATAGTGGTAATCATTTCACAATATATGTAAATCAAACCATCATGATGTACACGTAAATTTATACAGTGATGTATGCCAATTATTTCTCAATAAAAATGGAAAAAATCTTTTTACTAAAAAATCAGTTACAATAACTATGAACTAGCTTAAAAGGAAATTACAAAAATAATCCCACTTAAAATAGCAACGAAAAGAATAAAATACTTAGGACAAAGTTTAGTTAAGGAGTTAAATTCATGTATACTAAAAACTATAAAAAACTGATGAAAGAAATTAAAAAAGACACAAACAATGGAACAACATCCTGTGTTCATGGATTTGAAGACTTAATATTGTTAAAATGTCTATACTACCTGAGCAATCTACATATTCAGCGCAATCCCCATAGAAACCCCAACGACATTTTTGACAGAAATTTTTTTTAATTCTAAAATTCATATGGAACCACAAAAGAGCACAAATAGCCAAGTCAATTTCGAGAAAGAAGAACAAAACTAGAAGTATCACACTTCCTGACTTCAAAACATATTTAAAAAAACCCCACAGTAATGAAAACACTACAGAAATGGCATAAAGACAGATCTAACAGCTATACAATTTCCTAAGGATTTAGATAAATTGACACAAGAATCAAATGATTTCTATTTTTTTTTTAAGTTTATTTATTTTGAGAGAGACAGAGAGGGGGGGGGAGAGAGAGAGAATCCCAAGCAGGCTCCATACTGTTAGTGCAGAGCCTGATGTGGGACTCAAACTTACAAACCATGAGATCATGATCTGAGCTGAAATCAAGAGTCAGACGCTTAACTGACTGAGCCGCCCAGGCACCCCTAGAATGATTTCTGCTATAGAGGAAGCACAAAGTAAGTGTTTGTAATTATAGTAACAAAGTTGTTATGAGTATTAGGTTTTCAGATTTTCCTTCATTTAAGAAGTTATTAAGCACTTACCATGTGCTAGGCACTGTTTCACTCTCTGGAAACAGAGTGGGAGATAAAAATGACAAAAAACCCTCACCCTCATGGAGCTCAACTTCATGAATTTCCCTCATACCACATTAATGTTTAAATGTTTCAGTCTTTTGGGGCACCTGGATGGCTCAGTTGGCTAAGCGGGCAACTTCAGCTCAGGTCATGATCTCATGGTTCGTGAGTTAAAGCCCCACATCAGGCTCTATGCTGACAGTTCAGAGCCTGCTTAGGATAGTCTGTCTCCCTCTCTCTGCCCTATGCCAGCTCTCTCTTTCTCAAAATACGTAAATAAAGATTCATTTTTTTAACGTTTCTGTCTTTCAGTGCACGTAAATTCATATTTAAATGAATATAAACTGTAATCTACCCTTTGGGTTGCAAGACAGGAAATAAAGGCTTGTTGGTGCAAATTACTGCTCTACCCATAGACTTTTGCCACCTATTAAACCAGCACTTGTAGTATTTGCCAGATAAGGATATGCTTCAATCTTGGTATCATTCTTGACACTCTCTCCCCTAAAACCTACCACAGCAAGCCTGATCCTCAAAATATATATCCATGGTGATTAATGTTCCAGCTTAACAGTATGACTTAGTATTATTCAGTGATACATAATTGTCTTGTACAATGAACCATTCTGAAACTCATACTGAAATAAAAGAAACGTTCCCAATATTTTGAAAAAAATTAAATGAAATGGATAATCTAGGAATTACAAATGCCAAAATAACCCAAAAAGAAATGAAAATATACAAATATCAGTAACAATGTAGGAAACTAGACTGTGACAGGGAGAAATAACAATAACAATCCTATGTCATAAAGGGTAACAAGGCCAGGTGAGTCTGCAGGAAAATCTTTACTGGATATTCAGGGAACTTAGAAGTCCTGTCTTATACAAACGTCTCAAAGAACCCCAAAATAAGAGAAAGCTAATTGCATCATTTGATGTGACTAATATAACCTCAATAACAAAACTGAGTAAGAACAGGGATGCCTGGGTAACTCAGTCAGTTAAGCAGCCGACTTTGGCTCAGGTGGGGATCTTGCAGTTCGTGGGTTCGAGCTCCGTGTCGGGTTCTGTGCTGACAGCTCAGAGCCTGGAGCCTGCTTCGGATTCTGTGTGTGTGTGTGTGTGTGTGTGTGTGTGTGTGTGTCTGCCTCTCCCTTGCTCATGTGCTCCCTCTCTTGCTCGCTTGCTCACTGTCTCTCTCTCAAAAAGAAGTAAACATTAAGAAAATTTAAAAATGGGGAGCCTCGGTGGCTCAGTTGGTTGAGCGTCCAACTTCGGCTCAGGTCGTGATCTCATGGTTTGTGGGTTCAGGCCCCCGCCTAGGACTCTGTATTCATAACTCAGAGCCTGGAGCTACTTCAGATTCCATGTCTCCCTTTCTCTCTGCCCCTCCCCGTCTTGCGTGTGTGCACGCAAGCACTCTCTCCCTCTCTTTCTCTCAAAAATGAACATTAAAAAAAATGTTTTAATAAAAAAATTAAAATTAAAAAAAAACTGAGAACAGTAAGAAAAAAGAAAACAATTACAAACATCAACATAAAAAATCCTAAATAAACTTCCAGCAAAGAGAATTTAGCATTGGAGAAAAAAATGGCTGACTAGGCATAATAAAAATATAAAAACTTTCTCATTACCTAAGAGAGTAAACATGTTTATGACTTGTAGCCCCTGCCGGGGCCTCTGCTGTGAAACATACTGAAGGAAGAATCCTCACCCCTACTGCCCGCTGGTCTCTGTCCTTGTGTACTGCTGCTCATCCGAGGGTTTCTAGTCATCTCTGGACTAGTGTGCTCACCCTCTGGAGATATGAAAACATCACAGTCATTTGAGATTCCTTGTGCAAATGAGTAGAATAATCCTCTGACTACCAAATATCGGACAGTCTCCTGGGCAGGAAAGCAGTGCTTTTTCCATCGGAGTAATTTATACAGTCTATTTAGCAATAGCCCCTTAGAATTTCACTTCCTTATGAAAGTAAACTCCAATCTGGGAAATGGTCCCCTGCCACAGCTCCACAGTTCAATTAGCCCCATCCCCCTCTCTCCCTCAAGTTTAGACACACTCATCATCCCTCCAACTCTAACAGCTTATCTTCCTTAACCTGAACCCCGACTCCAAATCCTGACACTAACTGCTGACCCACACCATGCTCCTGAGTCCCGCAACCTACCATCAATATCACATTTTCACACTGTAGACACACACGGTGTAAAAATGCCCACAGTGCTAAAATTTTGTTTCATTAAAAAAAAAAAAAAAACTGCAGGAGAAAGAAATCCCACTTTCTCCTGCAGAGAAAGGCCACTGTTGAAAACTTTAAAGACTTGGTTATTTAAAATCCTCTAGGCCAGGACTCAGTTTGCAATACTTTAATACAACAAATAAACTAATGCGAATACTGCTTTTTCTTAAAAGAGGCTTTTCCTCACATTTTTGAAATTTTAAAATCAACAAAGTTTTAAAGTAGCCTTCCTAAAGCCTCTGATTTTAATGTTGTAACCTCCTGGTTTGAAGAAGAAATATAATGGTCTACAATTCAGTTCTCTTAAGTCCCATGCCAGTTTTGGCAGACACTGTTAGTTGGTTCCCCCCGCTGTTCTCATTCTCTTACCTTTCCTCAGTCTTGGTTCAAGTATCTACTCTCCTTCACAGGGCCATGTGTTTGGGGAATCAGCCCCAAGCGATCGTTCTTGATTGGAATGGACCCACAGTGGTGGTACCATTTCCTCTGGATGCAGACTTGTTGCAGAATTATGGTCAACAAAATGGTGAGAGGAAGTCTTCTGAGTGGCAAACAAGAACATGACTTCAGAAGTGTTTCCTGGCTGGCTTGTTTGTTTGTTTGTTTGTTTGTTTTGGTGACCAAAGAAGGTCAAGGAATCTTTCTCTGGATATTGTGTTTGGATGTGACGCTTGGAACTGTGGCATCCATCTTACAATCATGAGAGGAATGAACCTGAGAACCTCCTTGAAACGGGAAAGATGGCAAAACAGATACTGGAAAAACCTAATCCTTAAAGGTATCATTGAGTCTGTGAATTAACCAACCTTGGAAAGGTCTTTTTGGTCAGTGAAATAAAATGCTTCCTACTTTTGAAATTTCTTTGAGTTTACTTTTGTTCTACCTGCCATCAAAGGCAGTCGAAATGATACAGCAGTTTTAGAATGGAAATCTTATTCTGCCTTCCACTCATCTGTGCTTACAGATTACAGAATTAAGGATATATGTTAGTTTTCATTCAAGAATGCTTGAAATACATTATTTGAATTTTCATTTAGATAATTTTGTTTTTATTCAATAGGAGCAAGAAGAACTTGAGGTCCATAAAAAGAGGCATGATTAATAACCCTGCCTGATGTTGGACTATCTCCACAAAGCAGGCCAGGGAAATTCCCTCTGGATAGTTCAGGTTTTATCTATTCCCTTCTCAGTAACTCACTATCAAAGACAGAATTCTTGATTAAAAAATAAAAATGGATTCTGCCTTTAACAAGATCAGAGGCACTAGCTAAAAATGATGCCAGGAACATCCAAAGCAAATGAACACTATTTAGATGTATGGTTCACCAGAAAAATAGGAATAAAGAAGAGTTCGGCATGTTTATTCCCAACTTTTAAAAAACTCGTAATGGAAAACAAAACCATTAAAGTAAGATCAAATTTAGAGGCTGCAGAACGCCATCTTTTTTTCATCTCAGCTTAGAACACTAAATAAAAAATGACAATTACATTTGCCTGTGCTTATCTCAGAGACAGCCAAGTAATGTGACTGGATGCAAGCTTATTCACTCTCATGAGTGTAAATCTAAGATTTAGAGATATTGTACTGTCTTGGGCATTTGTCTCCTCTTACGGTGGTAGTCTATTCAATTTAACCGACTCATACCTAATATCTGCTGCAGTCAAGTCTAGGTACTAAGATTTTGAGAGGCAGCGTGGAGGATAGAAATGAGACAGGGACAAATAAGGCAACTGATGGGTGAGAAAAATAGTTCAAAGTTGTCTGCAATTGAATCAGAATGTTAGTTTCTGATGCTCTTTAATGCTGTATCTAAACAAGACATCAAAGGGCAAAGAGAAAAGAGAACAAGTGGTTGTCTTCAGCAGGGCAAGGAAGAAAAATTTCTGAGAAAAGGTAACACTTAAACCTGGGGAAAATATGCAGGGTTCTAATATGTAAAAACTGGGGTGGGGTCTTTTCTTGCATGAAGAAACAGGTGAAAGCCTATAATTGGGAAAAATATTCACCAGTGAGAAATATTTTTTAAGTTTATTTATTTTTTGAGAGAGAGAGAGAGAAAGAGAACAAGCTGGGGAGGGGCAGAGAGAGAGGGAGGGAGAGAGAGTCTTGAGCAGGCACAGACCCCAATGCAGGGCTCAAACTCACAAACCACAAGATCATGAGCTGAACTGAAACCAAGAGTCAGATGTTTGACTGAGCCACCCAGGCACCCCTCCAACAAGAAATATTTTAAAACCCAACACCCAATCTGTACTCCAAACCAGAAACTCTCCCTACAGAGTTCTCCCTAGGGAACAAGGAAACAGGATTTTATAAAACCCTAGGTGACTGCAAAGTACAACCAAGACCAAGAGTCTTCAGAATATAAAAACCTCCCTGATCGATTCTCTACTGTCTTCTCAGCACTCATCACCTAGTACTCACTGTGCTCTGCACAGATGGGCTTGCTTTCTGCTCCACACTAAGCTTTTATGTCCCTTCCTCACAGCTTCACATGCCCTGCTCCTTGGGCCTAGAATGTTTTCCCTCCCCAACACTCCTTCCCTGGCTCATTCTACTAGTCTATACTTTTGTCAATGTATTCTTAACTCCTGATTCAAATTTAGATCCTGCTATCAAGTACCCATAGTTTCCCATTCAGTACCTTCTTAGTTCTTATCACATGTTATAATTATAAATATATCTGTGTGATCATTGGTTCAAATCTTTCTTGCACATAACTCTAAGAACTGTGAGAGTGGGGAGTAGGTGAGTTTCATTCACTCTTTTGTCAACAATTTCTAAAACCATGTCTAGGGGGTAGTCGGTGTTGAAGTAAAATTTATGGTGTGAGATAATACATTAATGAACCCATGAAAGAATGAACTGGATATTTTAGGGCACATGAGGAGACACGCAAACTATTAACCATGGAATGCATGTAGACGTTTGGTCAGAACTTCCCTCCTCCCCTGGGAAGATATATTACTCAGCCCCTTCTTCACTCTCCCTTGCTTTTTCTTCTTCACAGCAGTTATCACCATTGACATATTTATATCTTTTGCGTATCATCTATCTCTTTGTATTAGAATTTTTAAGCCTGTAAGAAAAGACCTTGCCTTGTTGTTTACTGCTGCATCTCTGGTATCCCAGAACAGTGCCTAGCACATACTAGGTGTTCAATAAATATTCATTAAATAAATTATGTGGTGTGTGTGTGTCTGAACAAGTGAGGGAGAGTATGTTAGAGTGATCACTCAGGTTTGTCTGGAACTGATGTGAGACTTTCACAACTAAACCCTGGAGAGTCCAGGCAAAGTAGAATGAGCTGGTCACGTTTGACTGGATGTTGGTATGGAATGGGAGATTAGACTGGGAAAAAAGGAAGGGTCCAGAATAAATCCAGGGTATGCAGAACATAGAAGGTCTTGGACTTGCATGTGTATACGTGTTTTGTGGGAGGATACTGATTAGACTATGAGAATACACACGATGCATTAGATTAGATGAGTAGACGGAGGAGACAGGTTCTTTTGAGGAAATTCTTTCAACGGCCCGGGAAATGGTAATGAGAATCCAGGCAAGAAAAAGGGGGCAGAAGGCAGAGGAGATGCACCAGGAAATGAGATAAGCAATGGCTGAAGGTCATGGCTGAAGGAGAGAAAATTCTTTGATGAGTGACTTCTGCCTTCTGCAACTGGGCTGGGGAGGACAACGAGATCTAGTAACTTTACAGATACACTGTAATGCTCAGCTCTGGGAGGTTTGGTGATTTAATCTGAGTTGTGAAAAACTGGAAGTGTCACACTGGCAGTGTTCAAGAGTGACTCAGGTACCTGAGCAGGGCTAGGTTGAGATTTCCTTAGAGGCAATTACTGATCTATCTCTTGGCAATACACAGGATGCTGAGAAAGATATGCCTACTGAGTGTGTGGGCTTTTTTCCCTCCATGTTGCTGATTTATTCAAGGCAATTGCCCATTGCCAGCTCTACAACAAATGAAATTCATTTTATACTTTTTTTTTTTAGTAACAAGAAATGCAGATTATGTGATTGATAACATTCAAAGAAAGTACTGAAAATTGCCCTATCCAACAAGGTTACCTGGTTACTTGAATACTTTCAAATATCCTCTTCTTATGCAGTACAACTTCAAAAAAGCAGAATCCACCGATCATAAAAATTGCTTCAGGTTGCCTTTACCTCTCACCAATAGGTTTCCTCTCGATGTTGTATTTCTGTAAGAAAAATGAAATTTCTATATAAGAAAACACTACTATGTAATCAAAGAGTTGTGTACATATTATATACATGTATCATTATACACACACATACAGTGTATATACATTTGTGTGTAAATATGTATGCATGTACACCTGAAAAGAGAAATGAAGAAATGTCATATTTGGGTTTCCAAAATATGTTAGATTACATTAATGGCCCCAATTCCTTTTTCCTCTTTGATCCCAGGCCATTTTCCATGTGACTTTGTAGTTCCCTCTGTGAAAGACTTGAAGTCTATTCCCCCACCTTTGATTTCACATTAGATGATAGGATTTGCTTTTGGCTAACAGAATGATAGCACAATTTATGTGTACAAAGTTTAAAAGCGTGAAAATTATAAAAGCTCTTTTATAACTGGCCTTACTCTCTGGCACTTCTGCCACTATCATGAGAAAACATGCCCAGATTAGCCTATTGACCTCAGGAGGGGAATGACCGACAAATGAAAAATGATTTCATCTTTTGGATGAAAGATGGAGATGAGCTATCCCAGCAAAATCACAGAAGTGAACCTACAGCCTACCTATCCACAGACATGTGGGAAATAAATTCTTATTACTATATGTCACTAAGATATTGGTGGTTGATCATTACGGTGCATACTGTTGTAACAGGTGACCACTCAAGGAAACTAAATACAGTGGTTTTAAGAGTGAGCTATTAATTTGTACCAACCAAATAGCTATGGCGAACTCTAGATATTTAAAATTCATATGAAAGAAAAGAATAAGCAGTAGTTTACTTTTATTTTCATGTATCAACTATATTTTATAGAAGCACAAGTAAGTTCCAAAATGTATTTCTTGACAGCTTAGAGTATTACAACGCATGACAAATTCAATTTATTTGGAGGAAAACATTATAGAAAAGGTTTTTGTGAAGGATTTTATATTTAAAAAAATAGGATGTTTGATAACAAAATGCCTAAGAGCCAGTTCCCTCTACATAATTAATTTGCTTACCAGGTATGTGTCAACAAAACCCCTTATTTCTGAGTCAGGAGTTTCCTTCTCCTCCTTCCCCTTTACTCCTTTCTCGGCTGATCTCAATCAAGTATGAGTCCCAACAGGGTTGTAAATCCCCACTTCAATTACTAAAGTATGGTATGTGTCAACAAGACCCCATAGTGGCAAGGATAGTGATGGCTGAAGGAAAAGACCAAGTGGTAAAAAATAAAGAGAAACCTCCACGTGATTACCCTATGTCAGTTCTTCTCATAAATCAGGACTCCTAAGTCTCCCCGTTCGTTTCAACTTCATATTCTTTACCTTACTTCACTCTTCCTTTTCTAACCCCTGTTGCTCCTATTTTGGCCCCTTATTTTTCTTCACCTTGTGCTTCTTTAGTCCTTATCTGTGTCAGGGAAACCATCGTCTGAGGCTTACAACTTGGGAGAAGATGAGTGTGCTCTCCTGTGGTAGATATTGATGCATTTTTAAAATGGCACTCAAATTTACTTTCCCATAGATAACCAAAGATTCCTAACTATTATCCAGATACTACTTAGCTATTTTCTCATTAAGTCAGAAATCCAAAAGGTATAAAAGTAACACTTTCAGATATGTAGGTATAAAAGTAACACACTCAGATATGTTGTTTCTGATATGCTATGAAAATGGTGCCCAGAATATTTCAAAGTCAAAGGCTAAGAAATGAAAAGAAATAATAGCTCTTTGTGAAAATCCAGGTGACTCACATTCCTAGCACAGACAGGGAGGCGCCCAGAGGTTCAATATGTACCCCAGCCCCAAGTGTACATGAGACTTCTTGATCATAAACTATTACTTGAAGGTTGAACAAAATTAAATGTTGAGATTTTTTGTGTGTGAGGACAATCTTTACCCCTCTTAGCAGACACCATCCAGCGATTACTAGACTGGTTAGGGTTGTTAGCTATATAATACGGACAACAGGAAATACATTGGCTTCTATTTAAATACAAGTGTTATAAGGGAATGTTAAATGAAATCTAAAAAGGGACAAAATATTCTTCTGTTACAAATTATTATATCCCTACACATCCTATTAGAGATCAGGCAAAACACCAAGTTCAAAAAATTCATCAGTTCCAATTAAATTTGCATTAGTGACATCCACATTTATCAAAGTAAATTCCTCTTACTACAGCTATCATCTCCTACTCTCTTCTTCCTCATTATATTAAGCTGAATATCAGTATGCAGCCAATATGCCCTGTCTACTGTCAAATGTGCATTTCAACGAAAGCCTTACAAACTATGAGAAATAGACAAAAGAAGCCACTTTTGTAGGTCCATGACATATCCATCCTTCTATAATCCCCTATTCTCAGACTTAACTGGGATCTAAAATATGGGTTGGAATTCAAGATTACATAACTGGTTAGCCCACATGTAAGATTTACGAGTTTCCAATTTTAAGTTGGTTTTTGTGAAAAACTGTTCTTCTTTCTTACTTACCTCTATTGATAGGCCATTCCAAAATCAAATCTCCTTATGTATGAGGAAAGCTACAAATACATGTTTTGATGTCAGAGAAAATCAGAGACCTTGAATTCCCTAAGTTCAAAAGTCATTTGAGGGGCTTTTGTCATTAATCTCTCTGGTGAGTCACATTTTCCAAGACCTTTCAGACACGGGAAACTCCTAACATAGGGAGTCCTCATATGCCACTCTTGAAGAGAGCTCTAAAATGTTCCTCTATGAATTGTCGAGACTGTCATGCTTCCTAGAATAGCTCCACATTCCTAGGTAGCTGATTTGCCTGGTACTTCTCCCTTGGCGCTACTTCTTAGGAACAGCTCCTGGGAGAGCACTCACTGAGATGGCAATTGCAGTCACCATGTTGGGACTGCCTTCCAAGCAATTCTTCAAAATCCTGTATCGTTGCAGTTGGAAGTCTTGGGTGATAACATACAGTATCATCACATCATTTACTCTTGGCTTCTCTCCCCTCTTTCTCTGATTTTTGATGTGGCAAAGGTCCATTTTCTCAAGCTCAGGATGGGATGAAGACTTCAGGTATACTTGGCAAAGGTTAGAATTCCTAGAGACTAAAATTATATTTCCCTATTCATCTGGGTAAAAAATACAAACTTGGGTAGATGGGGAACATGGATGCCACTTCCACTGTCCTAAGGGACCAAGATCCCTTAGGTTACATCTCTGATGTAAGCACCAGAATCCTATAGTCATCAAGACAGAAAGGTAACCAGATTGATCTTCAGCTATACTGACAGTTTTTGGGAAAAGGCTGAATCGCATGTTACTTTTCAAATGTTATGAAAATTTTAAAGCCTGAGGCTTTTAAAAAAAATTCTTCAATTTAAGTCCAGATCTTTGCAACCCCATACCAAATCTGACTTTAGAATATTAATCTGAGTTGGCAGGGAAATAGGGAAGTAGGGAGGGGGATTTATCACCTCGGGGAAGAATGAATATTATGTGTACAAAGTTTGATGCATAAGGCACTGCATACTGATAAGGAATTTTAATAAGTTCTGAAGCTGATCGTAAGATCAAAAACCATCATACTACTTTAGTTGCCTTATCACCCTGCCCTTTCAAGCATTTACCTATCGCCCTTAATGCTGTCAATTTTCATTTGAGATGGGATAGGTGTTAGCAATGGGACTGAAGTTTAAACTTAGTTGCCATGATCTTCAATATTAAGTTTCCTTATTTTGCAGTACTCTCAACCCAAACCTACTTAATTTAGACAGATTGTGATCCAAGAGACCCTGTGTTCCACCTGGGTAATATTATTTATATCTCTAAATAATCAAAATGTTCCAGGCTTTAAGGAGAACAAGAGATGGCTCTATGTAATTGAGGTCAAATAAACTCTAAAATTAAAAACAGAAGGCAATAGGAACCTCACTACATATTGGAGGTGCACTGTGCCCCTAGGGAGAAAGATTCAATATTGTTTAGATGTCAGTTATCCACAAATTGATCTGTAGAAAAAGAGTGAAACAGAAGAATTCATTCTCCAGGCAAGACTATATTGCAGGCAATAATGTTGAAGGATCCTGGTTTACTTTGATATATCATCAAGGTGATTCAGTAGGGCACTATGCTCTCACAATCATACGTCACCAACAGGCATCTTAGAATTTGTGTTCAAAACTCGAGATCCCCATGTAGTAGATTACATCATTGGCTCCAAAGCTTCACTCTTCCTGGGATCCAAAACCCATGCCATGTGACTTTGCAGTTCCTTTCCCGCAGGTGTATGAGTCAGCAGAGCAGATCCATGAGAATAAATGATTGCTGTTCTAAACCCGTGAACTTCAGGGTGGTGTGTTATGCAACACCATTACAGCACTGTTTAACTGATATACCCCCACAGAGAATGCCTACATAGGACAACTTCTGCTTATATTAAAAGAAGTGGGTTTCTTTTAAACACATTTGTGTCTAACATTGTGAACAAAGATGTTATGTGGAATCAAAGACAAATCCCTGTCCTTGATGGACCTTTAATCTGCAGGTAAACATCTTTCCTAACCTAATCAATGCCTACACTGAGGAGGCAGTTTTCTGTGCTAGTTCATTGTGATGGCTCATGAATACTGCTGTCTGGTTGTTTTAAATATTTCAATTAGTTATCCACTTTACTGTACTTCTGCCCCGAGGCTTAAAGCTAACAGCATAATTTAAAGAGAACGAAAAAAAGACACTAAAACATTACTCTTGCTGAAGCAATGATGGAGATCATCATAACCGTGTCAAGGACATTTCTGTCTGGTAGTGTGAATTCTAACCATACAGCCACAAGGCAGTTGGAACAACCCTGGAGAGGAAAGCAATTCTCATGCAATGTTTATCAGTGAGCACTTTTCTTTCACAAACTTTCTCTGCCAATGTCCTGTGTTTAAAAAATTAGCTCTTTTTTCAAAAGTGTCACTTGCCCTCTATGACTTACATAAGCAAAGTTGAGGAGGTTTTTAAATACCCAAAATACTGGGGTGCCTGGGTGGCTCAGTCAGTTAAGTGGCCGACTTTGGCTCAGGTCATGATCTCACGGCTCAAGGGTTCAAGCCACGTGTTGGGCACTGTGCTGACAGCTCAGAGCCTGGAGCCTGCTTCAGAATCTGTGTCTCCCCTCTCTCTGCCCCTCCCCTGCTCATGCTCTGTCTCTCTCTCAAAAATAAATTTAAAAACATTAAAAAAAATTGCTTTCATAAGTTCCCAAGATATTTTTTCTTCAGAATTCAACACTTGTGAGGCCAATGAATTGGTCAATAACCTGGGCAACATTAATTTGTTGAAGTGTAATTAACATAAAACAAAGAGATCCTAACTATTCAGTTTGATGAGTTTTTACCATTGCATACGTCCATATCATGAACATTTGAAACTAAATATACAATGTTTCTATTATCCCAGAAAATCCTCCTCTGTCCCTTTAAAGACCATCCTCCCGTGATTTCAATCAACATAGCTTACTTTTGCCTGCTCTTGGACTTCATATAAATGAAATAATAGAGTGAGTGTTCTTTTGTCTCTGGCTTTATTTTGCTCATCTTAATGTATTTGTTTTAGATTCATCCATGTTTTTGTCTTTCAGTAATTTCCTCCTTTTATACTGCTGAACCAGTATGCCATTATAGAAATTTACTATAATATGCTTATCCATTCTCCTAGAGAGATGTACTTGAGTTCTTCCAGACTGTATCATGAAAAAGCTGCTATTAACATTCTTTTTTCAAATCATTCTGTGCATATAATTTTCATTGTGTGTGTATGTGTGTGCACATACACAGATATCTAAAAGTCAAATTTTGATTGAGAATGTGTTGAATTTATAAATTTAGAGAGAAAAGACATTTCAAAACTATTCATTCTCTAAGCCTAATTTTTGTTCCACTTTCATTTCTCTCAACCTGTGCAAGACATACATGTCTAATCATTAAATATAATCTGCAATTTTATTGTTTATGACCTTGTGGATTTTTTAAAATTTAATTTTCCAAATGTTTATTTATAGTACATAAAAATACAATGGCTATATATAATGAGCTTATATACTGTTTCTTTACTAAATTAACATATCAGTTCTATGAATTCTCTTGAAGATTATGTAGTGTTTTCCTATGTATACAATTTCATCATCTGTAAACAATGACAGTTTTTCTTTATTTTTAATTATTATGCCTTGTGATTTCTTTTTATCATCTCATTATGGTGGGTAAGATGTCTAACACAATGCTAAATAGAAATAAGGAAAGCAGATATCCATGCTTTGCTCCCTATCCGAGGGAGAAAATATTTCATCTTTCATCATTAAGTGTTATGCTACTTGTGGGCTTTTCATAGCTGCCCTTTATCAGGTTAAGGACATTTCCTTCTATTTCTAGTTACCAGAGGGTGTTTTAATCATAAATGTGTATTGAATTTTATCATGTTTTTTGGCATCTTTTTTCTGATGATTATATGGGCTGTCTCCTTTATTTGGCAATATGGTGCCTATACTGATTTATTTCTAAATGTCAAACCAACTATGCACTCTTAGGATCAGAACAATGAATATTATTAGGCATAAGAAGGACATTAGCTATTAACAAAGAAGGCAATCCATCCAGAATTATGAATTCCAAATTGGCATGTACCTAACAACAGAACCTTAAAATTATCAACCAACCTGAATTGATATTTTTAAAACTCTCCACCCCCAAAACAGTAAAATATACATTCTATTTGTGTTATTATTTTGTATATTTAATGCATTTTACTTTTTTCTATCAAGAACAAGAAAACATGAATCCAATGATAGATTTTGTCTCATATATTTTATGTGAATAATGAACATTTTATGGAACCAATCTGAAAATTAAAAATATACCTAAGCAAGCTAAAGATTATATGAAATCTCCCTGTATTATTTTGTATAACTCATGCATATACACAGCTATTCCAAAATTGAGAGTTCAGTTAGAAAGCTTAGAAAACTCTACACCATTCTAAAGTGGCTAGAGCATGTCATATTGCAACCACCAGTGTATTAACTTCTCCACATCTTTGCCAGCATTTGGTGCTGTGACATTTTTCTGTAATTTTAGCCATTCTGCAAGGTGTGTAATGATATATTATTGTGGTTTAATTTACATTTCCCTAGTGACTAAAGATGTTGAACATCTCTTCTTGTCCTTTATTTGCTATCAACATTATATTCTTCACTGAAATGTCTCATCATGTCTTTCGCTCATATTCTGACCAAACTGTTTGCTTTTTAACTATTGAGTTCTAAGTTCTTTATATTTTCTAGGTACTAGACCTTTTTCAGAAAAGTGATTGGCAAATGTTCTCTCCAACTCCAAAGCTTATCTTTTAATCATATTAACAGGGTCTTTCACAAACCAAAAGTTTTTAGTTTTGATTAAGTACAATTTACTGATCTAATTGTCCTTTTATGGATCATACTTTTGGTATCAAATCTAAAAATGCTTGGCCTAGTCTTAAATCCTAAAGGTTTTCTATGATTTCTTCTCCTAGAAGTTTTATAGTTTTGTATTTTATATTGGGTCTATGATTCATTTTTTGTTAAGTTTTGTTTAAGACTTAGATCCTCCCCCTCTCACCCCCCACTCATGGAAGCCCAATTTAGTTGGGTATATTTGTGTTGGTTTATTTATGGATTCTCTATTTTGTTCCATTAATTACATGACCTATAGCCTTCATCACTATACTTATATATAGTAAGTTTCAAAATAGGCTGATTTCTCCCAAGTTTTTTTTTTTCTGAGTGGTCTTAGATATTCTAGTACTTTCACCTTTCCATATACATTTTAGAATCTTCCTGGGATTTTGATAGGAATTGCCTTAAACCTGTATATCAATTTGGGGAGAATGGACTTCTTTGCTATTCTGAGCCTTCCAATCTCTGGATATGGTATGTCTCTCCTTTTATTTACATCCTTGAGTTCTTTCACAAACAACGTGTTGGTGTAAACATATGAGTCCTGGATAGGTTTTATTCAGTTTTCAACTAAGTATTTCTTTTTTTTTTTTTTTGAGCACTCACAAATGGGATTCTATTTTTAATTTCAAGGTTTAAATGTTCATTTCTAGTATAAAGAAATGGGATTGATTTTTCTGTGTTTATCTTGTATCTCATGAACTTGTTGAACTCATTTATTAGTTCTAGGAAGATTCTCTTTTAGTAACTTTAGGTATAGACAATCATATCATCTGCAAATATAGTTTTATTTCTTCATTTCTTATCTCTATGCCTTTTATTTCCACTTCTTGTCTTGTTGCACTAGCCAGAACTTCCATCACCCTGTTGAATAAGAGTGGGGAGAATGGACATCCTTGCTTTTTTACCAATGCTTAACAGGAAAGCATTTAATATTTTGCCATTAAGTATGTTAGCTGTCAGTTTTTACTACATACTCTACCAAGTTGAGAAAGCACTCCTCTATTCCTAGTTTGCTAAGAGTGTTTATCATAAATGAGCATTGATTTTTGTCAAATGCTTCTTCTGCACTGACTTATATAATTGTCATTTTTCTTTAGCCTGAATTTCATTAGTTCATTTTTTAAAATAGATTTTAAGTACTCTGTACACCCAAAGTGGGGCTCAAACTCACAAACCCAAGATCAAGAGTCACATGCTCTAGTGACTGAGCCAGCCAGGCACCTCTACACTGATTTAAAAAAAAAATGTTTATTTATTTTGAGAGAGAGACAGGGGATGCGGAGAGGGAGGGAGGACACATGTAGGGTAAGGGCAGACAGAGGGAAAGAGGGAGAAAAAGAGACAGAGAGGCGGGGCGGGGGGGCAGAGAATCCTCAGTGGGCTCCATGCTGACAGCAGAGAGCCTGATGTAGGGCTTCAACTCACGAACCATGAGATCATGACCTGAGCCAAAGTCGGATGTTTAACTGACTGAGCCACCCAGGTGCCCCCTTCTTTTCTGATATACACATTTAGTACTAGAAGATTCCCCCTGAGCATTGCTTTTGCTGTGTCCCACAAATTTTCAAGTGCTGCATTTTCATTTGTGTTCGGTTTATCCATTTTTTATCACCCATGATAGATACTTTGACCTATGGATAATTTAGAAGTGTGCTGCTCAGTTTTCATGTATTTAGAGACTTTCCTGTTATCTTTCTGTTATTCTTTTTTAATGGCACTGTGGTCAAAGAACACATGATTTCAATTCTTTTAAATTTGCTGATGTTTGTTTTATGGTCCCAAATATAATCTATAGAGATATATGCTCCATGAAGACTTGAAAAGAATGTATATATTTTGCCATTGTTGTGTTCAGTTTTGTATAAATGTCAATCAGATCCTGTTTGTTTCTGGTATTATTGAACTCTTTTATATCCTTGTTGATTTTATGTGTAGTCATTTTATACATTTTTGAGAAAAAGAAGTCTCCAATTATAAATGTGTTTTGTTTCTTTCTCCTTTCAGTTCTATCACTTACTGCTTCAAATGTATACTAATTTCCTATATTTTCTTATAACTCTGCATGTCAGAACTCCAAAATCTGTCTTCCTGGTCTGATCAAGATGTCAGCAGGATTGAGTTCCTTCAAGGCTCTAAAAGATGATCCATTTCCTTGCCCTTTCCAGCTTCTAGATGCTTCCCTGATTACTTGGCTTGTGGTCTCAGTCAGCAATCACATCACTCTGACTGCTGGCTCCAGTATGACATCTCTGTATCTAACTTTGACTCTTCTGCCACCCTTTTTCCCTTATAAGGATCCACTGTGATTACATTGAGCCCACCCGGAAAACCAGAATAATCTCATTTAAAAGTACCTAATTTCTCAATGTTTATACTAGCACTATCAACAATAGCCAAATTATGGAAAGAGCCCAAATGTCCATTGACTGATGAAAGGATAAAGAAGATGTGTATGTGTATATACACACATACACACACACACACACACACAAACAACGGAGTATCACTCAGTGATCAAAAAGAATGAAATCTTACCATTTGCAACAACCTGCATGGAACTAGAATGTATTACACTAAGCGAAAAAGATGAATATCATACGATTTCACTCATATGCGGAATTTAAGAAAAAAGACAGATGAACACAGGGGGATGGAAGGAAAAATAAGATCAAAACAAAGAGGGAGACAAACCATAAGAGACTCTTAAAGGCAGAGAACAAACTGAGAGTTGCTGGAGGAGAGGTAGGCGATGGAATGGGCTAAATGGGTAATAGGTATTAAGGAGGCCACTTGTTGGGATGAGCATTGGGTATTATAGGTAAGTGGTGAATCACTGGGTTCTATTCCTGAAACCATTACTACACTATACGTTAAATAACTTGGACTTAAATTAAATAAATAAATACTCCTGGAGAAGAGAATAATTATAAGAAAAACAGTTCTTAATTTAACTGCCTTTGTAAAGTCCTTTTGGCCACATAAGGTGAGATGTTACCAGGTTATAGGCACTAGGACTTGGACCTCTTTGGGGGGCAATTATTCTGTCTATACAGTCCATCTTTTGACAAAGATACATGCCCATCCCACACAAAATACATTCACCCTAGCCCAAGGTCCCCAAAAGTATCAACCCATTACAGCATCAACTTAACTCCAAACTGTCCTCTAAGTCTTACCAGCTTAAAGGTCCAAATTCTCAACATCTAAATCATCGAAATTAGTTATGGGTGAGACTGTGATTATAATTCACCCTGTGATATTTTTTATCTGCACCCATTAGTGTTTCCAGGTTACCACCTTTTCAGCTTCAACTGTGGGATGTATAAGGCAAAAAGAGAACCCGAAGTACTCACCACCCTGCCTTTCATCAGGTCCTGAGGTCCCTAGCAGATCTGCCTTCTTACTTCATTCTTCTAGAGTCTTCCTATGTTTATTTATACATACAAGCTGGAGTTTTTTAGTTGAATTTAGTGGGAATAATAGGACAAGTAGATCTACTCCATATACTTGGAATTTTAAGTCCAGAAAGCATATTCATAAAAGTTACCCAAGATACTTTACATAGAACTATCTATTCTCGTGATTTTCCTGTCAAAGTCTATATAGCTATTTTTCTTCCCAACAAGGAGTTTTGGTTTGTTCCATTAGTCATCAGTATCTAAGTATATATTAAATTTTTGATCGATAGGATAAAAAACACTTTATCTCATCATAAGTACACTTCAGAGCATTTTGAAAAGGTAGATGGCAGGGAAATCATATTTAATTCATCCAGGTCTTTAATTTAAAGCATCTTGGTTAAGGGAGATCAAATTAATTTTTGAGAAATTTCTGTTATCCTTTGAATTTATCTAGAATTTATTCTGCAGATTAAGTTTTTAAAAATTATGGCCAATGCCAACTTACAGCTCCTCTAATCATTCATCATTAAATGAAAAAATGTAATAAAAATAGAATTACTGATAAAAGTAAGTGTCCCAATTTAGAGAGAAATGCCTTTTTTTCTTTTTTTTTTAAGGTTTGGCACAAGTTAGGCACATAGGCTAGAGGAATAACCCTTATTTGGGTGCACATTCTAAGAACGGATGCGTGAGTCACAAAATTTAGCCAATTAGAGTATACTGGGCACAAATTATTTCTCTAGTTCCTTAGATACCAAGCATGTGCCAATTATTACAGAATATATTAAGGCTCAGGCATAGTGTCCTGTTGTGTGTCAAAAAGCAGTGAGAAAATTTATGAAAAACACATTTTAAATGTTAAAATTACAGATAAATATATTACCTCAAGCATTTTCCTTTAATTGTTTCGTTTTATTTTGAACAAGTCTTTAAACCTGCATAAATGTTGCATGAGTAATAAAGTGAATTCCCAGATACTCTTCACCTAGACTCAGTGTTAACACTTTGCCACATCTGCTCTCCTCATATGTAATAACAAATATTATATCTCATATTCAAAAGAATATGTTTATAGATTGTGCTATTATGGTACAATAAATTTGATTATTGTTATTTAGTAGTTGTGCCGAGTTATAGAATTCAGTCATTTGTCAGCACCATGATGCTTTACCTGTTAATACTTTCCCACACATAGCCTTAAGAAACAGCAGTACTAGCATCAAATTCAGGACTTTAATACTAATGCAATATTGTCATCTAATATATTGTGCGTATGTACAGAGTCAAACTTTGCCATTTGTACTAATGACGTTCTTTATATCATTATTCCCTCATGGTACTGGACATTGTCCTAGATCACCACCGCATTTAGGTGTCATGTCTCTGCAGTCTCTTTTTATATAAAAAAAGTTCCCCAGTACTACAGAATAGAATATAGACCGATTATTTTGTTGAACGACCCTCAATTTATGTTTACCTAATGCTGGGTCATGTGGAGATCCAGGTTATGCATTTATGTCAGGGACATTACACATATTTTGTCTTGTTTCCAGTGCTTCATATCAGGAGCTGCTTGAGGTCTGTTTTTCTCATTATTAGTGATGCTAACTTTGATTACTTGGAATGCATGTACCCCTCAAGTCTTTTCACTGTAAATTTCCTTTGTAATTAATGAGAAATTGGGGGGAAGATATTATTAGCCTAGGCAAATATGCTGTTACCCAAACTTTTAGCTAACAGCATTAACATCCATTGATGATCTTATCTGAAATGACCATTGTCTGTGTCAATTCCTCTATATTTATTAAGTTGGCATTTGTGTGTGTGTGTCTTAGTACGGACTAATGAATTCTCATTTTAAACAAGAGGTTATATTTAATTTCTGTCATTCATTTTATGACTCCTTTTTCCTAAATGTGGCTTAGCCTCAGCTCCTTCAGGCTGGCTTGTACATTTTGTTGAAATGTCATTATGGTTTTTTTAAGTGCTTCCTTAATTTATGGCACAAGAAGATGGCCCAGATGCATCTTGTATTTTCCTTCCTCCAGCCCTGGAACCAGCCATTTCCCTTTTTAACATGGAATGGTACTTAGAAACGAGTATCTCAATACTAATTACCACATTGGAATTTCTCACTCAATTCAGTGCCATGTATTTTTTTGCTTTGCCTTCTCCCAATTCATGTTATATTTCTTTCATTCTAAAAATGAGAGATATTGGCTTCCTGAAACATCAATATTTTATTTTTTCATTACTGAAATACATATAAAATTGTTTCAGAATTGCTATACCCATGTCACTATGGAAAACAAATTTACATCAAAGAGTTCAAGATTTCTTTCCAGTTCTTTTTTGTATTTAGATTGAAGGCATATCATCAAAGTACTGTGTTCCAAATTATTTTGGTTAGTTTTATTTTCCTTCACTGTAACTTATGTTATTCACATTAAAAAGTTATATTTATTTGTTTCAATTTACTTTTAGTGTTTAATCTATCCTTGTTGATTCAATTTTATTTTCCAATATGTAATACATTAACAAACTCCCAAAAGTAAAAGCTGTACAAAAATATACTCAGAAAGCTGTCACTCCCTCTTGTATCCATTCCACCCTGATATTACCCACCCTCATAAATAACCAATCTCATGAGGTTTTGTTCTACATTCCTGTGATTCTTCTTGCAAAAATAAGCAGATACATTCTTACCCTCACCTCTATCTTACACGAAGGTATCATGTACTAAATGCTTTTTTGAACGTCAGGTTTTTTTTTTATGTAACAACATATCCTGAAAACCACACCATATCAATTCCTGGAAATATTCCTCATTCTTTTCTACAACCCTGTAATGTTCCATTGTGTAGATGTACTATAAATAGTTTATTCAGTCATCTCCTGTGGATGGGAATTTAGTTGTTTCCAATATTTTACAATGGCAAATAATGCTGGAATCAATAACTTAATATATATTTATTTTTGTAGTGTTAGAGGTGTAAAATACTTTAAAATTTGGTTTACTTACAAGGTCTATAAGAGAAATATATCTTGGGTTGCTACTATTACAATTTTAAGAATTCCAAACCAAATAACCACGACAGTAACACTGCTCACGCATTTGCAATCCTAAATCTATCCAAAAATAGACAAGGAGGGGGCACCTGGGTGGTTCAGTCAGTTAAGCATCCAACTCTTGGTTTCCGCTCAGGTCAGGCTCTCTGCTGTCAGCGTGAAGCCTGTTTCGGATCCTCTGTGTCCCTCTATGTCCCTTCCCCACTCATGTGCATGCTTGCATGCTCTCTCAGAAAAGAAATAAACATTAAAAAAAAAACAGACAAGGAGGAGTGAGGTATACGGAGACCAAAATATCAGCTTTATCACTAATGAGTCTGAAGTGAAGAAGCTGCTTGTGACAGAGGGTTTTGGTGCCTCAGGCCAAACCTCTTTGCCTCTAACTTCAGCTGCACCCTTTGTATCTTAACATCCCACCTCAATTACCCACGGTGTCTGCAAAGCCATTACTTACTCAGCAATCCAGTACAGCAGCCCGGAGGTGTGAAAGTCCTAGGGGTAAACCCTCAATGAACTAAGACAGGAATTGGTGGATAAAGGCTGCATGCTAGAGGGACAATTCTAAGTATACTCTACACAGTTTCTCAGAGGGCCACCAAAGAGATTGAACACATCATTTAACCAGTTCAATAACACGTTTCTTATTGATTTTTCTTCCTCCACTGTCCCATTATACTCATTCCTTCACTCCTGTTCCTGGAGTCCACTCCCAAATACGTTACCTGCACCCGAGTCCTTGTCTGAGACTCTGCTTTGGAAGAGAAACTGAATTAAGACACTTGCTTGGACACACAGTAATTAAATGCAATACCAATGTTAGACGGATTTACGGGCCCAAGCAGGCCGTGCAGACCACTGTGATACCTATGATGCGGATTCCTATCCCAGTAAAATGTTTGGCATGGATGAGAACACAATGTGCGAAGCGCCTCACTTAGCTTAAAAGACACAAGACTGCTTTGCTCACACACTGTTGTTTTCCCCCAATTCTGCCATCACAGAGTTTTTATCATAATGGATATTGTACTTTGTCAAATGATTTTTCTCCATTTATTGAAATGATCATATGGTTCTTATCCTTTCTCTTACTGATGTGATATATCACATTGATTGATTTGTAAATACTGAACCACGCTTGCAACCCAGGAATAAATCCCAGTTGATCACAGTGAACGATGTCCAACAGACACATGGAAAGATGCTCATCATCACTCATCATCAGGAAAATGCAAATCAAAAATTACAATGAGATATCGCCTCGCAGCAGAGTGGCTAAAATCAACAACACAAGAAACAACAGGTGTTGGTGAGGATATAGATTAAAAACAACACTCATGCACTGCTGGTGGGAATACAAACTGGTGCACCACTGTGGAAGATAGTATGGAGGTTCTTCAAAAAGGTAAAAATAAAACTACTTTGTGGTCCATCAATCACGCTACGGGGTATTTACCAAAGAATACAAGAACCCTAATTCAAAGGGATACATGCACCCCTATGTTTATAGCAGCATTATTTATAATAGCCAAGATATGGAAGCAGCCTGAGTGACCATCAGTTAATGAATGGATAAAGAAGAAATGTAATATACATACAATGGAATATTATTCAGTCATAAGAATGAAAAAAAAGAAAGTTTGCCATTTGCAATGACATGGATGGAGCTAGAGAGTATAATCCTAAACGAAGTCAATCAGAGAAAGACAAATACCATATGATTTCACTCACTCATATGTGGAACTTAAGAAACAAAACAAAGGAACAAAGGGGAAAAATAGAGACAGATCAAGAAACAAACTTTTTTTTTTAATGTTTACCTATTTTTGAGACACAGAGAGAGACAGAGCATGAGCAGGGGAAGGGCAGAGGGAGATACACACACAGAATGTGAAGCAGGCTCCAGGCTTTGAGCTGTCAGCACAGAGCCTGACGCGGGGCTTGAACTCACCAGCTGTGAGATCATGACCCGAGCTGAAGTTGGACACTTAACCAAATGAGCCACCCAGGAGCCCCAACAAACTGTGAATTATAGAGAACAAATTGATGGTTACCATAGGGGTGGGAGGGGGCAGGATGGATTAAATAGGTGATGGGGATTAAGGAGGGCACTTGTAATGAGCACCGGGTGATATATGGAATTGCTGGATCACTATATCATACACCTGAAACAAATATAATGCTGTGTGCTAACTGTACTGGAATTGAAATAAAAACTTAAAAAAGACCTGACAAACATGAACAAAATACTTAATGGCCTTAATTAATATAACTGAAGAAATCCTAAAAGGGTACTTGCAAATTGAATCCAGCAACACGTTAACAAACACAATCACATGTGATATGCTTTCTTAAAATAATGTAATGTGGTTCAGTATTAGAAAGGCTATGGATTATATCATTATGCCATAGAAAAATTATGGTTATTCAGTCAGAGGTTGAAGGGGCAATTGATGAAATTCCCATTCATGTTTTGAAAATTCAGAAAGCCAGAAGGTTATAAACATGATGGCTTACAGATTTCTCATTTATACAGATTTATGTATTTGTGTTTATCTATACATATTTTAATATATATTTTATGTCATGTATCTTTCATATATATTTCTTATGCTAAATGGTAAAGCAATAAATGCCTTCCATCTAGAGTCAAGAATATGAGAAATATGATCATTTTTATTACCTTTATTTAACACTACTTAAGTTTTAAGACCAGATATGGGTTATAAATCCAGAAAAAGGACAACATCATCATTTTTTGAAAAAATATAACACTACTGGTCTTAGAAGTACAACAAAAATTGAATGAAACATATTTGAATTATGAAAATAGCGATAAGAGACTGAGTTACATAATAAGTATACAAACTGCAAGCATGGCAGAAAAAAAACTAGTTAGAAGGTATAATGGAAAATCTATTGTCTTCAGATTTAAACAATACAATATAAAGTGTCTAAGAGTAAACTAGATAAAATGAGCAGGACCTATGAGCAGAAAACTATAAAACTTGACTAAATACCATAACGAACACTTACATACATTGAAGAGAGACACCATGTTGTCGGTTACAAAGACTAAATATTTTAAACTTGCCAACTCTCTCCGAAGTATTTTCTAAATCAAATCTAACAGCAAGAAGCTAGGCATTTTTAGTTCAAATTTTGCAGAATGTTCGCTTAGATCAATCAGGAAGCAAGAATAAATAAGAAATATTTTTAAAGCAAGACTTGTCTAATCAGATACCACAGTGTGTTAAGTAGAGTAGTTAAACTCAGTGGTACTATTTTGGGAAAAGACAAATGAAACAACAAGGTAAAAATTCTAAAGGAAATGTGTATTTAATAACTCATGATGTTAATGTAAACCAAACCAATAAAGAAACAAAAGCCACTCTAATAAATAACGCTGAGGAAGCACTAATGCGGAAAAGTAGGTTGATCTCTACTTAACTGCAAGATAAATTATAAGCAAATGAATGATCTGCAATTTTGAATACAACCTTATAATTTCTAGAAAACTAGCATATTTCTCAGATCCAGTGGGTCTTTTGCAGCTAAAGACAAAGAGAGAAACCAGTTTTTCTTTAAACATAAATATTTTTTTTTAGCTCCAGGACATTTTATTGTATTTTTATTTTAAAAGGACAGAGAACTAGAGATCAGCAGAAATGCTGTTAAAACTGCTGTTTGCTTAAAGTCGTTCATATTAATAAACAAGAGATTAAGTCTCTGAGTTGAATTTGACAAAATGAAATCACTGCCTTCTGATTTAACTTTCAGGGGGTAAGACAGCAAAACCCAAGCATCAGACTTTCTTTTTCTGTCCATCAACACAAATAACAGTATCAATACAAATGATAGTATAAAGAAATAGACACATAGTTATGTCTCAGGTCTCACAACATGAGATACTATATTTAACTCCTAAAGTAAATTCCCATTTTTTTCCTGGGATAGCAGATTAAGAGAAATGTTAATTCCCCCAACTTCAGGTAATTTAGTAACTGATTTTGATTTGCCACCAGATCCAGATACTATGATGTGAAAAACTAAAACACCCAAATGTTTTCCATGTCATTTAGCAAAGATAGGAGGAAGGAGAATCCTCTGCCAAAACTCACCTGCTACTCCACCTTAGACCCCTTTTCTGATTATTCCCTCAGTTCCAGTGTTTCTAAATTGTCAATCCACCCCACTGAGCCTCACCCCAACTTTTAACTCCTTTTGCAACAAGAGACTAGTTTCCTTTGTCAACTAATTCCTAATTTTCCAGGAAACTCTTATTTTTCTGATCTCACATTGATCATAAACCATTTTAAATGGAAGAAATTGCTATAATGCTTAAAATAATTCAAGTCGAACTGAAAACTAGATTCCTTTGGTGTTATGGAAGATACGTTTCAAGCATTCTGCAAATATATGGGAAAGTAGCAGGAAAACTTACCCTGCCTGGATTCCTAACTACTTGGTATAGTATTATAATCTTGCTTTCATTACTAGCTAGGATAAAAAGGGAAGGAAGCAAAGGCCAAAAAGCATGCATTTTTTGGAAAGAAAATGGCACTTGAAGATTTCTCGGGAGTTCGCCAAGGCATTTTTATATTCATAAGGATTGTCAAACTTAGTACATCATGGTTATTTAAAAGGAAAAGATTGGGACTCCTGATTACCACTGAGTTTGGCAGAAACGCATGTGTATATTCCTCCCTCATAATCACACAGTCCTTTTATTAAGGACAGGGAATGTGACCACAGAGCAGAATTAATGAAACAATTTATAAAGACTCTCCGACCAAAAAGAGATCATCACAATCCAGCTTTACTAGGTTACAAAAGACTCCCTTTACTCACACATTACTTTCCATACCTCTGAAACATCTGAAAAATACTTGTCTGTGACTTACTAGATGGTAGGGAATGAGCCCTTTTAGATACATTACAATTATCTGTAGAAGGATTTGGTATCTTTCTCCTGTTAACATTAACTGAATGTTTCAACTGGATCTTAAGAGATGGCTGTCAGTTTTCATTTTCTGAGCCTCTCCGAGATTTTAAATGCTCTCTATCAGTCTGTTTTTGGAAGTTCTGGTCTTTGGAATACTTCCTCTGCCCACTTCGCAATTTGTCTGGACGTGAAGATACAGGACGTAGCTGATATTCATCTGGGGACCCTTTTTGCCGGTTGGGTTTCATTTGTTCTTTGTCTATTTCTTGCTGAAGCTGATATGCAAAAAACCAGTCCTGTTCTTCCTGTTTATTTCTCTCAGAAGGCAAGCATTCCAAATCTATGACATTCTCGGTAACGTTGATTTCTGTTTCCTCTGGAGCTGAGGAAGCTTTGGGGAACATTTTCTTTCTTTTTGCAGAAATGCATGGATCCATGACTGCTTCAAACGAAGATTCCTGGTTTTTTCCTTTGGAAATATCTTCACTGATCAGTATGCAATCATCTTCATCTTCTGTGTCAACTTTGTTACTTTCAATTATCTGTGTCATACCTGATACAGTGCATGCACTCTCTGTTTCTCCAAAGCAGGGAACTCTGGCTTCAGGTCCCTTGTTATTTAGGACACGTAACTCTTTATCACGATTGCTTCGTGTCATTTTAATTTTTTGTTGAAGGCACCATTCTCTACCGTTGTCATGCAACTGAGGTACAGGTGACTCTACTGAAGACTGTGCAGCCTGTTCTTGAATGTCCATGGATAGTTGTGGAAAAACTGTTGGCATATCTTCTTCAATTACTGTATCTTGCCACACAGGGCTTTTTACCACAGTAGTGTCAGTTTCCTTGGACATGGAGACATTCCTGCTTTCTTGGGCAACTTCAGGCTGTGATGTTGACCCAAACTGAAATTTCGGTGAGAAGTATGTCTGAATATCTCCAGTGTTGGTGTTTCTCTTCTTACTTTTCTTTGGAGACTTGGCTGTGACCGTACCAGGTTTTGTGGAATTCAAAGGAGAAGCCAAGTCCTTTCTGTCACAGTAATTAAGATTAAAGCTTAGCTTTCTTGCTAGTTCTTCATCACTTTTCAGTTGTTCCTCCAGCTCTCTTTGCCTTTTTCGTGACTGTCGTGCTTCCTCCTCTTCTTCTTCTGCCAATAATCTCTGTATGTATTCTTTACTCATTTTTTCTTCATTTTCTTCAATGGCTCGTCGCTCTGCCTCCATCTTGCTTACCTCCTCTTCATATTCTTTTCTCAATTCCCCGGGCTTACTTAATAAGTGAACTGGCTTAAACTCATCAACCATCTCCTCTGATTTCTGCCCAGACATTCTAAGCCTGCATTCTTCTGGATAGTGTTTTTGGATTATCTGCCACAGTTCCGTGTTGACAAGAGAATTTCTTCGGGCATGGTACCGGGTCCACGAAGAGATCCGGCGGCGACAGAAAGGACAGCATAAACTTGCCTTTTCGATAGTTGACTGGAAACATTGATTACAGAGTGTGTGGTTACAAGGCAGCGTTACGGGCTCGATTAAGATTTCCACACAGATGAGGCACTGGCATTCCGACAAGGAAGGGATGGCGTTTTGGGGCACAGCCATTTTAATACGCTAAAAAGTCACATTCGGCATCAATACCAGCTGAGGAGGCTCCCTTATCTCAGTGTGGCCAGGTCCAAGACTGCCCATGCACAAAGCTTCGGGACCCCAACTCCACGAAAAACACTGTTTTCCCCCCGGGGGGCCAGAGCACGGCTCCAATTTGACCGTTAGCACGCAGAGGAGCATGGGATGACGCAAGCGTCCGGCCTCTGTGCGCCTCGAGCAGTTTCCCAGCATTCTGAGCCCACGCCCCCCTTTCTTGCGTCAGCCGTGAAGCCTAATGTTTGCGACAGTGCCATAGCAACCCAACGAGGGCTAGTGACCAAAAAACATTTAGCTTCATAATATTAGTTTTTTTAAATTTAGAAGAAAAAATGAACAAAAATAACAAAATGGATGCCAGGGAAATCTTTGAAAAATGACAAGGGATAAATATTTTCGCATATAAATAATTCTTAAAATGATAAATATCCCCCAATTGAAAAAAAAGGCACATAACATTAATGGTCAATCAACAAAGGCAAAACTATAATGGCCAATTAAAAAAAATGTTTTTCCATCTCACTAATACTAGAGTCAATTAAGCTATTTTATCTCCATTCATTCATTCATTCATTCATTCAAAATACATTCATCTGGGGGGCCTGGGGGGCTCAGTCGGTTAAACATGACATTCGACTGGTATTTTCAGCTCAGGTCATGTTCTCACAGCTCCTGGGTTCACGCCCTGCCTCAGGCTCTGTGCTGACAGCACCGACCCTGCTTGGGGTTCATTCTCTCTTTCTCTCTCTCTCTCTCGCTCTCTCTGTCCCTCTCCAATTTACATGCTTTCTGTCTCTCTCAAAATAAGTAAATAAACTAAAAAAAACCACAAAATACATTAATCTAGGACCCATTTTATGCCAAGTACTTTTGTGGGTCACTAAGAACAGAGAACTGTATGAGACATTACCCCTGACTTTATGAAAAAGAGACAGGGGTGCCTGGGTGGCTGAGCCGGTCAGGCATCTGACTCTTGGTTTTGGCTCAGGTCATAATTTCATGGTTTGTGGCATCGAGCCTCACGTTGGGCTCTGTGATGATAGCATGAAGCCTACTTGGGATTCTCTCTCTCCTTCTCTCTCTGCACCTCCTCATGCTCTCTCTCTCAAAACAAGGAAACTTTGAAAAAAACAGAAAAACAGACACTAATCAAATAAGAAAACAACAGCATGACTTCAGATATTGATAAATACATAACAAATACCAAGTATGCTAAATTTATAGAGAGCTGCTGGGAATACTATTAGAATGCAAGAAAAATAGATAATGATCTTTTCAAAGACTAATTTGGCAATCTGTATTAATAGTTTTGAAATTTTTATACCTTTTTAAAACTTTTTACCTTGAAATAATTTAAGAACCCCAAGAACTGAAAAACATAGTAAAATATTCCTATGATAGTTTCTCCTACCTTTCCCCAATGATAACATCTTACATAGTCATACTAAAATATCAAAACCAAGAAATTGACATTGGTACAATACTATTAACTCAATTATAGGCCTTATTTAAATATCTTTAGTTTTTACATGTATTCATCTGTGTTTTTGGTGCGTAGTACTATGAAAGTTTTTCACCTGTATAGATTCACATAACCACTACCACAATCAGGATACAGAAATGTTCCATCACCACAAAAACTCCTCAATCCCCCTTATAGTTTCATGTCTTCCCATTCTAACCCGGACCACCAATGATCAATTCTCCATCACTATCATTTTGTTATTCTGAGAGCATTATATAAATGGAATCATACACTATATAATCTCATGAGATTGGCTTTTTTCTTGACTCAGCATAATGCCCTAAAGATCCATCCAAGTTTTTGTGGGTATCAAAAATTGGTCTCTCTTCATGGCTGAGTTATATCCCCATTATATGGGTGAACAAGTTTCTTCACCCATTCACCCATCAAAGGGCATCTGGGTTATTTCCAGTATGGGGCTATTCCAAATAAAGCTGCCATGAATATTCGTGTGCACAATTTCACAATTGTGATTACTGGGTCCTATGACATGTAAATAGCATAACTTTATAAGAAACTACTGCACTGTTTTCAGAGGGTTGTGGCATTTTACATTTCCATCAACAATCTATGTCAGATCCAGTTTTTTCACATCCCGCCAGCATTTGGTGTTGTCACTATCTTCTGTTTTAGTCTTTCTGATTAATGTGCACTGATATCATGCCTTTTATTTGCATTTACCTAATGCCTAATGTCCCTGAACATATTTTTATGTGCTCATTTACCCTCTGTATATCCTCTCTGGTTAAATGTCTGGTCACCTTTTTTGCATATTTTCCAAGGGGAATATGATCTTATTATTGAGTTTAAAGCGATTCATATATATGGTGGATATAAGTCCTATGTCAAATATGTTACTTGTGAAATTTCTTAGTCAGTAGCTTGTCTTTTCATCCTCTTAATACATTCCCTTACAGAGTAAAAGTTTAAAACTTTTGATAGAGACCAATTGGTCTTTTTTATTTTCTCTTATGGATTGCACTTTTGGTGTCATGCCTAAAAATCCTGCTGAACCAAAATTATAAATATTTCCTCCTGCATTTTCCTATGAAAATTTAAAAGTTTTATACTTTACATTTATTTTTTTAAGTTTTATAGTTAACATTTAGATCTATGATCCATTCTGAGTTAATTCTGGCGCAAGGTGTGAGGCTTAGGTTGAGGTTTATTTTCTGATTTATGGATACATCCAAATGTACCACATGATTTACTAAAAAGATCATCATTCCTCCAGTGAATTGCTTTTTTCATTAACAAAAATCAGTTGGATATACTTGTGTGAGTCACTTTCTGGACTCTCTATTCTGTTCCCCTAATCTATGTGTCTGTTCATTTCTCTATAAGACATTGCCTTGCGTTTATTTCTTTTGATTCAACAATTTTATTTCTATGAATTTATCTCTAAGACAAAAATATAAGAATTCTCCATAAGAGACAGACATACATTGAAAAATGTGCATGTAAGAATGCCCATAGCAGCATTTTTTACATATTGGATAACTGAACAATCTAAAGTCTATCAAAGAACAAAGGTTAAAGAAATTATGATTTCAGATTCCAGCAAAATGACTTTACTTGGCTAATACAGGAACTCTTCCTATAAAACCCAATGATGTTGGATAAACCTAATACATTTTAATATAGAGTTGACTTCAAAAAATGTGAACTCTTCAGGAGCCAGAATTGAAGAGCTTCCTGAGAGCCAGAATTCTAGAAGTACATGCTGATTTTTGTGGAGCTCTGGACACAGTACTAGCCCAATGATAGGAGGATCTTGATTTAATGCACACATATGTAAGGCTGATAACAGATTTGTTCACTCAAGGTGGAACACTAGAACTGAGAACTGGGATTATGATTGAGACACTAGAAAGACTAATCCTAGTGAATGAGAAATAAAAATTCTCCACCTATCTACCCAGTGAGATGACAATAAATCTTTAGAGTGAAATTAAATTCCTATGATGGAGCCCCACATAGGTAGAATCTACTAACCCCAAACTTAGCCTAGGAACCTCCAGGACAGTAAATTAACATAAACAATTGTACCTGGCTATCGACACCCTACACAGCCTAGAAAGCCTAGCAGGAAAAAAATACAAACCATCTGCAGAAATAACCCAGGCCACAAGATTCCTCCTAAACAACAACAACAACAACAACAACAACAACAACAACCTCCGCTTAAAATGAACTAACAAGTTTAAAAATATAGGTGCGGGGTGCCTGGGTGGCTCAGTCAGTTAAGCCTCCAACTCTTGATTTCGGTTTGGGTCATGATCTCATGGTTCGGGCTGACAGTGCAGGGCCTGCTTGAGATTCTCTCTCTCTCTCCCTCTAGCTCTCTCTCTCTGCCCCTCCCCCAATCATGCACGCTCTCTCTTCCCCCCCTCAAAATAAAGACTTAAAAAAATAAAAAGAAACTAAAAATAGAGATGAAATCTGCAACTATATCAAGACCAGCAGATACTATAAACAAGAGGATTAACACACAAAGAACTTGGAGAAAAACCTATAGACGGCCTGTTATGAGTTTACAACCACACTGTCCAATATAAACCTGATGCAAACCATGAATATGAGTCACCTATATAATTTTAAAGGTAATTAAATGTTCACATCAAAAAGGAAAAGAAATAGGTGAAATTAATTTCAGTAGTTTAATATTTTACTTTAATTTTTAAAAATCCTTTTTTTTCTATAAATTGTTTGAAATCCTGTGTATATTTCATATTTAAAGCACATCTTAATTCGGACTAACCACATTTGAAGTGTTCAAGAGTCATATGCAAGCTGGTAGCTATCATATTGGACATTGCCTGTAGGTTATAAAGTAAGTACATATAAAATGAGTTATAGGACTCATTCATTCAATGATGATGCACTGAGATCCTACTATGTACCAAACACTAAGAAAGCCACAGTGCACTCAAATAGATAAAGTTCCTATATTCATGTGGCTTAAGTACCAATGTGTGTGGAGGAGGGGGCATAGAGAAATACAATTAACAAGAAAATATATATTATGCTAGATGGTGATATGTGTTGCAGGAGAAAAAACTAATCAGGGCAGCACAGATAAGGAGGACCCTTGTGTGTACACATGTGAAGTGTAGGGGTTATAGGGGTATTACCTTATGCCACTTATTAATGAACATCTCATAAATAAGGTGATATTTGAGCAGGGACTTATAAACAAAGAAGCAAATACTGTAGATTATCAACAAAAAACACATAGTCACTGATTTTTTTAAAAAGCTCTGCATAAATTAAACAGAAGATTAGACATAGCTGAAGAAAGGATTAGGACTCAATTCAGAAAATGTAGTGTAGTAAATATTTTCAAAGGTTTTCCAGCTGAATACATGAATTCAGCAAAGTCGCAGGGTACAAAATCAATGTACAGAAACTGGTTGCATTTCTGTACACCAATAATGAAGCAACAGAAAGAGAAATCAAGAAATCAATCCCACTTACAATTGCTCCAAGAACCATAAAAATATCTAGGAATAAACCTAACCAAAGATATAAAAGATCTGTATGCTACAAACTATAGAAAACTTACAAAGGAAATTGAAGAAGACACAAAGAAATGGAAAAACATTCCATGCTCATGGAATGGAAGAATAAATATTGTTAAAATGTCAATGCTGGGGCGCCTGAATGGCTCAGTTGGTTGAGCGTCTGACTTTGGCTCAGGTCATGATCTCATTCATGGCTCGTGAGTTTGAGCCCTGCATCGGGCTCTGGGCTGACAGCTCAGAGCCTGGATCCCGCTTCAGATTCTGTGTCTCCCTCTGTCTGCCCCTCCACTGCTTGCACTCTGTCTCTCGCATTGTCTCAGGGATGGGTAAACATTAAAAAAAAAATTTTAAATGTCAATACTACCCAAAGCAATCTACACATTCAATGCAATCCCAATCAACACTGCACCAGCATTCTTCTCGAAGCTAGAACAAGCAATCCTAAAATTTGTATGAAACCACAAAAGACCCCGAAGACCCAAAGTAATATTGAAGAAGACCAAAGTGGGAGGCATCACAATCCCAGACTTCAGCCTCTACTACAAAGCTGTAATCATCAAGCGGCATGGTAATAGCACAAAAACAGACACATAGACCAATGGAAGAGAAAAAAGACTCCAGAATTGGACCCACAAAAGTGTGGCCAGCTAATCTTTGACAAAGCAGCAAAGAGTATCCAGTGGAAAAAAGACAGTCTCTTTAGCAAATGGTGCTGGGAGAACAGGACAGCAACATGCAGAAGGATGAAACTAGACCACTTTCTTACACCATTCACAAAAACAAACTCAAAATGGATAAAGGACCTGAATGTGAGAGAGGAAACCATCAAAACCCTAGAGAAGAAAGCAGGCAACAACCTCTTTGACCTCAGCCATAGCAATTTCTTGCTCGATGCATCTCCAAAGGCAAGGGAATTAAAAGCAAAAATGAACTAATGGGACCCCATTATCAAGATAAAAAGCTTCTACACTGCAAAGGAAACAATCAACACAACTAAAAGGCAACCGAAGGAATGGGAAAAGATATTTGCAAATGACATATCTGATAAAGGGTTAGTATCCAAAATCCATCAAGAACTTACCAAACTCAACACCCGAAAAACAAATAATCCAGCGAAGAAATGGGCAGAAGACATGAATAGACACTTTTCCAAAGAAGACAACCAGATGGGCAACAGACACATAAAAGATGCTCAATGTCACTCATCATCAGGGAAATACAAATCAAAACCATACGGAGATACCACCTCACACCAGTCAGAGTGGTTAAAATCAACAAATCAGGAAACTACAGATGCTGGCACAGATATGGAGAAATGGGAACCCTCTTACACTGTTGGTGGGAATGCAAGCTGGTACAGCTGCTCTGGAAAACAGTATGGAGGTTCCTCAAAAAATTAAAAACAGAACTACCCTACAATCCAGCACTTGTACTACTACTTATCCAACAGATACAGGTGTGCTGTTTTGAAGGGGCACATTCACCCCAATGTCTATAGCAGCACTACCAACAATAGCCAACGTATGGAAAGAGCCCAAATGTCCATTCATGGATGAATGGACAAAGAAGATATGGTATATATGCATACAATGGAGTGTTACTCGGCAATCAAAAAGAATGAAATCTTGCCATTTGCAACTACATGGATGGAACTAGCTGGCATTATGCTAAGCGAAATTAGAGAAAGACAAATATCATATGACTTCACTCATATGAGGACTTTAAGAGACAAAACAGATGAACATAAGGGAAGGGAAGCAAAAAGAATATAAAGACAGGGAGGGGGACAAAACATAAGAGACTCTTAAATACAGAGAACAGAGGGTTGTTGGAGGGGTTGTGGGAGGGGGGATGGGCTAAATGGGTAAGGGGCATTAAGAAATCTACTCCTGAAATTATTGTTGCACTATATGCTAACTAACCTGGATGTAAATTTAAAAAACAACAACCTTAAATCAGCACTGTCCAATCTAAATAAAATAGGAAAAAGACAAATATTACATGGTATCACTTATATCTGGAATCTAAAACCAAAAAAAAAAAAACCCAAAACAAAACAAAACAAAAAACCCCCAAAAAACAAACAAACCAGCTCATAAAAACAGAGTAGAAAAGTGGCTGCCAAGGACAAGAGAAAATAGGGAGAGGTTGGTAAAAGGGTACAAATTTTCAGCTATAAGAGGACTAAGGTCTGAGAATCAAATGTATGACAGGGTAGCTACAGTTGATAACACCGTAATTTTAAAAATAATAAAAACTGAAGCACCTGGGTAGCTCGACTCATTAATCAACCTCTTGATTTTGGCTCAGGCCATAATCTCACATTTCATGAAACTGAACCTGGCGTCGGGCTCTCTGCTGACAGCACAGAGCCTGCTTGGGATTCTTTCTCTTCTCCTTCTCTCTCTCTGCCCCTCCCCTGCTTGAGCATGCACGCTCACACTCTCTCACTCTCACTCTCTCAGAATAAATAAATAATTTAAAAGAGTAATAAAAATAAATATTAGCCACATATACAATTTTATGTTTTGTAGCAGCCACATTACAAAAGTAAAAATAAATAGGTGAAATTACTTTTAATACTATACTTTATTAGTGATTGAATATTTTTAATACAATATATCCAAAATATTTATTCGATATGCAGCACTGGCCACATTTCACATGCTAAATAGCCACAATTAATTAGGAGCTATCATATCAAACAGCACAGCCTGGATCCCTACATACATTACTACAGACAGCCTTTTACATGCTGTGCTATTTGACCCTGAGACAACCCAAAAAATGAGTGAATTACCATGTCTATCCTGAAGAGAGACATCCAGGGAGAGATCCCAAGGGAGATGGAGACACACACACACACACACACACACACACACACACACACACGACAAAAGAGAAAGAGTATGCATACGTGTGTGCATGCACACGCATGAGGAAAAACAAGGGAGTTGGGAGACAGACAGCAGAGGCTTTTTCATTGAGTACAGATTAGAAACTGAAACTCCCTTGCAGCAGTAGGGTCCTCCAAATCAAGTTGTGCCTCCCTGAGCACCACTCCATGGTAAAGGACACCAGTGGCTGCAGTGACCAGGGCATAATACTCATGAACCTGAACTCATCCATTTAAACCTTCAGTCAAAGGTTCTACATCTCCAGAGACAGAAGGCTTGAAATCAGTGACTTCAGAGAATAAATGGAGGAGCTGAATTCCACAGAGGCATGAAGGTGGTAGCAAAGGTATTCCCTATCAGGCCTTAAAGATGGAGTATGATTAACTGTTTTTGCCTGAGGCCTCTCTAAAAAGACAAGACAGATCTTACATCCTGGGTTTCTCAGCTAGGAAATGCATACTATATATATACTAATATATTTGCCAACATTTACCTCTTTGACAGAATTCAAAAGTGTAATATAGGTCCTTTTGGTAATCCTAAGAAGCTGCGACTCAAAGCAAGGACCTCGTCTGAAGAGGCCAAGTATCACTGTAATAAAAGCCCCATGGACTGAGAACCTCAAGTTTGTATCCTGGGTTTGGTTCTATTGTTAGATAGTGACAGGACCCTATCAACCAATTATCCTTACATACAAAACCCTCCTTGGTTTCCTTATATGTAAAATTATCACCTTGGATTGTAGACTCACTCTCATCGTACAACCTATGATTTTACACTGATAGAGAAAAAATGATGAAACAAAATGCTGTAGTTTTACTTTACAAGAATGGAATGGAATGAGAATGTTTTGGCTCATAGGGCTTTCTACATCCATCCAGGCCTGTCTTCTGCAAGGCAACAAAAATTTCACAAGAACCGAACTCTCGAGAAATTAAATGCACTCCAACTCCCCTACTTTAATCTATCAGTATCCCTTATGAGTGTGAGAGTTTATGTAAATCTTTGTATGTCGGCATTTGAGAGAAGGTAAGTTCTTAAATCATGTATACAGCTTTATAATAATTTAGTTTGAAACATCAGTGGTCAAGTCACTCCATAATGAATCTTGAAAAAATGAAAATATCTGTAGGTACAGCATTAGGTTTCCCTCTCAGTTTCCCAACATCATCCATAGTAGCCATGTTCCTTCATTTCAAGTGACACCTGTTCTGAAACCATTTGCCACCAGGTCATGTCTTGCAGCTAAGTTATCCTCAGCTTCTTCCTTACATCTGACAAAGTTTGCCCCCCAAATGTCACTAACACATAGTGATGGATACCTGATCATAGAGTGGCTTTGTTTGCCTCCTTCCTATGGGACAAAGGCTGGGATACACATTTCACTTACATTATTTTGTTCTTACAGCTGCTCAGTAGCAAATACAAGGACATATAGAATTTGGTGACTTGTTTCAATTCGCAGACTTCACAGAAACCTCTGGCCAGAACCAGCCATCCGTAGGACCAGGCACACCACTGCCAAAGATTTTACAAAGGAAATTCAAACAACCCTATAATTTAACTTTTATTTTTAATTTAATAATGTTTGTGTACTGTTTCACAATGTAATTAGTTTAGAGACTTATTACACGGTTTTTTGGGTAAGCATCACTGATTTTACAAAGACAGGCAAAGGCCACCTAATATTGTCCACTACAATTAGTGTCCCGATTGACAGTTAAATCCTCCCATTTGCTCAGGTTGACACTTTCATATGTTAAGCTAAAATCCTGTTATTGTCTGGAACGTTGAAATTAGAAAAGAATACTTGAAGGTTACCTACTTTATTCCCAATACTCACAAACTCATTAAGTTTGGTTCAAATGAAGCTCCTGGTAATGGGTAATAATATATGGGTAATAATACCATATAATTCTACACTGTCGTAAAGCAGTGTGATATCTATGGATTTTGGAGTTAAGCAAGAGAGTTTGAATCCTGGCTTCAACCCTACTCTGCATGATGCCTCATATAGAGTAAATGCTCAATAAATATTACTTTTCTTCCCTCAATGCTTTTCCCTAAAGTCAATGGGAGAATGAGTTTGGACTTGATTTCATGGGCAATGAGGAGCTACTGAAATGCTGTTTTAAATTGAGGAAATTAATATGATGTTTTAGACAGGTGATAGAGTAGAGGCAAGGACATTGGATATGAGGCTGTTTCACCAGGCTAGACAGATACATCCTAACTGACTGATTGAAAGAAGCAGTACCATGGGAGGGACAGGAAGAAGTACTGCAAATTCTCTCCCTCTCTACCTATCTGTTCATTTATATATCATCATTTCCTAGTTCAAAGAGAACATTCACATCACCAACAAGAAGTCCATGAAATAGGTATTAGTATTCAATTTTCACAGATTAAAAATAAAAAGTATGCTCAAAGAGGTCATGTATTTTCCCAAGGACCATATAACTTATAAGTGTTGGACTCAGAGCTTGCAGACAAAGGAATCATCTGTGCTCATTCCTATAACACATGCCATCTCATGAAAACATCAAAAAGTATAATTGCTTATTGGATATGGATTGGGGGCCGATGGAGGGATCAAATAATATTGAAAGTTCAGCAGTGATAACATGAAGAGCAAGAGTAAAGACAGAGAAGGAATTTATATAGTGTGAGGAATGTGACAAGGAGACTTACGGCATTTAGCTTGGGATATACTGATTTTAGAATGGGAATGAACATCTAAATCGAGCTCCCACTAAGTATGTGGGAATATGGGGTCAGTAGAATATCTGGCGTGGCTTTGTAGAGATGTAGAGTGAGACAGGAATGAATATAAACTCTGATAGAGACATTTTCAACTAGAAGGCCACCAAAAGTACCCATGGACACCTTGCCATTCTTAGGCTAAGAGAGGATGTAAACTAGTCAACCAGAAGAATAGAGATGAAGGAGAGGTGTAAGAAAAAAATGTGCAGCTCAGACAATACAAGGAGAAAATTATCATCTTTTGAGCATCCACCAAGTGCCAGACACTTCACCTATGTGTTAATGCTCAATTCTAATAAAACTCATTTGATTCATGTGGTATGTTATTTCTGTTTTCTTGCATGCAGAAATGAAGGTCAAAGCGGAAATGGAACTTGTTCAAGAACACACAAAAGGAAATGACAAAATTAGGCTTCTAAATTAGTTCTATGAGACTCCAAATCCCTGTTATTTCCGTGTTAAGGAAGAAGGACTAGTCACTAGTAATTAAGCGTTGCTCTATTATCAGAAACAATGTCTATTGTAGATAATGATGCTATAAACATCAGGGTGCACCTGAAATTAATATTATACTGTAGATTAACTGGAATTTAAATAAACACTTAAAAAAACAGTGTCAGAATTTGGCAATTAGAAGGTTTTCAGAGAATATTTGGGATAGGGCTAAGATTTCAAGTAGATAGGGTTGAACAAGAGATAAGAAAGTTGAAAATGTGTTGGAGGCTACTTTCTGGAGAAGTTAGGTACTGAATGCAAGGGAAAAGCAGAGATAGTAAATGCATAGGAAAACTGACTTGAAGATTCCACATCTCACTTTTGCTTTCTATGGTGGGTATTCGAGTCCTTTTGTAATTTCATGACAATAAAAGGTTAGAGTTGGAAAGTCCTTGCCGATCATTTGACCCCTGTAAGTGGTAAACAGTTCTAGAGAAGTTAAACAGTAGGCCCAGGCAGCCCACTCTCCTGAAGAACTGAGTCAACAAGCTCCAGTCTCTTGACACCTGGTTTAATGCTCTTTTGGAAGGTACTGACTTTAGCATTATACTTTATCCATTCTAACTCACACTTGGTTAACAGGCACTTTGCATGAAAGTCCTCTAACCTGTATCTACATCTATCTGTAGTCCACCTAGAAACTGGAAGAGCTCCTAAAAGTAGTAGCAGGGAAAAGTGATTTAAACTACATACATTTGGGAATGCATAAAATATCCTTCATCCTTCAGTTAACTTGGAGAATTACCCAACTCTTGCCTGAACCTCAATATTAATAGAATCCACTATGTTTTTAGCACAGAGCTAAATAATTTTTGTATTATGTGCCAATTGTTTTACTCATGTTCTTTTTTCTTCTCCTTTAGAATCTGAACTTCTTTCCAAGTAGAGACCATTTCATAGGGGTGTGTGTGTGTGTGTGTGTGTGTGTTTACAGCAGACAGCACAATGTAGAGTACATGGTGGACAAAGAATACATAGTTTTTGAAAGACTACTCTGTACTAATACACAGATTTAAGAACTCTTTGGAACAAATTTTCCAAAGGCATGTTTTTAAGCAGTCATGATTCAATTGCCCCATGGAAAATGCTGTGTGAAATCCAATTACTTTCACATTTGGGCACCTGCTACTTATTTGATGAGTCAAATGGCCAATTGTGGACGCATTGAGACAAGGTTAAAGAGGAATTCAGGTAGAATTTTTTGTATATTATCTATTTCTTTAGTTTATCATTTTCTACTACTAAAAATAAAACATATACAGTACAGATAATATGAGCAATGCAAGATTAAAACAAAGAAGAAAATAAAAATCACTACAAACCCACTATTCATTGATAACTGTAGCTGGTATTTTATTTCCTTTTATTTTTCTTTACAGCCATAAGCATGTATGTATGTGTGTATATATATATATATATATATATATATATATATATATATATAGTTAAATAACAAGGGTGAAATGGATGTGAATCTTGCATATATTTTAATATTACATAGTATTTTTCCATGTCATTAAATATCCTTCACTAGCATCATTTTAAAACAAGAATAATCTCTTATAGTATAAATGATGTCATTTAAACCATTCTGCTATTGTTGGTTATTTAGATTGCTAAAATTTTCACTGTTCCAAATACTTTTGTGAATAAAATCTTTGTGCAGAATTCTCTTGCTGAAATTTCTGGTCATTTCCTTAAACCCAATTCTGAGAAGTTGAATTACTAGGTCATTGAAGCTTAATTCTATTTGCTATTTGTAGAACTATAAAAAAATGGATTTTCCTTTCCAAACACTTTATACACAGATAAGGAGTCAAACACAATTATATGAATGGTTTCTCCAACTGATGTAGCAAACCTGATCAATTTTTGGCACCTAAAACATAGGATAGTATTTTTAAATTCATTTTCTTCTTAATTATCATGTAGTTATGATAATAATGAATGAGTAATCAATCCTTTTTTGAGTTATTTTGCTATTAGCAGTGGGAAGAGTATGTGTAGATACTGGATTTGGATTCATTCACTCTCCTCATATGTGTATTATACAACTATGATGTGAGAGAGGTAGACTGTGGCTATGAAACTGTCTTCCATATGCTCTGTGCCAGATTCCACAAACCTCACTGCTCTAGCCTTTTCCAGTCATTCTTAATAATTTATCACTGTCTTCAGTGCTCACAGTACTGAGAAGATGATGTTACCATAAGAAATAGCATATGCTGCATACAAACAGGTCAATAACCAGCTCATTTCGATATATGTCAGAAGCCTATTTTATCAAGGGACACAGTTTATCTGCCTTCAGAAATCCATTTTCAGGGGAATCCTACAGGCTAAATCACAACATCATTCCAGTTAGGCAGAGAAAATAACTTTAGCTACAATCTGCCTTATTGCATTCAAGGCACATATGTGTTTGCAATCAAGTTCTCCCAAAGATTATACATATTTCTACCCTAAGAAACAGAATGTAAGATGCTTTTGTGTATAACTGCTAGAGTTGGAATCTAACTTGCAATTATATGTAAAGAAGCAATAGAATTTTAGGTTTGAAAGCATCAATATTTAAAAAAAATAATTTTTCTTTAAAATTACACTTAATGATCTTTCTGATTATAAAAATAAGGTCTATTGCAAAAAATTTAGAAAAGCATTAATAAGGAAATTTAAATTACCTCTAACCCTACAATCAAGTGATAACCACTGTTAATTATTTTGTGTAATATATCAGCCATTTTTTCTTGCCTATGCATGTGTATACGTGTGTGTGTGTGTGTGTGTATGTAATTGGGTTTTTGCTATATATAATCTTCTACAACATGTTTTATGCTTAATACTTATGAATATTCTACACACATTATATATATATTATACACAGATTTAATTATTCATAATCATGTTTTCTATTAATGGCATATTATATAATGAGAAGATCTGGAATTTAACCAATTCTCTATTTTTGGAATTCAGTTGTTCTTTATTGTCTACCATTACAAATAATATTACATTTAGCATTTTGCCTATCTCTATTTCCTCAAATTTCCAAAAACACAGTAGTAAGGTTAAAAGTACATAATTTGCTTAAAGGATTTTGATACATATTCCTATATTGCTATTTAACTATATATTTAGGCTGACACTCAAACTATGTGTAGATCAGCTCTGGAAAATGGTGTCAGTACCCTACTCATAACCTCTAGCCTATACCAGAGACAGCTTTCATTTCCAGGTTTCCACATCTCTCTGCCCAAGGCTTTTTCCTGCCTCAGAATCCTTCTCAGTCCACTGGTAGGGTAGGCCCAAGTGTATAGAGCATACCATCTCAAGAAGTACTCTCAACCACTGAAGGGCAGAAGTTTGTACAAAACTACCCTAGATTTCTTACCTCTGTGTGGGACAACTCTTGAGTTATGTTCCACGCATTCTATTGAAGGTCCCAAGCAGGACTGAGCCCCAGGTGCCCACAAAAAACTACTCATTGGCATTCCCTATACGGGCTTTATTCCCTTCCCTGTCTCACTTTCTCATTCCCTCGTAGTCCTTCCCAAGACCACCTCCCAAATACACTACTTGTATCTAAATCCCTAACTCAGAGACTGCTTTTAAGGAAATTCAAACTACACTAACCTATTTTCTCTTACTTGTAGTTTCAGGATAATTTTGAGACTTGACAAAGATTAAGGTAAGATTGGAAACACCTTTAAAATAAATGGAGACTTAACAGTAACACTTGAGAGACCTATGTGGTGGTAGGTAGGGAAAGGAGAGGGACTTAGGACAATAAATAGGATAATTACAAAATAATGTTAATCAACCTGAACTAGAACAAAAATTAGCAATTGCTTTCATTGCAAAAATTAAAGTCAGATGTTTATATCATAATTTCTATTGAGTAGAAAATGCAACATCTAACAACTTGACAATATGATGAAAAGTCTCAACACTCTTTCCTTGCTCGGGGGAGAGTTGGGCATCCAATTAAAAAGGGAGGCATTTCAGGTATGTGCAACAAACCTACTTCTTTATAATGTGAGTAATTCCTAGCTGAGTAACACACCATGTAAGGAAGAAGAGTTGCAGGGGAGGAAAGTGGGAAGGACCAAAAATTCACTTTGACCCAAGCAGATTCATATGACAACCTGGATAGAAATGAGTGGCACTGCTGGCTGTTTAGGAGGCACCAGAATCTGACCATGAGCTATGTCTGAAGAGCCTTCTGCAATGACAGAAATATTCTATGTATGTGCAGCCCAATGCAGTAGTCGCATACTATGTGTGGCTACCAAGCATGTAAAACATTGCTAGTGTGACTACTGCAACTAAGGAACCAGAAGTTTAATTTTAGTTAATTTAAATGAAAATAACCATGTTTGGCTGGCAGTTACTCTACTGGACAGTGCAAAAAGAGGCTGTATGCTGACTGTATTACACTATAGATATTTTCCCAAGGTTAAAGTTCAGTTGTGAACTTAATTACAATCGACTACTAGAAAGGAAAAAAAAATAGTCTTGTTTTGTAAGTCTTAACCTACAAAGTGTTAAATTATTATACTGTTTAGGAAGGGGGGGGGCTAATATGTGGAGTCCACCAAAGAAAGACATTAAGAATATGAACTATTGACATGGTGATAACTATCAGCAAGTCTTCTAAGCACCTGATATATTTTAACTAGTTTAAAATTCATCAAAACATCATCAAGAAAAGACACGAATAAACTTAACCCAAGAGGTGAAAGATCTGTACATTGAAAATTGCAAGACATTGATGAAAGAAACGGAAGACAAAAATAAACAGAAAGATATCTGTATTCATGAATCTGAAGAATACTGCTAAAGTGTCCATACTACTCAAAGCCATCTAGAAATTTAAGGTAATCACTATCAAAATTCCACTGACATTTTTCACAGAAATTGAAACAACAATCTTAAAATCTGTAGGAAACTACAAAAGAGCCCAAAGAGCCAAAGCAATCCTGAGAAAGAAAAACAAGGCTGGAGGCATCAAAATTCATGATTTCAAACTCTATTACAAAGCTACAGTAATCAGGAGCACCTGGGTGGATCAGTTGGCTAAGTGTCCAGCTTGTGATCTCAGCTCAGGTTATGATCTCACGGAGCTGGGATTGAGCCCCACATGGGGCTCTGCACTGACATCATGGAGCTTGCTTAGGATTCTCTCTTCCTCTCTTTCTGACCCTCCCCTGCTCATTTGCTCTCTCTCTCTCAAAATAAACATTAAAAAAAACAATGCTACAGTAATCAAAACAGTATGATACTGGCATAAAAATGGACACACTAACCAAGGGAACAGAATCGAGAACAGAATCAAGAGTCCAGAAATAAACCCACACATAATATGGTCAACTAATATTTGACAAGGCAGCCAAGGAGACTCAATGGGGAAAAGAAAGTTTATTTAATAAATGATGCCTCCAAAACTTGATAACTACATGCAAAAGAAGGAAACTGGATCCCTGTCTTAACTCACAAAAATTAACTTGAAATGGATTTAAGACTTAAATTTAAGACCTGAAACTGTAAAATACTAGGAGAAAATATAGGGGAAAAAGCCTCTTGACACTGGTCTTGGCAACAACTTTTTGGACACTCAACGTTCAAGCTACAAAAGCAAAAATAAAATGGGATTACATAAAACTAAAAGCTTCTGCACAGCAAAAGAAACAATCAGCAAAATAAAAGGCAAACTACCGAATGGGAGAAAATATTTCCAATCTCTCTGATGAGGAGTTAATATCTAAAATATGTAAAGAACTTGGAGCACCTGGATGGCTCAGTTGGTTGAGCAGCTAACTCTTGATTTGGGCTCAGGTCATGATCCCAGAGTTGTGGGATCGAGCCCTGCATCAGGCTCCACCCTGAGTGTGGAATCTGCTTAAAATTCTCTCTTTGTCTCTATCCTTCTGCCCTTCTCCCTTGCTTGTGCTCTGTCTAAAAAAAAGAAAAAAGAAAAAAGAAAATATATGAGGAACTCATACAATTTTTAGCAAAAAAAAAAAAAATCTGATCATTTTTCCACATGCAAATGGCCAAGAGGTATGTGAAAATCTGCATCACATCACTAATCATCAGAAAAATGTAAATCAAAACCACAATGAGATATCACCCCATACCTGTCAAAAAAGACAAGGGATTACAAGCATTTGTAAGACTGTAGAGTAAAGGGAACCATGGTGCACTGTTGGTGGGAATATAAATTGGTACATCAACTATGGAAAACAGTATGGACATTTCTCAAAATATTAAAAGTAGTACTATGTAATTCAGTAGTTCCACTTCTAGATATATAATTGAAGGTAATGAAAACAAGATCTCAAAGAGATAACTGCACTCGCATGTTCATGGCAGCATTATTCATGATAGGCAAGATGTAAAAACAACCTAAGTGTTTCTCAACAGAAAAATGGAAAAAGAATATGTGAAATACACACACACACACACACACACACACACAGAGTTGAATATTACTAAGCCATAAAAAAGAAGGAAATCCTGCCTTTTGTTACAACATGGATGGACCTCGAGAACATCATGCTAAATGAACTAAGACAGAGAAAGACACATGGTGTATGTTCTCACTTATATGCAGAATTCATTGAAAAGAGCCAAACTCATAGAAATAGAGAGTAGAATGGTGGTTGCCAGGGGCTGTGGGTTGGGTGAAATGGGGAGATGTTGGTCAAAAGATATAAACTCCTAGCCTTAAGACAAATAAGTTCTGGGGATCTAATGGGCAGCATGGTGTATAAGTAACAATAATGTATTATATACTTTCAAGTTATTAGGCAAGTGGATCTTAATATTATTCTCCCACCAAAAAAATGTTAATTATGTAAGGGGATGGAGGTATTAACCAACCTATTTGTGGTAATAATTTTATAATATGTAAGTGTATCAAATAAAGTGCACATTTTGTTTTTTCATTTAAAAAATTTTAATGTTTATTTTTCAAAGAGAGAGAGAGAGAGAGAGAGAGAGAGAGAGAGAGAGAGAGAGAGAACAGGGCAGGGACAGAGAGAGAGGGAGACACAGAATCCAAAAGCGGCTCCAGGCTCCAAGCTGTCAGCACAGAGCCCAACTCGGGGCTCGAACCCACCAGCCATGAGATCACGACCTGAGCCAAAGTCAGATGCTAATGAGCCACCCAGGTGCCCCCAAATAAAGTGTACACATGAAACTTACATGTTATATATCAATAACAGCTCAATAAAGCTAGAAAAAAAAACAAAAGCTTACCACAACCTTACAAAATTTATACCATTATCTCCATCTCATAGTTAAAGAAACTGAGGCATAGAGAGGTTAAGTGATTTGCCTAGGAAATTGTAGAGCTGGGAATTAAAGCAGAATCTGTACTTTCAAAAATAATGCTACACTGGTTCTTAAGATTTCAGTTATTAGAGAGAACTTAGTTCCACTCATCCAACATTTACTAAAAAAGCAATGCAAAGTCATATGTCTTGTAACAAGAAAATGAAGTCTTTATGAGTCTTTTCCAGCAAAAAAAAATCTGGGGAATACTGGGTACTCTGCTAAATAGACCAGTTCTGCTTAAAATTATTCTCTAGCATCCTAAGTGATGTGTTCCTGGATGAATGCTATCTATTTTTAGTACTATAGCTAGAAAAAGACAACTAAAACACGAAGTTCTCTCTCTCTCTCTCTCTCATCTCTGTTCTGTTCCTGTATCACACACTTTTTTGCTTGAATTTCATCGAACAAGTGCAGAATTAGCAATGGAAATCCACAGAGATTCACAAAAAAGAAAACATTACATTTCTTGTGAGGGGACAGGGTGAGTGGATGGTGAGAAAAGGATATTCCAATTTACAAGACAATATAGTGAAAGATGAAATACTACGTGAGCAAAATTGAGATACATTAGTAAAATATGGATCTCACTGGTGAGGAAATTATGAATTTTAATGTTTGGACTCTGGCTATATTTGGCAAAACCAAGAGGGAGGAAAGTCCTTTCACTAAGTGTAATGGACTAGTTAGAGATAGTCAAGGAATTCTACTGACTAGTTGTATTTTCTTTCTTTCTTTCTTTTTAATTTACATCCAAGTTAGTTAGCATATAGGGCAATAATGATTTCAAGAGTAGATTCCAGCGATTCATCCCCCTATGTATAACACCCAGTGCTCATCCCAACAAGTGTCTTCCTTAATGCCCCTTATCCATTTAGCTCATCCCCCACCCCCAGCAACCCTCAGTTTGTTCTTTGTATTTAAGCGTCTCTTCTGTTTTGTCCCCCTCCCTGTTTTTATATTATTTTTGTTTCCCTTCCCTATGTTCATATGTTTTATATCTTAAATTCCACCTATTAGTGAAGTCATATATTTATCTTTCTCTAATTTCACTTACCATAATACCCTCTAGTTCCATCCACCTTGTTGCAAACGGCAAAATTTCATTCTTTTTGACTGCTGAGCAATACTCCATTGTATATATATACCACATCTTTATCCATTCATCCATCGATGGACATTTGGGCTCTTAACATACTTTGGCTATTGTCAATGGGACTTGCTGTATTTTCAAGCTGTAGGTAGGGTTATACAGTAATTATGCACATAATGGTTCTACTTCAAAATATTAATTTTTTTAGAATTCACATTTATAAAACATTGAAAATAAGCATAGCATGACATGATAGATTTTCAAGTAGTCACTGGGCTTAACACTAGCAGAAGAAGATGGACTTGAACCTACACTTTAATCTGTAGACCAGGCTTTCCAAAAATAATGAGAGTACCTACTCTTTGGAATATAACATTAGACTTGTTTTCAAGGTTGAGCATGTGTTGGTCATGGGGAGACAAATCATAGGACTACTGAGACCAGAGATTTTCTCCAGGGTCTCAGTGTTTGAAATTATCTACCAATACATACCAATGTCATTACTGAAAAAATATATATATGGCAAGCCAATTTCCAGATTTTTTTTTAATCAAGAAAGATGTTTGGCTGGAGGAAAGAGTAAGCAGAGGAAAGGATATAAAATATTATGTCTGGAGTTTAGAGTTTGAGTGGAGAGGCGTGCCTACAGTTGATATTGGAGAAATAGGCGGAGGCCGTATCATGAAAGTCTTTGTGGTCCATATTATAAAGTCTTATCTGGGAAAGCAAGCTGGTGCAGCCACTCTGGAAAACAGTATGGAGGTTCCTCAAATAATTAAAAATAGAACTACCCTACAACCCAGAAATTGCACTACTAGGTATTTATCCAAGGGATACAGGTGTGTTATTTCGAAGGGACACATGCACCCCAATGTTTATAGCAGCACTATCCACAATAGCCAAAGTATGGAAAGAGCCCAAATGTCCATTGATGGATGAATGTATAAAGAAGATGTGGTATATATATACAATGGAGTATTGCTCAGCAGTCAAAAAGAATGAAATCTTGCCATTTGCAACTACGCGGATGGAAGTGGAAGGTATTATGGTATGTGAAATTAGTCAGTCAGAGAAAGACAAATATCATACGACTTCACTTCCGTAGTGAATCATAAAGATATGAGGACTTCAAGAGACAAAACAGATGAACATAAGGGAAGGGAAACAAAAATAATATAAAAACAGGGAGGGGGACAAAACAGATGAGACTCATAAATATGGAGAACAAACAGAGGATTACTGGAGAGAGTGTGGGAGGGGGGATGGGCTAAATGGGTAAGGGGCACTAAGGAATTTACTCCTGAAATCACTGTTGCACTATATGCTAACTAATTTGGATGTAAATTAAAAAAAAAAAGCCTTATCACTTGTTCAGAACCTGGAGCAAACTCATCAAAGAATTTAAACAGGATTCAACTTATTCAGACTAGCAGTTTAAAATATAATTCTAGTAGAATTGTGGAGAGAAATATTTGAGAGGTTAAAGATCTGATTCACGGAAATGGATTAAGAAAGGTTTGCAAATGAGATTTGTTTAAATACCATTATGCTATGAAACTACTAAAATTGAAAATTACTTTCTTAAACAAATGTGTTTGGGTCCAGATGATATACTTGAGCAATACTTCTAAACAGTCTTTACTATCAAACTTGGTTTTGACATGCAAAAATCACTTCTTGTAAGTTAATGCAATACACAGAATTTTGATCTAATATAATTTATACATTAAGGGATTCCTTTTGAAAAAGCTAAAAACTGTCAAATATAATAAATATTTAAATCTGGATGACCGGTGTTTGATGCATCAACCATGAAAGCAACAATGTCTTCCAAGTCTATAAGACAGTGACAAATGTGCAGTGTTGAAAGGCCCTGCCATTTTCCCTCAGCCTTTTCATTTATGGTTACATGAGGAGCATGCGTGCGTACAAAGCTGCCTGCCACCATAAATAGGGATTAAGAAAGTGATTTACGGGGGTGAAAAGAAAATAAACTCTGCATGAGATGAAGAGAATAGTAAAAAGGTTCCAAGAACAGTGTGTGGCTGATGAAAATGGAATGTGAAAAAAACTTTACAAAAATATTACAATATTCAGAGACAAGTTAATACAGCTCAATATATGGCAGTGAGAAAGTAGGACAAGAGAAAAAGGACTTTGGCTAGTCTCAGGAGGTGGTTTGGGATGGGGAGATTTGGTACAAAGAGTGAGCAATAAAAAGGAGGGGGAAACTTTAAAAAAATATATTATTCAAGTTGCAAACCTTTTTTTTTTTTTTTTTTTTTTTTTTGTCAAATTGAGGGCAGGCCATAACCCTTCCCACCTACTACAGTCCAGATAAGAACATGTAAAGCATTCAAACACAGAGAAAATGCATCAGACAGGAATATAGAGAGGTAAGAGCCCTTCCTGGGGTAACAAACAATACATGTTCTGTCTAGAACATAATAGAAGATGCAGCACTGTATGGAGGATCTGTGGATTAGGAAATTCGGAGCAGCAGCTGGAGCTACGGAACATCAGTTGAAGATTCTGTATTAAAGAGAAGCTTGGACAAAAATTGGATTTGGATATTGAGAACCTTTGCAGGTAGTACAAAAAGCTGATAAAAGGAAGTGGCAATCTGATACAGATAGGGGGTGGGGACACTGGAATGGAAAAGAGAATTGGTATTAGCATAAGATCAGAGACATTTCACCTTTAACTACTTCTGTAAGGGATTCATCAAGAGATAACTGGGAATGATTTAAAGGGAATATCAGAAACAAAAGATGGGGTATCTATGGTTTGTAATATATTTTAATATAATCCTGATATAGTCATCATACACAAATGCACACATTCTCAGCCCCCACATATACTTCTGTGGGTCAAGGGTTTCATGGACTGTCTCATTTTAATTCCCTACTGTGGACAATGTCATTTTTGACTGATCTTCTCTGATCCTACACTAAAAGAATAGGACTAGGGACGGTCAAAAGTAAATATTCAAATGAAATGACTTCATTGATCATTGCCTTCAAGATTCTGTTGTCCAGAAAGGACACTGAAGTTGAGCAGCAAATCTTCAGTTCACTGATAATTCCCCAGTGCCACCACAGGGTAAGTTCTCAAGATAACTTGTGAATGAGTAAACAAATCTGTTAATAAATGGTGTAACAAAGCTTATTCTTGGCCAACTGGGCCATATATGTTATTTATGCATGGCATATTATAACCAGTCCATGGAGAGAGTCGCCAAGAATATTTTACTCTTTGTTTAAACAAAAATTCATTATTTTGATCTAATTGGCATAAGGGACATGCCAGCATTCAATTCCTAGAAGACATATAAACCTGATTGAATGTTTGATCTGAATTTGTGCCATAATGCTATTTGATCTGAAAAGTGGATTTTCTTCTGCTTATCATGAGGCCTCACAAGGGTCAGGACCCTTGAAAACTCCTCCAGCCTTAATTCCTCATCAGGGCTGCAGGATCTTCTAGGGACAACAGAATGTCAGAGTGAGAAATAGCTTCCACAAAGAATAATGATGCTTCAAACTGTATCGATAAACATAGTGTGTTAAAATTAAAGGGGGTGTAGTCCTACTCTGTATTAATACTGTGTTGCTTTCTGGACAACAAACTTTTTTAAAAAAACTTATTTATTTTGAGAGAGAGAGAGAGAGAAAGAGAGAGAGAGAGAGTCACATGCACAAGCAGGAGAGGGTCACAGAGAGAGAGGGAGAGAGTATCTCAAGCAGGCTCTGCGCTGTCAGCACAGAGCTGGATGCGGGGCTCGATCCCACGGAGTGTGAGATCATGACCTGAGCCAAAATCAAGAGTCAGATGCTTAATCGACTGAACCAGCCAGGAGCCCCTGGACAACAAACTTTAGATGGGAAAAGGGCAAATGAGTTTGTGGTAAAAATGTGACCAAGATATCAATGAGATTTTATATAGCCATATATGGAAAACTTAAAAGGAACTTATGATATGCTCTCTCTTCCCCTTCCATCAAAATGTTTTCCTATCAGTATTCCAAATATCTGTAAATGATGCCCCTGTTCACTCAAATGCTAAAAGGATGAGTCAATTAGGGTCTTCCTCCTTCTTTCAACTCTGAATTAAAAATCCATACTAATACCAAGTACAGTATTAACGCATATACAATTACTGCTAATAGTAGCTAACATTTACTGAGTATTTATGCTCCGTCAGGCACTGTGCTCAAAGCTTTACATGTGTTCTTTTGCTTAATTTTTGTGACAATTGTATCTCCCATCTTTTAGCTGATGAATTTGAGTCTTAGAGCTTTGAATACAGTTGCAACTAGTCATACATAGTAGAGTAGTAGTTTGTCACATTTCACAACCTGAACCAAGTCCACATCAGTCTCCAAAAGTAATTCAGCTTTGCCCATCTCTGTCTGTCTCCACTACTACTAATCTAGTCAAAACCAGCATCATCTCTTACCTATACCGCTTCGGCAGTATCCTAATTGAACTTGCATTAAGTGTTTACATGTTATATCAATGAATCCTGCCTACAGGACTATGAGATAAGTGTTATGTCATCCAAAGGTAAATAAACTGGAACCAGAGAATTTAAGATGGCCAAAGTAACACAACTAGTAAACAGAAGACCAAATCTGTCATATATAACAGTCAATGATGTAAATTTACTTCGGAGAGAGTCACCTGGATTAGCAGAGTGGAGTAAAAAATCACAGACTCTTTCTCCCTCAAATATTAATTAAAATAGTAAAATAATTGATTAAAATATTAATAGTTATTAAGTAAAATAATAGTAATAGTAACCAGACCAAAAAATAGTTATTATCTCCAGTCAAACAAAGAAAGGAATAGGACTTAAAGCAATGAGCTTTAAAAAGTGATAGCCAAGGGGAAAAAGCAGAATCTTTCAGATTCTGAAGTTTCCTGACCAGAAGTCTGCTCCTGAGCTAGATGAATGAAATGGCAAAGTCACAGAAACTCACAACCACCCCTGATCTGGGAGAGAAGTGAACTCAGTAGAGATTATCTTCTTCCTCTTCTGAGGATGAATGATAAAATGAAGGAAGTGTAAAATAGAATTTATAACTCTTTCTAAAAGAAGTAAAGCTTCTAGGATTTACACAATTGGGGAATTGAATTGAAGCCTAACTATATATCTCCATGGCAACATGACACAACCCCAAATGGAGAATACTAACCCTGACTTAGGAAGAAGGAATTCTCAAGAGAGTCAAAACCGTATTTTCTAACTAAGACTGCACAGAGCCTCATCTGAATTTTCCTGTCTTCCAAAACACCATACACACGCAATATCTCATCCTCAAACCAATGATCAGATATTATGAAAAGACCCAGGAAGAGAAAAAAATATCAGTCTGCACTGAATGCCTAAACATGGTCAAGATGAATAAAAAGACAAACGAAAAATTTCTTTTGTAATATGTAAACATATAGCAATATGTAAACATACAGCAATAAACTTACTACTCAGTGAATGAAGCCAATGTGAAAAGGCGGCATACTGAATAATTCCATATATATGACATTCTGGAAAAGGCGAAACTATGAAAACAGTGAAAAGATCAGTGGTTGCCAAGGGTTAGAAGAGAAGGAAGGAGGAACAGGCAGAGTATAGAGAATTTTTAGGGCAGTAAAACTACACTGCATATAAAACTACTATAATGGCAGACACATGTCACTATACATTTATCAAAACCCGTAAAATATACCACTCCAACAGTGAACTCTAATGTAAATTGGATTTGGCGTGATAATGGTATATCAATGTATGATCATGGATTGTAACGTGTGTGTGTGTGTGTGTGTGTGCGTGCACACGCATAGGGTATATGGGGAAATCTTTCTGCTTTCTGCTCAGTTTTGTTGTGAACCTCAAACTTCTCCAAAAAATAAAGTCCACTTAAAAATGAGATAAAGCTTGACAAATGCAGTAAATATGACTATTAATAAAAGAATATTTCAATGAATTATAGAAACAATTGACTCTAGATTAAAGGTGCAAGAAATATTTTAGGCACAGAGTGTGATGCGGGGCTCGATCCCATGAACCATGGGATCATGACCTGAGCCAAAATCAAGAGTCAAATACTCACCTGACTGAGTCTCCCCAGCACCCCTCAGAGCCACAATAATTTTTAGTGCCAAAAGACAATGGAGTGGAGTCATGGACACACACATTTTTAGAGAAAGGAATTACGTCCCAAGAACATTGTAAGTCAAGAAGTTTTACAAATATAAAGGCAACAAGCATTAATTCTCAAATAGTAAAAATCTAGGGAAGACAGTACTCCAAGACCTTGTTGAAAGAACCAGCTGACAACAAAATAAAGACAACTAAGAGATTATTCAGAAAAAAGATTCAGTAATGGTCACGGCAAAAGTCCAAGTGATGAGCACTGAGCTCATTTAAGTATCAACTAAGTAGGTGCCAAAATTAATGGTACTGAACAGAATAAGATTGGTATAAAATGGAACAAAATAAAAAATTAAAATTTCACTAAAAACAAATCAGAACATGGGAGAGGGGTAGGAGGAAATGTGAGAAAGCATATTATCTTTTTTTCGTGCTATAAATTCAATCACTCTAAAATTTAACATATGTGTGTGTATAATACGTGCGTGTTTACAACACATACTTAAATGAAGAATCATAGCTCCAATCCCTTAGTAGTATTCAAAACTTATTTAACTTCTAAAGAGATCATTTAGAAAATGAGTAATATTGTACTGAAAACACATTCATCTGAATTCCTTCAGTTCCTTTTTCTTCTGAGCAAGAAGAAAATCTTTATTCTAAAATCACATTTGTAGTTTAATTCTGTTTTATAAAATACTTTTTGGTCATTTGGTGTCAAGTTGACTAAACTGGACATGCAGCTCCCAGAATTCCCTTCTACAGACAGTCTGAACTCTAGCTGTCCAAACAATGAATTTGCACAAGATTTAGACAACAGAAGTGATACAGAATCCATTCTTCTCTGAAGGCCACTGTGATTAGATGCAGTGATGGAGACAAGGGTGCTGGCTGGTTCTCCGTTTGTCCTTGACATCCTCTGTTCTGCCTCCATGGTGATCAACAGCGACTCTGAACTCACAACTGGGCACTTGGGGGTGGACCACTGACGCAGAAGCTACACTGAGACACAGCTTCTCAGTTAGCTGGACCTGTTTGGCTTTTCAGATTGAGTCATGATTGATTTATTTCCTACTCTTCTCCTGTACCCTCACATCCACAGCTGCTCCCACAACAACATAAGGTCTAATTCCTATAATAAAACCTTTATTCCATAACTCAGAGAACCTGACTCTTTGACTGAACCCAGCCTGATACAAATACTTTGTTTCTGCTATGTGTGTACCGAGATACCTAGAATGATATTCTCCTAATACTGACAGTTATTTCTAAATAGCTTAATTTTTGTGATTTTCAACTATTTTTGTTATTTTATGTGGTTTTGGGTTTTTTTGTTTTTGTTTTTTTGTTTTTTTGTTTTTGTTTGTTTTTTTGGCTTTGCTCTCAGAGAACGCCACCTAGCCTGGCTCTTTCTGGGAAGAGCACTGCTCAACAGAAGATGTGTGGAATCTCTTCCTCTCATCAAATAATAATTGTCTCCCTTCTATTTTCTCAGGATTTTTTTTTTCAGGGATCAGGTAGCTAATTCCCACACTAAGATGTAATCATTACAGGGCCCAACATGTTATTCCTCCCGGATAACACCGTTGCAATGAGCATAAACTAACTTGCAGCAGGTTAACCCCAAGAAAAAATGCATAGGATTCCAGATAAGCTAGTTGGCAAGCCTTTCACTTATGAAAGTCCTTGCTTATAAATTAAAAACAAGTCAGGTCCTCCCTAAATTGTGAGGAGGATACATGGTCGTTAACAACCTACTGTCATAAATTTTTAGTTGAGAATTGAACTAAGTCTAACAAGGTAATGGGTTTTCAGGATGTAAAGATTTTAGCATTTTGCTTTGATGATTTTGAAAGGCAGAGGAAAGAATATGAACAATGACCACTTTCTAGAAAAGTGTTTGTCACAGTAGGCATTCGACAAGTACTTATGGACGTCATACATGAAATGAGTTAGAAGTCAGGCATTCAAAATGCATTCATGCTGCTCACCTCAGAGTTAGCATTTCCTAAACCATAAGCATAAAAGCGGAGCTTTAAGCCAAACAAGAAAAAGCGTTAAGTTAAAAAATATTTATGAAACACCCAATTAAATACAATTTAACAGATAGTTTTAGTTGCAGGGATGCTCAGTATTTCCAAGGTAGAGCTCTCTGCATCTGGTGACAAAAATAGAGAGGGCCTGTTTCTGCATTTGTTCATGTTATGTTCCTAAGAACTTATAAAATCTGAAAGTAGCAGTGCTTCACAGGGCAAAATTTGGCAAAGGAGTACTATGCTCCTCTGTTTTTCTTTGTAGGTGGCTATGTGTGTGGGTATTTTAGTTATGGGGTAGACATTGCAAGCTGGAGTGGCTGTGTTTCAAATATTACAGAGTACACTTACGTCCACGGGGATAAAATCAATTAACATTCAATTATTTACTGCTTTCCTTTTTTTCTATTTGCATGACAATTTTTTCATCTAAGTTTTAGACGTTAAAGGATATTCCGCAAACATAACACTGGAAGAAACCAAAGAACCCGCAGAGCACCTGTTTTATCTCTAGAGGAAACTGTGTTGCACATTTTGTCTGCAAACTAACACTAATCATAGATACCATTTTAAATAGAAGCTAGAAGTATTTTCTGCCTGCTCAGGAGGTATGAAAGCAAGAAAATTATACACTAGTCTTAGAATAAACTTGATATTTTAATAAAAGCCTCTTGATTCTTAGTTTTCAATAAAGGTATTTGCCGTGAGAGCAAAGATCATTTCACCAGAATACAAGCACATATCGGCTGCATTCCCATTTGCTCAACACAAACATATTTATACTCTCAATATACGAATAGCTAGGTTCGTTCCTTTTCCTGTACAAAATGTATCATGGAAATGGTAACATCATGATTTTAAGCAATAAATGGCAAATGAAAGGATTTATCTTACAATCCATTTTATAAAATCATATGACAGCACTTGACCACATCACACCAATGAACCATTTGCTTTGGAAACTAGCTGTGAAGTTGACATTCTTTGTGTCTTAAAATACATTCAGTTTTTCTCTCTTTGCATATAATCATTAATATTAGTTATATCGCAGAGATATGTTACCCCTTAGGGAAAAATAAAATGGCATTAATGATTAACTTGCATATGAATTCTTTTCCATTTTTTATACTTTTAGAGTAAAGCCAAAGTTGAAATATTATAAGACATTTTATTCTGTAATCATTTCAAATGTCTAATTTTTACAACTTTGTCACAGAGATTATCTCTAATATTCCATTCAATTGTAATACGATGGGTTCTCTTAATGTATGCTTTTTAAAACAGCAAAATGATGTTGTACATTCTATAGGTTTGGTCAAATGTATAATGACCAAAATGCATATGACCAATAATATATAATCCATCATCATAATATCATATAGAGTCTTTTTTCTGCCCTAAAAAAAAGGCTTCTATGCTTTGCCTATTCATCTCTCTCGCTAAGCTTAAATCTCTGGCAGCCAATGATCTTTTAATTTTTTCCATAGTTTTGTCTTTTCCAGAATGTCATACTGAAGGACATTTTGATTCCTTCCAAGTTTTGGCAACTATGAATAAAGTGGCCATAAACATCTGTTTACAAGTTTTTGTATAGACATAAGTTTTCAACTTAAATATCAAGAACAATTGCTGAACCATGGTAAGAGCACGTATAGTTTCATAAATTGTACAGCTATAAGAAACCATACAACTATCTTCCAGAGAGACTACACCATTTGGCATTCCCACCAGGAATGAATGAGAATTCCTCTTCCTACACATCCTCCCAGCATCTGGTGTTGTCAGTGTTTTGGACTTTGACCATCTAATAGGTTGTAGTGAGATCTCACCTTTGTCTTAATTGGCAATTCCTTAATGACATATGATTTGAATATTTTTTCATATGCTTATTTGCCATCTGTATGTCTTCTTTGTTGAGATGTCTGTTCAGGTTTTTGGCCCATTTTTTAACTGAGTTGTGTATTTTCTTATCGTTGAGCTTTACGAATTCTCTGTATATTTCAGTCAGCAGTCATTTATTGGGTCTGTCATTTGGAAGTATTTTCTCCCAGTCTATGGCTTTTCTTCTCATTCTCTTGATATTGTCTTTTGCAGAGCAGAAGTTTGTAATTTTAATGGAGTCTGGCTTATCAATTCCTTCTTTCATGGATCATGCCTTTGATACTGTATATAAAAAGTCATTATAATGTCCAAGATCATCTAAGCTTTCTCCTATACTATCTTCAAGGAGTTTTATAGTTATACATTTCACTTGTAGGCCTGTGATAAGTTTTTTTAATTTATTTTCAAGAGAAAGAGAGAGAAATGGGGGGGGAGGGAAGAGAATCTTAAGCAGGCTCCACACTCAGCATAGAGCCCCATGCAGGGCTCGATCCCGCGACCCTGGGATCATGACCTGAGGCAAAATCAAGAGTCATAGGCTCAAACAACTAAGCCACCCAGGCACCCCTGCCTGTGATACATTTTGAATTAACTTTTGTGAAGGATGTAGTGTGTATGTCTAGACTTTTTTTTATTTTTGCATGTGGATATCCAGTTGTCCCATCACCATTTGTTGAAAAGACTATATTTTCTCCATTGTACTGCTCCTGTGTCTTTGTCAAAGATTAGTTGACTATATTAGTGTGGATCTATTTCTAGGCTCTCTATTCTGTTCCACTGATATATTTGTCTATTTTTCCACAAACACAGTGCTGTCTTAATTACCATATCTTTATAATAAGTCTTAAATTGACTAGTGTTAGTCTTACAACTTTGTTCATTTCCTTCAATACTGAGTGGACCATTCTAGGTATTTTTCCTCTCCACATTAACTTTAGAATCAGTTTTCCTATATTCACAAAATAACTTGCTGGGATTTTGATTAGGAATGCATTCACTTTATAGATTTAGGAAAATCTACCATCTAGATAACATTGAGTCTTCCTACCATGAACACGAAATATCTATTTATTTAGTTCTTTGCTATGTTTCATCAGAGTTTTGTAGTTTTCCTCATATAGATATTGTACATATTTTGTTAGATTATACTTTTTGTATTTTGAGTACTAATATAAATGGTCATAGGTTTTTAATTGGTAGTTTCACTTGTTCATTACTGGTATACAGACAAGCAATTGACTTTTGTATATTAATGCTGTATCATATAATCTTGCTATAATTGTTTATTAGTTCCAGAAGCTTTTTTTTACAATAATTTCAGATTTTCTACATGTTGATCATGTCATCTGTGAACATCTTTGCCCATTTTTAAAATGCATTATGTTTTGGTTTTTTATTGATTAGTTCTAAGAGTTACTTACATATTATGATTATTAAACATTTATTAGATATGATTTGCAAATATATTCACCCATTGTGCGGGCTCTTTACACTTTCTTGATAGTGTCTGTTGGAGCACAAAATATTTATTTTTTATTAAGTCCAATTTAGTATTTTTTTCCTCCCTTTTCTTGTTTATGATTTTGGTGTTACAGCTAAGAAATCATTGCCTAATCCAAGGTCACAAGATTTTGTAACTATTTTTTTCCAGAAATTCTACAGTTTGAGCCCATATTTTATTTTTTAATGTTTTATTTTTTTATTAAGTATAATTTATTGTCAAATTGGTTTCCATACAACACCCAGTGCTCATCCCAATAGGCGCCCTCCTCAATGCCCATCACCCACATTCCCCTCTCCCCCACACCGATCAACCCTCAGTTTGTTCTCAGTATTTAAGTCTCTTATGGTTTGCCTCCCTCCCTCTCTGTAACTTTTTTTCCCTCTTTCCCTCCCCCATGGTCTTCTGTTAAGTTTCTCAGGATCGACATATGAGTAAAAACAGACGGTATCTGTCTTCCTCTGCCTGATTTATTTCACTTATCATAATATCCTCCAGTTCCATCCACATTGCTGCAAATAGCCAGATTTCATTCTTTCTCATTGCCAAGTAGTATTCCATTATATATATAAACCACATCTTCTTTATCCATTCCTCAGTTGATGGACATTTAGGCTCTTTCCCTAATTTGGATGTTGTTGGAAGTGCTCACACCAGTCAGAGTGGCTAAAATGAACAAATCAGGAAACTACAGATTCTGGCACAGATGTGGAGAAACAGGAACCCTCTTGCACTGTTGGTAGGAATGCACACTGGTGCAGCCGCTCTGGAAAACAGTGTGGAGGTTCCTCAAAAAATTAAAGATAAAACTACCCTATGACCCAGCAATAGCACTGCTAGGAATTTACCCAAGGGATACAGGAGTGCTGATGCATAGAGGCACATGTACCCCAATGTTTTATTTATTTTTGAGAGATGGAGAGAGATAGAGCATGAGCAAAGGAGTGGAGGAGAGAGAGAGGGACACATAGAATCCGAAAAAGGCTCCAGGCTCCTAACTGTCAGCACAGGGCCTAGGGCAGGCCTCGAACCCACGAACCGTGAGATCATGACCTGAGCCGAAGTCAGACACTTAACCAACTGAGCCATCCAGGCACCCTGAACTCATATTTTGTGTATAGTGTAAAACAGGCATGCATTCTTGTGCATGCTACTATTTGGTGTAACGGCACCATTTGTTGAAAAAGACCATTTGTTCCCACATTGAACTGACCTGACCTTCGTTCAAAAATCAATTGACCATAATTATATGGGTTTATTTACTTACTCTCAGTTCTATTCCTTTGATCTGTATGTCTAACCTGATTTCAGTACCACACACTCTTGATTATCATAGATTTGTATGTTTTAAAATGGAGAAATATGAGTCCTCCAATTGTATTATTTTATTTTACTTTAATTGATTAACTAATTAATTAATTAATTTAAATTCAAGTTAGTTAACATACAGTGTACTCTTGGCTTCGGGAATAGAACCCAGTGATTCATCACTTACATATAACACCCAGTGCTCATCCCAACAAGTGCCTTCATTAATGCCCATCACCCATATAGCCCATCCCCCTACCGGCCTCCCCTCCAACAACCCTCAGTTTATTCTATTTAATAGTCTCTTATGGTTTGCCTCCCTCTCTGTTTTTATCTTATTTTCCCTTCCCTTTTTAAAGATGGTTTCGACTATTCTGCATCTCTTGTATGTACCTAAGAATTATAGGATCGGTTTGCCAATTCCTGAAAATGCAGATGGGCTTTTGATCAGGATTGTGTTGAATCCTCAGGTCAATTTTGGGAGTACTGCCACTGTGAAAATACTCTGTCTTCCAATACATGAACACTGGAGGCTTTTTCATTTTCTTAGATTTTTATAATTTATTTCAACTACATTTTGTAGTTTTAAGCTAACGAATTTTGTACTTACTTCAGTAAATTTTTCCCCAAGTATTTAAAGTTTATTTATTCGTTTTGAGAGAGAGAGAGAGACAGAGCATGTGAGCAGGAGAGGACATAGAAGAGAGAGTCAGAATCTCAGGCATGCTCTGCACTGTCAGCATGGAGCCTGACATGGGGCTCGAACTCACGAACCATGAGATCATGACCTGAGCCAAAGCCAAGACTCGGGCGCTTAACAGGCTGAGCCACCCATGCACCCCTATGCCCAATTTGACTTTGGATTATTCATTTTAAGTGTATGGAAATGCAATAGTTTTTTTTTTTTTGTAATTGATCTTATATCCTAAAGCCATGCTAAATTTATTAGCTTTACTAGTTTTTGATTACTTAGAATTTTCTATATACAAGATAATATCTTTGGCAAATAGGGTTAGTTTTACTTCTTTTCTAATTCAATGTCTTTTATTTTTTTTTCCCTAATTGCATTCATGAGAACAGCTTTCAGTATCATGTTGAACAGAAGTGGCAAGAGTGATCATCCTGGTCTTGCTCATGATCTTGGCTACTTTTGCCACTAAAAATGTGAGCTGTGAGGTTTTCATAGATGCCTTTTATCAGGTTGAGGGAATTACCTTCTGTTTCTACTTTGTTGAGTACTTATATCAGGAAAGGGTATTAGATTATGTCAGTGCTCTTTCCGCATCTATTGGGATGGTAATGTGGTTTCTGTCTTTTATTGTATTAGTATATATATCATATTGATTGGTTTTCATATGTTCAAACAAACTTGCATTCCTGGGATAAATCCCACTTGTTTGTGGTGTACAGTTTTGTTTTTATATATATATATATAAAATATATATAATATTTTATATTTTTATATTATATATGTGTGTGTGTGTGTGTATATATATGTATATATGTATATGTATATATATGTATATATGTATATGTATATATATATATGTATATACGTATATATATGTGTATATATATATATGTATATATGTATATATATGTATATATATGTATATATATTGCCGGAATCAGTTTTTTAGTATTTAGTTGCAAATTTCTGAACCTACGTTAATGAGGCATATATTTCTATAGTTTTCTTCTCAAACGCTTTCATAAAAGGAGTTGGCAAGTGTTCTCCCCTCTTCCATCTTTTTTAAAGTGTGTCAAGGACTGGAACTAACTCTTTAGATATTTGGTACAATTCTAGTCGTGGGCATTTCCTTGAGGGAAATTCTTGATTACTAACTCAATTTCTTAGTGATCGTCTATTCAGATTTTCCATTTCTTCTTGAGTCAGATTCAGAAGGTTTTGCCTGTCCAGGAATTCTTCCATCTCCTCTAGGTTACCTAACTTTGTGCACAAGTGTTCACAGTATTCCCTTATAATACCTTTTATTTCTATAAGGCTGGGAATCACATCTCCCATGTCATTCCTGATTTTAGAATTTAAATTTTCTGTTTTTCTTAGTCCAGCTTAAGGTTTGCCGATTTTGTTGATATCTCAAAGAATCAACTTAGTTTTGCTGATTTTCTCCATTGGTTTTCTATTCTCTATTTGTACTCTCATCTGCTTTGTCCTCACTTTGTCTTTCTTTTTCTATTTTCTTAAGGTGGAAGGTTATGTTATTGATTTGAAATCTTTCTTCTTTTTTTACTAGATGCATTTATACCATATATTTTCTTTTAAGTACTACTTGAGCAACATCCCACATGTTTTGGTATGTTGTGTTTTATTTCCAATCATCTCAAATCATATCATAATCTCCCTTGTGAGTTCTTCTTTTTCCTTTTATTTAGGATTGTGTTTAATGTTTACATATTTGTGAATTTCTCCAAAGATTATTCTTGATAACAACAACAACAAAAAAACTGGTATTATGATTGGCTGAACTTTCTATGTAGGTGCAACAAGAGTAATAATTAACTGTAAGTTTCCTTGAGCATACAGTATTTAGTGAATTAAGTCCAAAGGACTTGTGTCAAGAAATTTTCCTAAGGAATCTTGGATTGGACTGGTAAACGTATCGATTACTTGCAATTATATCCCAGGGCTAGGAAACTGTCTCTTGTCTGACAGAAATTGACCTTTTCTAGCCCCTATGAGACTAAGACCCTATTGATTATAAGCAAGTTACCAAACTTCTTTTCTTGAAAGGACTTAGGAAGCATTGATTCTACATATGAAATCAATCCTTGTTACTTAATAATGAAATTTTCATACTTGATCAAATTAGTATCATTTTAAAATGAGACACTCAAGTGCTGAATCAGAAAAATATGCAGCCAAGAATTCTTTATCCAGCAAGGTGGTCATTCAAAATAGAAGGAGAAATTTAAAGTTTCCCAGACAAACAAAAATTAAAGGACTTTGTGACCACTAAACCAGCCCTGAAAGAAATTTTAAGGGGGAATCTCTGAGGGGAGAAAAGATGAAAATATACATCAAAAGCAACAAAAGATTAGAAAGGACCAGGGAACACCACCAGAAACTCCAACCCTACAAACATCATAAGGGCAATAAATTCATATCTTTCGGTATTCACTCTACATGTCAATGGACTCAATGCTCCAATCAAAAGACATAGGGTAACAGAATGGATAAGATAACAAGATCCATCTATATGCTGTTTACAAGAGACCCACGTTAGACCTAAAGACACCTACAGATTGAAAATAAGGGGATGGAGAACCATCTATTATGCTAATAGTCAATAAAAGAAAGCCGGAGTACCCATACTTATATCAGACAATCTAGACTTTAAAATAAAGACTGTATCAAGAGATGCAGAAGGGCATATATTATAATCGAGGGGTCTATAGACCAAGAAGACCTAACAATTGTAAACATTTATGTGCCAAATGTGAGAGCACCCAAATATATAAATCAATTAATCACAAACATCAAGAAACTCATCGATAGTAATACCATAATAGTAGGAGACTTCAACACCCCACTCACAGCAACAGACAGATCATCTAATCAAAAAATCAACAAGGAAAGAATGGCTTTGAATGATACATTGGACCAGATAGACTTAACAGATATGTTCAGAACATTTCATCCTAAAGCAGCAGAATATAAATTCTTCTCCAATGCACACGGAACGTTCTCCAGAATAGACCATATACTGGGACACAAATCAGCCCTAAGTAAGTACAAAAAGATCGAGATCATACCATGCATATTTTCAGACCACAATGCTACAAAACTTGAAATCAACCACAAGAAAAAAATTGGAAAGGTAACAAATACCTGGAGACTGAAGAACATCCTACTAAAGAATGAATGGGTTAACCAAGCAGTTAAAGAGGAAATTAAAAAGTATATAGAAGTCAATGAACATGATAGCACCACAACCCAAAACCTCTGGGACACAGCAAAGGCAGTCATAAGAGGAAAGTATATAGCAACCCAGGCCTTCCTAAAGAAGGAAGAAAGATCTCAGATACACAACCTAACCTTACGCCTTAAGGAGCTGGAAAAAGAACAGCAAATAAAACCCCAAACCAGCAGAAGACAGGAAATAATAAAGATTAGAGCAGAAATTAACGCTATGGAAACCAAAAAAAACCCCCAAAAAACAGAAGAGATGAATGAAACCAGAAACTGTTTCCTTGAAAGAATTAACAAAATTGATAAACCACTAGCCAGTTTGATCAAGAAGAAAAAGGAAAGGACCCAAATAAATAAAATCAAGAATGAAAGAGGAGAAATCACAACCAACACAACAGAAACAAAAACAATAATAAGAGAATATTATGAGCAATTATATGCCAACAAAATGGGCAATCTGGAAGAAATGGACAAATCCTAGAAACATATACACCACCAAAACTCAACCACGAACAAAAATAAAATTTGAACAGACCCATAACCAGTAAGGAAATTGAATTAGTAATCAAAAATCTGCCAAAAAATAAGAGTCCAGGGCCAGATGGCTTTCCAGGGGAATTCTACCAAACATTTAAGGAAGAGTTAACATGTATTCTCTTGAAACTGTTCCAAAAAAAAAAAAAAAAAAAGGAATGGAAGGAAAACTTCAAAACTTCCAAAATTCTATGAAGCCAGAATTACCTTTATTCCAAAAGCAGACAGAGACCCCACTAAAAAGGAGAACTACAGGCCAATTTCCCTGATGAACATAGATGCAAAAATACTCAACAAGATATTAGCCAACCGGATCCAACAATACATTAAAAAAATTATTCACCACAACCAAGTGGGATTTATACCTGGGATGCAGGGCTGGTTCAATATCCGCAAAACAATTAATGTGATTCATCACATCAATAAGAGAAAGGACAAGAACTATATGATCCTCTCAATAGATGCGGAGAAAGCATTTGACAAAATACAGCATCCTTTCTTGATAAAAACCCTCAAGAAAGTAGGGATAGAAGGATTATACCTAGAGAACATAAAAGCCATATAAGAATGACCCAATGCTAATATCATCCTCAATGGGGAAAAACTGAGAGCTTTCCTCCTAAGGTCAGGAAAAAGACAGAGATGTCCACTCTCGCCACTGTTATTCAACATAGTATTGGAAGTCTTAGCCTCTGCAATCAGACAACACAAAGAAATAAAAGGCATCCGAATCAGCCAGGAGAAGGTCAAACTTTCACTCTTCACAGATGACATGATACTCTGTATGGAAAACCCAAAAGATTCCACCAAAAAACTGCTAGAACTGATTCATGAATTCAGCAAACTTGCAGGATATAAAATCAATGTACAGAAATTGGTGGCATTCCTATACACCAACAATGAAGCCACAGAAAGAGAAATCAAGGAATCGATCCCATTTACAGTTGCATCAAAAACCGTAAAATACCTAGGAATAAATTTAACCAAAGAGGTGAAAAATCTATATACTGAAAACTATAGAAAGCTGATGAAAGAAATTGAAGAAGACACAAAGAAATGGAAAAAGATTCCATGCTCCTGGATAGGAAGAACAAATATTGTTAAACTGTCGATACTACCCAAAACAATCTACATATTCAATGCAATCCCTATCAAAGTAACACCAGCATTCTTCACAGAGCTGGAACAAATACTCCTAAAATTTGTATGGAACCAGAAAAGACCCCAAATAGCCAAAGCAATCTTGAAAAAGAAAACCAAAGCAGGAGGCATCACAACCCCGGACTTCAAGCTATACTACAAAGCTGTAACCATCAAGTCAGAATGGTACTGGAACAAAAACAGACACTCAAATCAATGGAATAGAATAGAGAACCCAGAAATGGACCCACAAATGTATGGCCAACTAATCTTTGACAAAGCAGGAAAGAATATCCAATGGAATAAAGATAGTCTCTTTAACAAGTGGTGACAGCGACAGCGACATGCAGAAAAATGAACCTGGACCACTTTCTTACACCATACACAAAAATAAACTCAAAATGGATGAAAGACCTAAATGTAAGACAGGAAGCCATCAAAATCCTCGAGGAGAAAGCAGGCAAAAACCTCTCTGATCTTGCCCACAGCAACTTCTTACTCAATACGTCCCTGGAGGCAAGGGAAACAAAAGCAAAAATGAACTACTGGGATCTCATCAAAATAAAAAGCTTCTGCACAGTGAAGGAAACAATCAGCAAAAAAGGCAACCGACAGAATGGAAGACAATATTTGCAAATGACATATCAGATAAAGGGTTAGTATCCAAAATCTATAAAGAACTTATTAAACTCAACACCCAAAAAACAAATAATCCAGTGAAGAAATGGGCAAAAGACATGAATAGACACTTCTCCAAAGAAGACATCCAGACAGCCAACTGATACATGAAAAAATGCTCAACATTACTCATCAGCAGGGAAATACAAATCAAAACCACAATGAGATACCACCTCCCACCTGTCAGAATGGCTAACATGAACAACTCAGGCAACAACAGATGTTGGCAAGGATGCGGAGAAAGAGGATCTCTTTTGCATCGTTGGTGGGAATGCAAGCCGGTGCAGCTTCTCTGGAAAACAGTATGGAGGTTCCTCAAAAAACTAAAAATAGAACTACCCTACGACCAAGCAATGGCACTCCTAGGCATTTATCCAAGGGATACAGGTGTGCTGTTTCGAAGGGACACATGCACCCCCATGTTTAGAGCAGCACTATCCACAATAGCCAAAGTATGGAAAGAGCCCAAATGTCCATTGATGGATGAATGGATAAAGAAGATGTGGTATGTATATACAATGGAATATTACTTGGCAATCAAAAAGAATGAAATCTTGCCATTTGCGACTACGTGGTTGGAACTGGAGGGTATTATGCTAAGTGAAATTAGTCAGAGAAAGACAAAAATCATATGACTTCACTCATAGGAGGACTCTAAGAGACAAAACAGATGAACATAAGGGAAGGGAAACAAAAATAATATACAAACAGGGAGGGAGACAAAACAGATGAGACTCATAAATATGGAGAACAAAGTGAGGGTTACTGGAGGGGTTGTGGGAGGGGGGATGGGCTCAATGGGTAAGGGGCATTAAGGAATCTACTCCTGAAATCCTTGCTTCACTATATGCTAACTAATTTGGATGTAAATTTTAAAAAAGAAAAAAGAAAGAAAAAAAAAGAATAGTGCATATGGTGTGGGAAGAGAAAGCATATTCTTATTAAAATCTATCAAATACTTTTTATTTACCAAAAGCATACCTTTTTGGTGTCTTCTGTAAAACAATGAGGATGTAACTACATTTTTTCTTTTCTATAAAATTATTTAGTTTCCTATAACTTAAATAAATTATAGTTAATATTTTTAAACTGCAGCAAAATTCACTAATATAATTTTTTAAATTATTTTAATATTTATTTATTTTTGAGAGAAAGTCAAGAGTGCAAGCAAGGATTGGGCAGAGAGAGACAAAGAATCTGAAGCAGGCTCCAGGCTCTGAGCTGTCAGCACAGAACCTGACACAGGATTTGAACCCACAAACTAGACATCATGACCTGAGCCGAAGTTGGATGCTTAATTGACTGAGCCACCCAGGCGCCCCAAATATCATAATTTTCTATTAGAGGAAGGTACAAAAATACCCCAAAGATCCTTAAAGAATGATTTTATTTTTTTATTGGTCAAGAGGTATTATAAAATGTATCCATTTTCTTTGTTGTTACCATACTCATCCATAGTCTCATTAAATATTTGAATTGCAAAAAAAAAAAAAATGAGACACTCAAGGTATGGTATGACCTTGGTTGGACAATTAATATATTCTATTACATCCTGCTAAAAATGATAACAGATTCTCTTTGAGCCTATGTAAATAATTATATCTCCATGAAAAGTAAGACGTCTCAGTAGAAATGTTCTGTGAATTGAGAAGGGGCTTCAATTAAACCCAAATTCCACTAAAAATGTTTACAGTTTACAAAATCATCATCTACTAAATTTTGAGTTAAGAACAGCTTATTTTACTTTCTTAAAGTTTATTTATTTTTGAGAGAGAGAGAGAGAGAGAGAGAGACAGGGCATGAGACTCTTTTTTTCTTAATTTCTTTGTTTTTTCAAATTATATACTGAAGCTTCTATCAGAGCCTTCTTGAAAACATCATGGGGAAGGATCAAACTATTTGATAATAAGACTGCATGGTTGTGGTTAATTTATCACAGTAATCAATAGTAAAAGTATGTGGGGGGGTTCTGGAAGATGGCGGCGTAGGAGGACGCGGGGCTCACAGCGCGTCCTGCCGATCACTTAGATTCCACCTACACCTGCCTAAAGAACCCAGAAAACCGCCAGAGGATTAGCAGAAGGGAGTCTCCGGAGTCAAGCGCAGACCAGAGGCCCACGGAAGAGGGTAGGAAGGGCGGCGAGGCGGTGCGCGCTCCACGGACTGGCGGGAGGGAGCTGGGGCGGAGGGGCGGCTCCCCGGCCAAGCGGAGCCCCCGAGTCGGGCTGGCAAAAGCAGAGGGGCCGGACAGACTGTGTTCCGACAGCAAGCGCGACTTAGCGTCTGGGAGGTCATAAGTTAACAGCTCTGCGCGGAAAGCGGGAAGGCTGGAGGACAAAGGGAGGAAGAGCTGCTGAGCCCCCGGACGGCAGAGCTCAGCTTGGCGGGGAACAAAGGCGCTCGCCAGCGCCATCTCCCCCGCCCATCCCCCAGCCAAAATCCCAAAGGGAACCAGTTCCTGCCAGGGAACTTGCTCGCTCCGCGCAAACACCCAACTCTGTGCTTCTGCGGAGCCAAACCTCCGGCAGCGGATCTGACTCCCTCCCGCTGCCACAGGGCTCCTCCTGAAGTCGATCACCTAAGGAGAAGCTAGCTAAGCCTGCCCCTCCACCCCCCGTGCACCTTGCCTACCCACCCCAGCTAATACGCCAGATCCCCAGCACCACAAGCCTGGCAGGGTGCAAGTAGCCCAGACGGGCCATGACACCCCACAGTGAATCCCGCCCCTAGGAGAGGGGAAGAGAAGGCACACACCAGTCTGACTGTGGCCCCAGCGGTGGGCTGGGGGCAGACATCGGGTCGGACTGCGGCCCTGCCCACTAACTCCAGTTATACACCACAGCACAGGGGAAGTGCACTGCAGGTCCTCACCACGCAAGGGACTCTCCAAAATGACCAAACGGAAGAATTCCCCTCAGAAGAATCTCCAGGAAATAACAACAGCTAATGAACTGATCAAAAAGGATTTAAATAATATAACAGAAAGTGAATTTAGAATAATAGTCATAAAATTAATCGCTGGGCTTGAAAACAGTATACAGGACAGCAGAGAATCTCTTGCCACAAAGATCGAGGGACTAAGGAACAGTCACGAGGAGTTGAAAAACGCTTTAAACGAAATGCAAAACAAAATGGAAACCACAATGGCTTGGCTTGAAGAGGCAGAGGAGAGAATAGGTGAACTAGAAGATAAAGTTATGGAGAAAGAGGAAGCTGAAAGAAAGAGAGATAAAAAAAAAATCCAGGAGTATGAGGGGAAAATTAGAGAACTAAGTGATACACTAAAAAAAAATAATATACGCATAATTGGTATCCCAGAGGAGGAAGAGAGAGGGAAAGGTGCTGAAGGGGTACTTGAACAAATTATAGCTGAGAACTTCCCTGAACTGGGGAAGGAAAAAGGCATTGAAATCCAAGAGGCACAGAGAACTCCCTTCAGACGTAACTTGAATCGATCTTCTGCACGACATATCATAGTGAAACTGGCAAAATACAAGGATAAAGAGAGAATTCTGAAAGCAGCAAGGGATAAACGTGCCCTCACATATAAAGGGAGACCTATAAGACTCGTGACTGATCTCTCCTTTGAAACTTGGCAGGCCAGAAAGGCTTGGCACGATATCCACAGTGTGCTAAACAGAAAAAATATGCAGCCGAGAATCCTTTATCCAGCAAGTCTGTCATTTAGAATAGAAGGAGAGATAAAGGTCTTCCCAAACAAACAAAAACTGAAGGAATTTGTCACCACGAAACCAGCCCTACAAGAGATCCTAAGGGGGATCCTGTGAGACAAAGTAGCAGAGACATCACTACAAGCATAAAACATACAGACATCACAATGACTCTAAACCCATATCTTTCTATAATAACACTGAATGTAAATGGATTAAATGCGCCAACTAAAAGACATAGGGTATCAGAATGGATAAAAAAACAAGACCCATCTATTTGCTGTCTACAAGAGACTCATTTTAGATCTGAGGACACCTTTAGATTGAGAGTGAGGGGATGGAGAACTATTTATCATGCTCCTGGAAGCCAAAAGAAAGCTGGAGTAGCCATACTTATATCAGACAAACTAGACTTTAAATTAAAGGCTGTAACAAGAGATGAAGAAGGGCATTATATAATAATCACAGGGTCTATCCACCAGGAAGAGCTAACTATTATAAATGTCTATGCGCCAAATACCCGAGCCCCCAGATATATAAAACAATTACTCATAAACATAAGCAACCTTATTGATAAGAATGTGGTCATTGCAGGGGACTTTAACACCCCACTTACAGAAATGGATAGATCATCTAGACACACAGTCAATAAAGAAACAAGGGCCCTGAATGATACATTGGATCAGATGGACTTGACAGATATATTTAGAACTCTGCACCCCAAAGCAACAGAATATACTTTCTTCTTGAGTGCACATGGAACATTCTCCAAGATAGATCATATACTGGGTCACAAAACAGCCCTTCATAAGTTTACAAGAATTGAAATTATACCATGCATACTTTCAGACCACAATGCTATGAAGCTTGAAATCAACCACAGGAAAAAGTCTGGAAAACCTCCAAAAGCATGGAGGTTAAAGAACACCCTACTAACGAATGAGTGGGTCAACCAGGCAATTAGAGAAGAAATTAAAATATATATGGAAACAAACGAAAATGAAAATACAACAATCCAAACGCTTTGGGATGCAGCGAAGGCAGTCCTGAGAGGAAAATACATTGCAATCCAGGCCTATCTCAAGAAACAAGAAAAATCCCAAATACAAAATCTAACAGCACACCTAAAGGAAATAGAAGCAGAACAGCAAAGGCAGCCTAAACCCAGCAGAAGAAGAGAAATCATCAAGATCAGAGCAGAAATAAACAATATAGAATCTAAAAAAACTGTAGAGCAGATCAACGAAACCAAGAGTTGGTTTTTTGAAAAAATAAACAAAATTGACAAACCTCTAGCCAGGCTTCTCAAAAAGAAAAGGGAGATGACCCAAATAGATAAAATCATGAATGAAAATGGAATGATTACAACCAATCCCTCAGAGATACAAACAATTATCAGGGAATACTATGAAAAATTATATGCCAGCAAATTGGACAACCTGGAAGAAATGGACAAATTCCTAAACACCCACACTCTTCCAAAACTCAATCAGGAGGAAATAGAAAGCTTGAACAGACCCATAACCAGCGAAGAAATTGAATCGGTTATCAAAAATCTCCCAACAAATAAGAGTCCAGGACCAGATGGCTTCCCAGGGGAGTTCTACCAGACATTTAAAGCAGAGATAATACCTATCCTTCTCAAGCTATTCCAAGAAATAGAAAGGGAAGGAAAACTTCCAGACTCATTCTATGAAGCCAGTATTACTTTGATTCCTAAACCAGACAGAGACCCAGTAAAAAAAGAGAACTACAGGCCAATATCCCTGATGAATATGGATGCAAAAATTCTTAATAAGATACTAGCAAATCGAATTCAACAGCATATAAAAAGAATTATTCACCATGATCAAGTGGGATTCATTCCTGGGATGCAGGGCTGGTTCAACATTCGCAAATCGATCAACGTGATACATCACATTAACAAAAAAAAAGAGAAGAACCATATGATCCTGTCAATCGATGCAGAAAAGGCCTTTGACAAAATCCAGCACCCTTTCTTAATAAAAACCCTTGAGAAAGTCGGGATAGAAGGAACATACTTAAAGATCATAAAGGCCATTTATGAAAAGCCCACAGCTAACATCATCCTCAACGGGGAAAAACTGAGAGCTTTTCCCCTGAGATCAGGAACACGACAGGGATGCCCACTCTCACCGCTGTTGTTTAATATAGTGCTGGAAGTTCTAGCATCAGCAATCAGACAACAAAAGGAAATCAAAGGCATCAAAATTGGCAAAGATGAAGTCAAGCTTTCGCTTTTTGCAGATGACATGATATTATACATGGAAAATCCGATAGACTCCACCAAAAGTCTGCTAGAACTGATACATGAATTCAGCAAAGTTGCAGGATACAAAATCAATGTGCAGAAATCAGTTGCATTCTTATACACTAACAATGAAGCAACAGAAAGACAAATAAAGAAACTGATCCCATTCACAATTGCACCAAGAAGCATAAAATACCTAGGAATAAATCTAACCAAAGATGTAAAAGATCTGTATGCTGAAAACTATAGAAAGCTTATGCAGGTAATTGAAGAAGATATAAAGAAATGGAAAGACATTCCCTGCTCATGGATTGGAAGAATAAATATTGTCAAAATGTCAATACTACCCAAAGCTATCTACACATTCAATGCAATCCCAATCAAAATTGCACCAGCATTCTTCTCGAAACTAGAACAAGCAATCCTAAAATTCATATGGAACCACAAAAGGCCCCGAATAGCCAAAGTAATTTTGAAGAAGAAGACCAAAGCAGGAGGCATCACAATCCCAGACTTTAGCCTCTACTACAAAGCTGTCATCATCAAGACGGCATGGTATTGGCATAAAAACAGACACATAGACCAATGGAATAGAATAGAAACCCCAGAACTAGACCCACAAACGTATGGCCAACTCATCTTTGACAAAGCAGGAAAGAACATCCAATGGAAAAAAGACAGTCTCTTTAACAAATGGTGCTGGGAGAACTGGACAGCAACATGCAGAAGGTTGAAACTAGACCACTTTCTCACACCATTCACAAAAATAAACTCAAAATGGATAAAGGACCTGAATGTGAGACAGGAAACCATCAAAACCTTAGAGGAGAAAGCAGGAAAAGACCTCTCTGACCTCAGCCGTAGCAATCTCTTACTCGGCACATCCCAAAGGCAAGGGAATTAAAAGCAAAAGTGAATTACTGGGACCTTATGAAGATAAAAAGCTTCTGCACAGCAAAGGAAACAACCAACAAAACTAAAAGGCAACCAACGGAATGGGAAAAGATATTTGCAAATGACACATCGGACAAAGGGCTAGTATCCAAAATCTATAAAGAGCTCATCAAACTCCACACCCGAAAAACAATAACCCAGTGAAGAAATGGGCAGAAAACATGAATAGACACTTCTCTAAAGAAGACATCCGGATGGCCAACAGGCACATGAAAAGATGCTCAACGTCGCTCCTTATCAGGAAAATACAAATCAAAACCACACTCAGATACCACCTCACGCCAGTCAGAGTGGCCAAAATGAAGAAATCAGGAGACTATAGATGCTGGAGAGGATGTGGAGAAACAGGAACCCTCTTGCACTGTTGGTGGGAATGCAAATTGGTGCAGCCGCTCTGGAAAGCAGTGTGGAGGTTCCTCAGAAAATTAAAAATAGACCTACCCTATGACCCAGCAATAGCACTGCTAGGAATTTATCCAAGGGATACAGGAGTACTGATGCATAGGGGCACCTGTACCCCAATGTTTATAGCGGCACTCTCAACAATAGCCAAATTATGGAAAGAGCCTAAATGTCCATCAACTGATGAATGGATAAAGAAATTGTGGTTTATATATACAATGGAATACTACGTGGCAATGAGAAAAAATGAAATATGGCCTTTTGTAGCAACATGGATGGAACTGGAGAGTGTGATGCTAAGTGAAATAAGCCATACAGAGAAAGACAGATACCATATGGTTTCACTCTTATGTGGATCCTGAGAAACATAACAGAAACCCATGGGGGAGGGAAAAAAAAAAAAAAGAGGTTAGAGTGGGAGAGAGCCAAAGCATAAGAGACTGTTAAAAACTGAGAACAAACTGAGGGTTGATGGGGGGTGGGAGGGAGGGCAGGGTGGGTGATGGGTATTGAGGAGGGCACCTTTTGGGATGAGCACTGGGTGTTGTATGGAAACCAATTTGACAGTAAATTTCATATATTAAAAAATAAAAAATAAAAATAAAAAAATAAAAAAATAATAAAAATAATAAAAAAAAAACTGAAAAAAAAAAAAAAGTATGTGGAAGAATAAAATTCCCTACTGGAGTGTAGGAAATAACCATTTCATAAAGGTTTGATCAAGGATTCTCCTAAAGGTAATACTGTATTGTTGACTAAGAAGCCACTGACAAATATCCAGAGCCCTGCCGTAAAACTTACAATCTCTGAAATATAAATTTATTTATACAAACTTAACCTTGGGAAGGCTGAGCATCTCTTCTTTTTTGGAAATTCTTGCCATGAAACTTATACAATAATGTCAAACTAATTAAAGATATATGGAGCTACAAAATAAAACAAACCCTAATTGTTTCTGGCATCCCTTTTTGATAAAATGAAATAACAAAATTTTGTGCTTTTTCATGGGTCATCTGGGAAATCTCAAAGATAGTTTTAGGTATTAAGGTATCATAAGATATCTGATTTACTTTTTAAGATGCGTTTTGGTCCTGGGAAGGCATAACTGAAAGAGTTTTCAGAGGATAACTAATCGTTTTACTGAGATAGAATCATGGGTTTCTGAAAAACAATGCCTATTAATAAAACACGCAAAATAATAATTAACTGAATACAGAAAAAGATAATACAATTGTAAGGAAGCTTAGCTCTTTTATAAGTGAGGAACCTTTGTTTTTTGTTTAAAACATAATAATTGTTTCCAGTGTCACAAACCATACCTCTGAGCCAAGCAATCCACCTTGACTGTTTCTACAGTTAACATAGGGAAGCCGAGTTTCAGTAAGGAGGGAATAGTTACTATCAGTCTGTCTGTTCCTCCTCCCTCTCTCCCTCTCTTTCTTTCATTAAAAAAATATTGTGCAAATAATGATAAGGAACAGAGTCAAGTCATCAATAATTAGAAAGTATAATTTCAGGTGCAATTTGGAAACTCTGCTATCTGGGAAGATTATAAAAAGGTAAAGAACAACATCTAATAACATCCTTGTTAAAAGTTCTAAGGCAAAGTCATCATTTTAACAGAGAAAAAGCCAAATTCTAGCCATTCTAGAAAGCTCCATTTCTATTAAGATTTCATTTGACAGTAAAGGTTTCACAGGCTTTTTTCATTATGATTAAACTTACCAAAACTAAGCCAACTTAGTAAAAATTTAAATACATTTTGTTGCTTCCTTTCAGAGTCAGCATTTTGTAGCTATTATAAACAAGGACAAATAAATATTACCATTTTACAAACTTTTCCAATGTCCTATATACATTTGACATCCATTCAGAATACAATAAAGCTGCTCTTACAGAAAACCTTTTACAGCTGCAAACAAGCACTTGCATTTCTCTGTCAGAAATGCTCCTTGTGTACGCTGAACCACACAGAACCAAAGTAACTAACTTGTATTTTTACAGAAGAATAAAAAATGGATAGCCATTGGAAGACTTTGTCATATGTAAGCATTTAGGCAACTATGAAAGCTCATAAATACAAACAACACAACTCCCTACAGCCAACACAGCATTTTTATATCTAGTTAAAATGGCAAAAAGGAATACGTTCTTTTTTTTTTAATGTTTATTTACTTTTGAGAGAAAGGAGAGAGACAGAGTGCCAGCGGGGGAGAGGCAGAGAGAGAGGGAGACACAGAACGTGAAGGAGGCTCCAGGCTCTGAGGTGTCAGCACAGAGCCTGAGGCAGGGTTTGAACTCACAAACCACAAGATCATGACCTGAGCCAAAGCTGGACGCTTAACCGACTGAGCCACCCAGGTGCTCCAGAAACACATTCTTTTTTTATTAAAAAAAAACTGTTTTCATGTTTATTTATTTGTGAGAGAGAGAGCGCGAGCACAAGCAAGCAGGGGGAGGGACAGAGAGAGACAAAGAATCCGAAGCAGGCTCCAAGATCTGAGCTGTCAGCACAGAGCCCAACGTGGGGCTCAAACTCACAAGCTGTGAGATCATAACCTGAGCCAAAGTTGGACCCTCAACCGACTGAGCCACTCAGGTGCCCCTCCAGGAACACATTGTTTAACATAGTTCAAACATCTAGGCACTGCGGAGCATAGTAGAAGGAAACATTTCTAAATAAAAGTATATAATCTTTGTAAATAATTTTTTGGCATTCAATTGCTCTTAAAAACTGTCCTATTATTTATTTAATAATTACCCATAAATTAACTCAATTTAAGATTAGTCCAAATTTTGGGGGCTCCTGGGTGGTTCAGTCAGTTGAGCATCCGACTTCAGCTCAGGCCCTGATCTCATGGTCCATGGGCTCGAGCCCCGCGTCAGGCTCTGTGCTGACAGCTCAGAGCCTGGAGCCTGCTTTGGATTCTGTGTCTCCCTCTCTCTCTGCCCCTCCCCCGTTCATGCTCTGTCTCTGTCTCAAAAATAAATAAACATTAAAAAAAAAAGATTAGTCCAAATTTTTAAATTAACTAAGGATGTTTAAAATTATGTTTAAGCTTTAAAACTTCAAAACATAATTACTGTTAATATAAAAAGTTTGTTGGAGTAATGAAACAATTTAGTTGAACACAAATTTATATTTTTCATAATTTTAAATATCGTGCGGGAGTAATATAAGCTTATTTCGTTATTAAGCCAATATTAGAAGTGTTTAAAGTTCATAGTGAGTATTCTCTTTATGAGTAAAAACAAATCAAAATCTTATTAAAAATATAAAATGTACTTTATACCACATTTTTATAAACTCAAGGAAAAGATCTATACTACTTATTTTCAAACTAAAATTATTAATTTAGAGTAATACGTCAAAAAATTAATCTTTATTATGTAAACTTGGATTTTAAAAATGTTTCTAAACAGTTATTTCTAAAATGTTATCAGTTCAATTTATTTCCTGTGCATTTCCAAGATTTCTATTTATATAAGTACTTACTTCCAAAAGAAAATAGTTATCTGCTCTTCATCACACAAAGATCACCAAATGATGAGATGATAAAACCCCAGTCCCAATTAGTGCTGCCACCAATGAGAATAATTTCCTGGCCATACAATTAATCAGAAACAAAAATTAAAAATCCATAGGGAAAATAAAGAAAGCAAAACCAAAAATAAACAAAATTAGAGAATAAAGAAATTCAAAGCCCTATTGCTGTTTGGGATTTATTTCGAAAGCCAAGAAAAGACCTAACTCATCTGAAAACTGTCCATGGATATACATCCCCACGAATGCCATTTCCTTGTCTCCATGGGGTGAGAATATGTGAGTATCTCAGTGGATGACCTACAAAACTGATGAATTATAATTTTCTGGAAGATCAAGTCAGGACTCTTATGCATATATAAAATGGATATATGTCAAGTACTTCCTATCACTCATAAATTAATTAGGGAACCAATAAGATGATAAAACTGGTCCAAAGAACATTTGAGAAACTCTTATTAGGCAATGTTACAATGAGATTACTTAGATACAAAACTGGCTAATGACCTACATGGCCATAAACTTCCACTTCAGCATCACCAGATAAAATATAGGATGCAAAGTTCAATGTGAATTTTGGATGAATAGTGAATAATTGTTTTAGTATCAGTATGTCCCAAATATTGCATGCATTTTTTTATTTCCTAAGCTGGGAACTGTTGTATTGGACAGAAATTATTTGCATTTCTTCTGGATAAAAATTTATGAAATAACCTCTGCACCTCTAGAGATTTAAGACACCCTGACAATAAAAAGTGAAGCCCAGAACTACAATGAAAGAATACCGAGTAATTTAACAAGATGTGGTAAACTTAAGGTTTCCAAATCTTGGATAATTTTCCCAATGAAGCACAAGCTAAAAATGTAAAGTGAAACATTGTATTTATTGCAAAATAACACTGGGAATTAAGATATAAACAACAAGCACATAGATAATTCCTTAAGTCTCTTTATATTCAATTTCAGGATGCATTAGTCACTTTTTTCTAGAGTACTAATTCATGCAGGAGGTATTCTGATATTTAAAATTGCCTACCAGGGGTACCTGGCTGGTTCAGTCAGTAGAGCATGTGACTCCTAACCTCGGGATTGTTAGTTTGAGCCCCACATGGGGCAAAGAGTTTACTTATTCAAGAAGGAAGTAAAGAAATTGATCAAAAACTTGCACATCATCATCACAAATGCAGGTTGGAAAGGTTATTCTAAGCTTTATGGCTTTTTCAATTGCAGAAAAGAAATCAGAAAATCAAAGAAAATATTTGATTCCAGAAAAGAAAACATAACAAACCTCACAATCAGACAAGACAAAAATTGCTCACAACTTTTACTTGAATAAGATCAGTAGCAGTATTCCCCTGCTGTGTTCACCTCTGTCTACAGCAGACCAAGACATGCCACTCTACATTTCTGAAATGAGTCTATCCTTTAAGGAATCATTCTAGCTACCAGGAAACTATGTAATAACTGTATAAATTTGATTTTGAAAGCAAAGTTAATGAGTAAATGATCTTAGTTACAGAGCTCAGCAAAGAAGAAATCTTCCCAAGAGCGAGACAGATAATATTCATATGATAACTACATATAAGAATCTCTCACCATTAGAATGTAGCTAATGGAGTTCCTGGGTGGCTCAGTCAGTTAAGCGTCCAACTTCGGCTCAGGTCATGATCTCACAGTTTGTGGGTTCAAGCCCCGCATCAGGCTCTGTGCTGACAGCTCAGAGCCTGGAGCCTGTTTCAGAGTCTGTGTCTCCCTCTCTCTCTGCCCCTCCCCTGTTCACACTCTGTCTCTGTCTCAAGAATAAATAAACATTAAAAAAATTTTTTTAATAAAAAAAAAGAATGTAGCTAATGTCATGTACTCATCAAAGATTTACTGAGCTCTACATCTGTACCGGACTCAGGTGGTAACAATACAAACACGTTGGATCCCTACTTTGTGAGCTCATGTCTCCTCAGTATTTGTATGAAGGGAGAGAAAAACAAACAATCAAAATGGTAAACTGAAGCTAAGTAACCAAACTTTAATAAATTGTCTCTACATAACTTAAAGGTTAAATTTATCTTCTGAAATACAGGCAGTTTAATGAAAAGCCAATCTTAGCCTGACAAGGAAAGTGTGATTTCTCTTGGTTTAAACTTTTCATTTCAGAAAGCAGTGTCGAAAACAGTAACATCAGACAAAGGGCCGCTTGGGAGAGACAAAGAAGAAAATTCTGAATTTAAAAAGAGGAAAAATTCTAAATGTTAAAAAGGCACCAACATCTGTACTCACAATTAGAAAAGTAAAAGTAATCACTAATACTAAAGGGTCTTACAAAACAGAACCTCAGCAGGTAAGAATGGTCTTTGCTCAGACACCACTATTCAAGCAGTGACCAATTTGCTGAGGTAAAGACATAACAGAATCATTGGGCAAAGTTTTTCAGAACATATAGAAGCACCTCGTCCTCCAGATTCAAACATTCTTTTGGTGGTTGTAACAGCAGCTAGTTGCCTATTCAAAATGGATCCTCCCCTCATGAGAACACGGATTTTATTGAGAAAGTGCTGCATCCATTAACGCTCACCTCCCTAGACTTCTGTAGCTAACGGTGACTCTGTAACTCAATCTAATTTATAGGATAAAAGTGGAAATACACTAGGTTGGGGCATCTAGGAAATCCATAGTTTTCCTGAAAAGAGACACAAATGTAGCTAACGTGCATTTTGCCCTTTACAATTTCCCTTCTTCCTACCTGGAATGGGGAATGATAACTTTTAAAGGCAGTGCCAGTGTCTTTTCCACCATGAATGACAAAGCCTCGCTCTAAGATAGGAGGAGCAAGAAGCAAAAAGGAGCCTGATGCACAAGGACTTCTGTAAGCAGCTGCACTTCTCCTAGTGATGAGGGAGCTAAGGCAAGCTGAGGGCAAAATACAGGTTAACAGCAGCCCCCCCAAGGCAGGATATGTGCGATATTCCTCAGACACTCCCGCCTGCCCAAGGACAAAGGAAAGGGGTTTAAAGGCTTGCCATGGCAATGTGGAAAACAAAGGCAAATGACAAGTCCTTGAAAGAGGCAGAGTGACCTCCTTCTAGGAGCTCAGCTGCCTCAATGATGACACTTTGCTCAGGGCTAAAGGGAACTTTGGCTTAACATTATCCTGCCCCCCCCCCCCCCAGGATCCTGTGAGTCTCCTTTAACATATAAAAATTCCTTTGGAAACTTCCTTTATCTCTACACCCCGCCCCCAGCAATATATACGTTGGCAATTATACTCCAGACTTCTGGCCCCCTGATATATACCTGAAGGGTCTCGTGACAGAGGTTTTACCAAAGAATAATAAAGGACATTTTCCTAACAATAGCTAGCCCCTCAAAGTCCTGGAAACCTTGCTTCTAAAATCCCTTAGAGGCTTATGCTGTCCCTAACCCCCTCCCAACCTGAAGGTGTATAATCAGTCACTCTTGCAACTGCACTGCAACTCCTTCTGCCCACGGGTCCTGTCCCCGTGCTTTGATAAGATCACTTTTTTGCTCCAACGACTTCAAGAATTCTTTCTTGACCATTGGCTCCGAACCCCACTAGTATCCCAAGACCCCATCAGAACCTACCACATGGAATTAATGATACACAATGTACTAAATGATATGCATCCCCTCATTCTCTCTCGATCTATACACATACACACTTATTACTCAAGTATGGTTTAAAACATTTTTACATTCTAGCTCTTGTGTCAAAAATTATATTTAAAAAACTGATGAAAGAACCCATAAAATATTAAGACTGTTTCAAAGAACATTTGAGGAGCTAAATATTTGTAGGCAACTCAATGAAGAATGTTAGTGTAAGGGAGCATAATGCAAGCTGAGGGCAAAGTACAAGTTAGCACCCCCCTCAAGTGGAATATGTGTGATAGTCCCCGGACACTCCCAGCTATCCAAGAACAAAGGAAAGGGGTTCAAGTGCTTGCCACGGTAATGTGGGAAATGAAGGCAAATGGAAAATTCAATTCCCCGACTGCCTACAGCCCAGTGACGAGTCCTTGAAACAGGCAGAGAGACCTCCTTCTAGGAGCCCAGCTGCCTCGATGATGACACTTTGCTAGGGGCAGAAGGAAGTCTTGGCTTAACATGACCCTGACACCCAAGGATTCCTTTAGAAACTTCCTTTATCTCAACTCTCCCAAGATATATGCTGACAACCATACTCCAAGCTTATGGCTGCCCTGAAGGGTCTCATGACTGAGGTTTCACTAAATGGTAATACGTGACGTTTTCCTAACAACAGCTCGCCCTTCAAGGTCCTGGAAACCTTGCTTCCCAAATTCCTCAGAGACTTATGCTGTCCCTAACCCCTTCCCAACCTGAGGGTATATAATCATGACCACAGTTCAGCTCTTTCTGCCTAGGAGTCCTGTCCCCATGCTTTAATAAAATCACCCTTTTGCACCAAAGACGTCTTCAAGAATTCTTTCTTGGCCATCAGCTCTGAACCCCACCATCACCCCAAAACTCCATCATTAGGTTAAGATGGCTGGGTTAAACACAAAAGTGGTAACTGTCTACAGAGCAATACACTATAAGCTAACCGCATCCTCTCCACAAGACAGAAATCATTTGCATCACTACTATATAAAAATTTGCAATTTTACAGTAACCGCACATCTGGGATCTTTAATCAATAGTCTTGATAGTGTATGTATTGATACATAAATTATATCTCATACAAACACAGGATATATCATTATTATCAAGCGTTAACTGTGGTACAAATGGTAGTAACTCTGTTACGGAACCAGGCTGGAACGCTGACAGAAAAACCAAATGGCACTCGGAGATCTTGGTGGATTGGAGATTGATTTAATGTCGGCAGGCTCAGAGGAGACTGTTTCTCCAAAGGTGTGAGCCCAGAATGCAAGTGGGGAAGGTAATTTATAGCCGACAGCCTCCATATCTGTGGGGGTTTTCGCACGCACAGCAAACAGAGGAAGAAGAAACGGGAAGAGGGGTCTCTAAGCTAGAGACCAGAGTTTGTTTTAGTCCAATCAGCCATCTTTGGTGTACTTTATCCACTTCTCCAACAACTCCAATCCAGACTTGTTGGGTGCTAGAAAAAGCCTTAGCTATAACTAGCTGAAGGAAATATTATGTCCTGCTTGCCTTCTGTCTCTTACAGTTGTTATCCACTGATCCTTATCTGTGTGTATAGCCGCCCAGTTTACCACCCATGCCATTGTAGGCGGAAGAGGCCTCTTTAGTTACCTCAGAAAAAAATCCCACTGATACCTCACTTGTATAAGTAAGCAACTGCTCAAAGTAGAGACTAAACAACAGAGACTATGCCCATTGTATTTTAAATACTTCTGTAGTCTAACTGCTAATAGTTACTAAGCATAAATGTAAGAACTCTGCTAATTAACAAGGAATACCTTCATTCCAATGAATGATTTACAAAATAGACTGTACTTATATTTTATGAATAGGTAGATGCACGTTTCTCTCAGCTCTTGGTGCAAAACTTGAAGAGACTACCATGCATTTTGGGGGAAGAAAATGATTTTGTCAAGAAGCAGTGCCTCAAAACTTTCCCACTCATTGCTTAAAACACCATAGCCCAAAACCAACTTCTGGCTCTAGCCAAGTGAGGAGCTTGGCAAATCCTCTCCCCAAAAAGCCACTATAAAGCTGAACAAAATTGACAAAAACAACCATTGCAGCACAATGGCAGTAGTCCAAAAGCATACAACATTAAGAAACATTTATGCTTGAAAAACTGAATACTGAGTAGAAAGAATAAGTCAGTGGCACTTTAGCCTAGGATGCTCTTAACACCCCTCCAGCTCCATTGGCACCGCAGGGCAAGCCAGGAGGATGGACAGCTTCACTAATGCGATCAAAATAGAGTGAGCCTCTTCAAATGCACAATAGAATACACATTCCTTTCAAGTGCAAGGGAACATTTACCAAGAGAGATCACATTCTGTGCCATCATGATGCGGGAGCAGAAGGCAAGCTGACAGGCCACAAACATCCCTCCCTCCCCCACCCAGGTGGGATGTGTGTGATATTCCTCGGGCACTTCTGGCTGCCCAAGAACAAACGAAAGGGGAAAACAAATGGATAACTGATAGAGATCACAGTCCTGCAGGACCTGAGTCTCCATCAGTTTACCAATCTTAGTAAATTATAAGAAAAAGGCAATCTTATCAATAGCCCAATCTCCAGAGAAACCCATAGACTCAGTTTCCTGGAGCCCCAACATCACCCTCCCCTCCATAGTGCTGTGGGGAACAAAGGCAAGAAGGAAATGGCAGATAGAATTCAATTTCCTTATAAGCTGCAGCCCACTGACAAATACTTGAGGCAGGCAGAGTAAAACATTTCTCCAGGAACTCCTAATGTCTTAACGTTTATGTTTTGCTAGAGGGAAAAACAACCCTACCTTGACAATAGCTAGGCCTCCCGTATGCTGTGAGTCTTCTTTAGCGTATGAAAATCCCTGTGGAAACTTCCCCTTGACTTTACCCGCCCCCCCCCCCCGCAACTCCACTGTATATAACCAGTCACTCTTCACAACCCCAGTGCAGCTCTTTCTGCCCATGGGTCCTATCCTTGTGCTTTAATAAAACCACCTTTTCACACCAAAGACGTCTTCAAAAATACCTTCTTGGCTGTCAGCTATGAACCCCATCACCACCCCCAAAACTTCATCAATAATGCAAACCTCAATAGTATTAAAAGGATTCAAGTCACATGAGGTATATTCTCTGATCACTATGAAATTATATCAGAAATTGTCAAAATGAGTAGTGAATGGGAAACCTCACTAGAATGGAGTTGGGAGGTTTTGGCCAGGGTTGCTCTCATGCTCTACCACTTGTAGTCAATTGCAGACCCAACAGGAAGAGATGTGCTTGAACTTGTTGGAGAAGTGAATAAAGTACGCCAAAAATGGCCAATGGGACGAAAACAAGCTCTGGTCTCTAGCTTAGAGACCCCTCCTCCGGGTTCTTCTTCCTTTGCTTGCTGTGCACACGAAAACCCCCCCAGATATGGAAGCTGACAACTATAAATTACCCTCCCCACTTTCATTCGGTGCTCAGATCTTTGGAGAAACATCTTCTCTGGGCTCGCCGCTGTTAAATAAATCTCCGATCCACCAAGATCTCCAAGTACCGCTTGGTTTTTCCACCAGCGTTCCAGCCTGGTTACGTTACAAACTTACATGGACTTGACCTTGCATGTGGATACTACTCTACTACTCCAGCTGGAGGCAGAGATGATTTTCCTCATCTCCATTCCAACCCCCAGCCCACAACAGCTCAGCCAATGAAAAGTTACCATATTTCAAACTCCCAGTGTACTCGAATGGACTTTTAGTTCTTAAGAGTCCTTCCCAACGTAGCCCTTTTCTCCTTAAAAAAATATACCTCTTCCTTGTCTTCAAGATTTGCCTGTGGTTTTGCCCCACCTTTTTGTCCCAGATTGCAAGTCTCTTTTAATCCTGAATAAGCCCATCTTTTGCTGGTACAGTAACTGGCAGTGTTTACTTTGAAAGTTAACAAAATCAATAACAAAAAGATTTCCATAAACTAAATATCATGTTTCTAAACAACCCATGGGTCTAAAAAGGAAACCAAAAGTGAAATTAGATGTCTTTTGAACTAGATGAAAATGTAAACACAATTTATTGAAATGTGCAGGATGCCCCCAGAGTTGTATTAAAGATAAAATGCCTATATTAGAAAAAACTAAAGTTCTCACATCAACTTTCTCAACTTGCACTTTAAGCAACCAAGATGTCCTTCAAAAGGTGAATGGCACATGCATACAATGGAATATTATTTAGCACTAAAAGGAAATGAGCTATCAAGCCACAGAAAGACATGAAGAAAACTTAAATGCACATTGTCAAGTGATAGAAGCTGACATGAAAAGGCTATACACTATACTGTTCCAGCTCTATGACATTCTGGAAAAGGCAAAACTATGGAGATAGTAAAAAGATCACTGGCTGCCAGGGGGCTGGGAACAAAGAAGAAAGGATGAAATGATGGAACATAGGGAATTTTAGATCAGTAAAACTATTGTTACTGAAATGGCAAAGAAATGTCCTTAAACATTTGTCAAAACCCATAAAATGTACAACACAAAGAATAAACCCTAATGTAAACTATGGACTTTCATTAATAATAATGTATTAATATTGGCTTATCAATTTTAACAAAAATACCACACTAATTCAATATATTAATAAGAGAGGAAATTGTGTTGGGGGGGAGGTATGTGGGATAGGGGAACTGTGCACTTTGGGCTCAAGTTTTCCATAAATCTAAAATGGCTATAAAAAGAAAAAAGCACATTTTATACTTATACCTGCAAACTATTTATGTGACCCTTGCAAAGTTCAACAGATATGATCCCCTACTTATAATTGTGGCCAGGACTTTAAAAATCAAATTGGAGAGGTTGTCAAAATAATAGAAAAAAATAGAAGTAAAGGTTAAGATTCTCCCCGTTTTCAGGATCATCCTGCAATGCTACTCATTCATCCTGCTTTACTAAAGTATACTGAACTTCTAAGACCTAACTGACCTCTTATTTTGATACCCTAGTAAATCTCATCATTTGGTTCTTATAATACACTCAAGTCTATGCCATACAGTTTAGCTTTAATCATGTTGTCTTGTTGAAGTGTAACATTATCTTCTTGACTAGTATTTCTTATCCTTAAGGGCAGAGAACAGAATCCTTTCCTCAGTGTGCCTGACAAACCTCAGTACCATGTGGAATATAAAGTAGGTTTAAAAATATTGCTTCATTTTCATGCTTAGAACAAATGTATTATAGTTTAAAAATCCTGAATAGCATGAATTTACTACTGATTTAAATCTTAGAGCATTTGAGTTAAAAATGCCTCTTCATAAACATGTCCCTGGAAAACATAGTGAATTAGTGCTTCCTAACTTTCCAAAGTTATATGAACTCCCCAAGAGTATATAATCTCCAGTTGGGACCATGAAACCCATCATATCTCAACTGGTAGCAACAAAATGAAGACAACTTTTCTTCTTTCTCTCAACTGCCCCACCATCTCGCTTAGCTTCCAACCTCAGGGAGGTGTAGCGAAGAAAAAGATAAGGTGCAGCAGCCCTGGAACAATCAGGTAAGGAGAGAAAGCACATACAAAGTGACAATGGGGTTGGAACTTAGGAGAGATGACCTATGCTATCTTGGACTGAGCACATCATGGGGCACCTGTGTGTGATGGGCACAAGGAAAGGATGCACAACTGTGGACAAGGAGGAAGGACGATCATGGCAGAAAACAGATTTCTTAAATTTTTGTTTTACTTACATCAAACGTTTATATCATTTCAAAGTCAGATCTATAAACAAGAAATATTCAAAGAAGTTTGGCTTCTATCTGTCCCTTTACCTTATTCCCTGCCTCCAACATAGTAGGGCTTCTATTTTAAAACAGAATCTGGTGAGCAGCCTTTGTTGAAATTTCTCTTAACCTGTGATGAACATAACTTCGATGAGATGAAACAAGAACTCAAAACATGAAAACCTAGCTTTACTGCCAATCTGCTTTTAAAATGAGAGAAATTTCAGCTAAGATAAGGCTGATGGAAAGGCTAAAAACACTGCTGCTGGTAACCATGCTAAGCTTCACTAAAAGGCAGTTGGAAGACACTCTGTTCCTCTGAATTCTTTATGCAGAAACTTAAAGCCTGTATCCACTAGAGAGCTGGGCATCCATCCTTCTGGATGCACAAGGAGCAAAAGGAGCATAAGGCAATCTGAAGGCCAAGCACAAGCCAACACTCCCGCCCCCAGGTGGGGTATGTGTGATATTCCTTGGGCACTCCTGGCTGCCCAAGGACAATGGAAACAAAGAAAATAAATGGTTAACTGGTAGACATCACAGTCATGCAGGACATGAGTCTCCATCAGTTTACAAATACCTTAGTAAATTACAAGAAAAAGGCAATCTTATCAATAGCCTAATCTCCAGAAAGCCTAATTTCTCAGTTTCCTGGAGCCCCAACTTCACCTTCTCCTCCATTGTGATGCGGGGAACGAAGGCAAGAAGGAAACGGCAGGTAACATTAAATTTCCTTATAACCTGCAAGCCAATGACAAATACTTGAGGCAAAGGCAGAGTAGAACATTTCTCCAGGAACACCCTACTGTCCTAATGTTAATGCCTTATTAGAGGAAAAACAACCTTAGCTTGACAATAGCAAGGCCTCAGGTATCTTAGGAGTCCCGTTTAGCATATCAAAGTCCTTCTGGAGGCTTCCCTTTTGCCTTTACCTCCTCCCAACCCCACACTATGTAACCAGTCACTCTTCACAACCCCAGGGCAGCTCTTTCTGCCCATGGGTCCCGTCCAGAGCTTTAATAAAATCACCTTTTTGCATCAAAGATGTCTCAAGAATTCTTTCTTGTCTATCAGCTCGGAACCTCCATCACTCCAAAACCTCATCACTTCTACTGATTGGTCAGTCATCTTTCTGACCCCAACACGTCTACTTCTAGTTTGTATCTTGCTACAACCACTTTGAGACTGAAATTCCCAGAAGGCTGCAGAACCAAAAGTGGATAGGAAACCCTCAGGAACATATTAAATTCTAAAGCAGAAGGTACTTACACATAAACACCACAGGCAGAAATAGATAAAATAAGGGTCCAAAGGGAGCACACAAAGGGAATGACAGTATTTTTTAAATTATCTGTTAATCGCTCCAGAGAATAAGGATACAATCAGTCCAATAATCCCATGTTAGAAAATAGTATGGTAATTGTTGCAAATTAGTCTGCAGATATCAACCAGTATAAGTTACTAATATGAAAAGAGGATTCAACAAACTGTGATGCTAGAGGCATTCATATACTTTCTCAAATCACACACGTCACCTCGGGATATGTCCTTAGTTATGAGAAGGTAAGCAAAACAAATACAAAACAATATACTGCCCCCGAAACATAAGGGGAAAATATAACATCCATAAAATTCAGGAAAGGCAAATCTCAAATTCTTTAAAAAAATCATAAGAAAACACCACATAAATCACATAGGAGTCCAGGCAATGAAGAAAAGATAGAATAATATACAGAATTAAGTCCCACTGGAGGGAGTGAGGAGCACAGTTCATTCTCAAGAACATCAAATTACTGCAGTGGATGCTAATTAAATTAGTGGGCACATTTGGGAACTTCCTGCAAAAGGCAAAAGAAAAAAAAAGTTTAAACTACTTGACAATATATAGAATAAAGAATGAAGAGCCAGTTTTAAAAAAAGCCTTTTTCAGGAAAACAAGGAACTGAAATAGAAGCAACAATAAAAATTCGTGACAAAAAAAAAATGATTAAGAGAAAAAAAATGCAAAAAGCAAATTGGAAAGGCTCACTGTATACCAGGCAAAAGTGATTTCAACAACTCCAATTTTAGACACACACTAACAAAAATATTTAACTTTGAAGATATTGGGGGAAAAAAGCTTGTAAGCATCCATGTCGAAGAGCATACCACAAAAGAGTTACACCTGAGCTCACATTTTTTTCTACTGCACCTACAATAATGCCTGGTATTTAGCCAAAAGTCAATGAATGTTTATTCAATCAGAGAATAAAATGATGATTGTACGTGACGGCAACAAAGAAAGGGAATTCAGAAAATAAAACATTAATGTTCTTCATTAAAAAAAGAAAAAACTAATGACTTCACCATAGCTTGCTAAGGGATTACTCACATAAACTTCTCAGATATAGGGGCATCAAGGAGAAGAACCCTGGTAGACCCCACTGTGGGACTGTGAGATCATAAAAAGCTAATAGTAAGTGTCAAGCACATAGAGAACACAACACGAGAGAAACAGATTTACCTTCAATACTGTCATTTTAAATTCATGGCTACTAGAGAAGGAGATTTAGGAAAGATAGGGGGATGTGATTTCTTCCCATCTAAAACAGAACTGTAATCAAAGCTAACTATTAATATTTGAAACTTTTAGAAAGAAGGGAACCACTTAAATATCTGTATGTAAGCCACATCCCTACTGTCTTAGGCAGCTTTTGTCTTTCTCTTGGAGATATTACTGGATAATGGGCATGCTCTGCCAGTACATTATTGTAGGACAGAGTGGAAGATGATTACAAGAGAGCTTTTAGAAACACTTAAAAATGGACTGAGGGACATGGAAGTCCTTAAACGGTTTGTAAAAACGTGTGCACCCTCTTCACTGACTGCTCACAGTGGAAATAAAGATAGCAGTGATGAGGGAGCATAAGGCCAGCTGAGGGCCAAGCACAAGCTAACACCCCCGCCCCCAGGTGGGATATGTGTGACATTCCTCGGGCACTCCTGGCTGCCCAAGGACAATGGAAATGAAAGAAAACAAATGGTTAACTGGTAGACATCACAGTCATGCAGGACATGAGTCTCCATCAGTTTACAAATATCTTAATAAATCACAAGAAAAAGGGAATTTATCAGTAGCCTAATCTCCACAGAAACCTGTAAGACTCAGTCCCTAATATCACCTAATATCACCTCTGAAGTCCCTAATATCACCCTCCCCTCCACAGTGATGTGGGGAACAAAGGCCAGAAGGAAATGGCAGGTAACATTAAATTTCCTTATAATCTGCAGCCCGTTGACAAATACTTGAGGCAAAGGCAGAGTAGAACATTTCTCCAAGAACTCCCTACCTCCTAATGGTAATGCCTTACCAGAGGGCAAACAACCTTAGCTTGACAACAGTGAGGCCTCAGGTATCTTAAGAGTCCTCTTTAGCATATCAAAGTCTTTCTGGAGGCTTCCCTTTTGCCTTTACCTGTCCCCAACCCCACACTATATAACCAATCACTCTTCAAACCCCAGGGCAGTTCTTTCTGCCCACGGGTCCTGCCCCGCTGTGTGTGAATAAAATCACCGTTTTGCACCAAAGATGTCTCAAGAATTCTTTTCTTGGCTGTCAGCTCAGAACCCTCACCCTTCCAAAACCTCATCAGCATCACTTTGCGATACTGGAGGAAGCCTAGAAAGACTTAGTTTGGAAACAAGAAAGAACACCCAGAATGACATCATCATCAAAGGATAAGCTCACAGCAAGAGGCCTGAGGAAAATCTTTCTCTCTGCCATCTAAACCTAAATAAATATGTAGTACATTAAAGACAACGGTCATTTAGTCATGATGGCATCTTATAACTAAACATACTGACGGGAATGGCTATTTGTATCAGTGATCTATTATAACAAATTATCTCAAAATTCTATGGCTCCAAACAAAAACCATTTATTATTTCTCAGTAGTCTTATAGGTGGGGTGGGTGGTTCTGCTGACTCTGGTCACCTGGCAGGTTGGATAAGGTCTAACCCGTCTTAGATGGCCTTGGCTGGGATGACATAGCTTTCATCCATGCATCTCTCCTAATCTTCTAGCAGGCTGGCCTAGACAGATTCTCATGGAAGAGGGAGGGGAACATGAAAGGAAGCCAAAGTGTGCGAAAAATTTCTCAAAACTGCTTGCATCAAATTTGCTACTATCCCATTAAACAAATTAAGTCACATGCCAAGCCCAAGTCATTGTGGGTAGGCACTACCAAAAGCTAAGACTACAGCAAGGTGCAAAATGGGGTCACAAAAATCCCACCACAATATGGAAATGAATAGAAGGCATTACTCTACTAACTTGCCCCTAGACAAAATTCAGCACTAGTAAACTAAAACCAATTAAACCTGATTATAGACATGCTAACAATTATCCAGGAAGTCTAGAAAAAAAGATTAAAAGAAATTACGACAGTATGTTATTGTGGTTTAGGGGACAAACTTTAATTCTTTCAACATTATTATTTTTCCAATCTTTCTTTCCAAATAAAATATCTACTGCAAACAATATATTCATTCATTTTGGGGGGTTTATCCATCTTGATGTTGAAAGCATCATTACCTCCTTTTACACCATACAGAGTTATTTTTTTCAAAAGTCCTAATTTTATTACTGTCAAACACTCCATACACACATACATACAGCACATGTGAGGACACACACACACTTACCTGCACACAGATATACTCTTGCCTTTCACAACTGTGTCGATAAAAGAGCTATACTTTCCTGAGGGTTAGCTCATATCATGGAGTACTTAGGGATGGTGGTACATAATCATGTCTGCTCATTAGAATCACATGGGAGCTCAAAAAGGTACTAATGTCTGGGTCCCACTCACAGTGATCTGAGATGTGACTGGCATGTAATTATTTTTAAAGTTCCCAAAAAGATTCTAATGTGCAGACAGGGGATAGAACCACTGACTTAGAGTGTTTGCCACTATTGGTTATTCTGTCATTGCTATTATCATCCATTCTTGAGTAGTGATTTGTCCAATTGATATAACTGGAAACAGAGACAGAAACAGAGAGAGAGAAAGCAGATGAACATTGTTTTTTTTGTTTTTTGTTTTTTTGGTTTTTTTTGGCAAGAGCAGTAAGTTCTCTTAAGATAGTTTAAAACAAGAGTCTTTCAAACATACTCTATCATAGCAGTGATCCAGACAAGTTGATGACAACGGAATAAACAAAATGAACACAACGTAGAGGCAGCTTTTAGGCAACGGGATTGAGCAATGAAAACTTGAGTAAGGGAAAAGGTACCAAGGTGACCACCAAGCTGAATGCAAACGGGCTCATTAAGTGACTCATTTCAAAATATCCGTTGGTCCTAGCTGACCAACAGGCTCCTTACGACTGGGCACAGGTACCAAAAAAGGAAAATTCCGTATGTTCCCATACCTTCTCACTCCCCGCCCCCCGCCTCCCCCCAGTGCTTTACTATATCCCCAAAACTAGCTCCTGGTAGACAGACTCTCCCTTGTTGTCCTGCCTGCTTCTCCCTTGTTGTCCTGCCTGCTTCTCCCTTGCAGTGTATTCAATAAACTTCTATCTCCTTTGTTCTGTCTTGGTTGAATTCTTTCACCACCTGTGCCTGCCTCAACCTTGGTGCCATCCCTCCCTCAACACAAATCCACCCTTGTAGTTAGTTTCCTTTCCAATCATAACATAGCATGCAGCAAGACTAAGACTTTCTAATTTTTTTTTAAATTTTTTAATGTTTATTTTTGAGAGAGCATGAGTGGGTGAGGGGCAGAGAAAGAGGGAGACACAGAATCCGAAGCAGGCTCCAGGCTTTGAGCTGTCAGCACAGAGCCCGATGTGGGGCTCAAACCCACCAACCGTGAGATCATGACGTGAGCCAAAGTCGGACGCTTAACCGACTGAGCCACCCAGGTACCCCGAGATTAAGACTTTCTAGAAGAGAAACATGAAACAGGACCAATTAAATCTGCTATGAATTTACAGGGATCATACTAAGACATGAACAGCTATAATACAGAATAGAGTATCAATATTTTAAAGACCCACACTGTCTTCAAGATATAATAGGTCAGTGAATTGGTTTTAGCTTAGATCCAGTGGGATAACAATTGGGCATATGGTAAATGCCTCATTGTATTGCTCTTAAATGCTAAGAATTCCTTGAGCATCTGGAAAGATTTTCAAATAAATGAAGGATAACTGTTTTGCCTCAAAGTTGCGAAAGTACCTACTTTTTATTTATTTTTTTAATTTTTTAACGTTTATTTATTTTTGAGACAGAGAGATAGAGCATGAACAGGGGAGGGTCAGAGAGAGAGGGAGACACACAATCTGAAACGGGCTCCAGGCTCTGAGGTGTCAGCACAGAGCCCGACACGGGACTCGAACTCACGGACCGCGAGATCATGACCTGAGCTGAAGTCAGACGCTTAACCAACTAAGCCACCCAGGTACCCCAGTACCTACTTTTTAAAACAGAAGACCAGAGTTAAATATTTAGAAGAAACTAGTTAGGGTAATATGTTAATGTTATAGGATTCGGGCCAGTTGATCTTCCATCATTAAAAGCACTGGAAATAGGGTAACCATATGTCTGATTTTCCTAAGACTGTCCCTGTTTATACTGTTATAAATCAATCAGTGCTGCTACGTTTATTCAGTTCCTCCTTTCATTCTCGAAAATGTTCCAGCTCAGACAATATGAAGTAGAATCCACATTGAAATAATATGTTAAAATCTCTACAAATGTTATTTAATTTCACACAATTTGCAGCAGGATCTTACATTTAGTGAATACATTCTTACAGTGTGTGCCCGTGAGCTCGACTTGAAATCTTATTTTAAGTCAATATATTAGATTACAGAAACCAGCTTATAGTTGAAATGTCTCTTCAGCTAATTAAAGAGCTCTCCTATTCAGCATTTAATTTTACCTTCCTTAATTTCACAAGAACTGTATCAGATTGTGGAATAGAAATATGTGTAGGTTTTCATTAAGGTCTGTTTTCACATAATAGGCACGGATCTGTAAAGCGAGATCTCTAGAATGGAGGTATTGCCTTCCAGAAACTTACAGGCAGAATTGTCTGTCAAACATCAGTTCATTCAACCCTGGAGTTGATTACTCTGATCTAGTTGGTGCCTCCTTCCTGAGCTACTTGGAAAGCTGCTACCAGATGGAGAATAGTTACTCTTAAGAGCAATTAAGACATTTCAAGTGTGACTATTTAAAAGGCAGAAGCTTTAAAACACATATGTCTGTCAATTATTTCCTATAAAATGTCTTAAGGACTATTACAAAAAGAAGCCCAGCAGCTATGTTTTCTGAGCTTCCTGCTAAGGCTCCATCCTGAGACTGCAATCTTATCTGTTTACATGTGAAGGGAAAGGAATTTTGCCACCCCAAGATATGCCTTTGGCAGATGGATTATTTTGAGTTGGTTATTTTTAAGAAACTGCAAACAGAGTAGCTGTGAATACCAAACAGAAGTGACCCTTCTTTAAGAGACGTTTACATTTATAAGGGAAATCTTCACTTGCAAGGGTGTCTCCCTTGCTCTATCAAGAAGCAAACAACTCTAATTCTCTGGAAAGAGTTATCAATGCAGAAAGCAAGGACTTAAATCTGACTAACAGCAATTCCCTTGTTTACTGTGTTTCCTGGCCACCTCCCATGACTGATGCCCGTTGTCAACAAGTTCGTTTCTCTTTAGCCTGAGATGGTGTTTAAACTGAAGGCTTGGGCCATTTGGGGGCATTACTAAGTTTTCCTGGGCCTCTCCCAAGCACACAAGAGGCAGGCCTGTTATTAAATTTCTGTTTTTCTACTGTTAATCTGTCTTACATCAATTGTTAGACCAGCCAAAAAACCTAGAAGGGAAGAAAGGAAACCTGTAGGTTTAGTTTTCTTGAGGCTTTTATTGAGAGAAATGCTTGAAAACTAGACATCTCTCTCAAGGTGCTGATTTCACAGGTAAGAAAACTTAGGTTCAGGAAGCTCAGATGCCTTCTAAAGAGCACTGAAATACTATTTTTCAGTTTTCAGTCCAAACCCAATTCCCAAAGAAAAACATCCCTCCTCACATTAAGTGTTAAATGTTGTCACTAACGAACTTAATTTTCATTTTAAACCTCTGAGTTTTTTTTTTCTGGGCAGTACTTTCTCAGACTTTGGTTTTAATAGTCATCTACCCACCTGTATTATGTCGATTATATTATAAAAGACAGATCCCATTTTCACCTACCTGAGTCAGCTAATTATGCAAAACAGTATTTCCTTAGAAGTCTATTATCTTTGTGGGCAGAACAGAGTTCAACAGAATGACAGATCTCCCTTTTATTTCTCTTTTTCTTATTTCCTTTACTTAGGAAAAGTCTCTAAGGAAACATGGCCTAGTGTAGCCTCTTTGACTATCTTGACTTCCAGCAGTGAAATAGTGTTATCAGTTACCATGACAACCATATTTTCCCAGAGCTCCCTGCAGCACCTCATTTGCACTAAACAGGAGCGATCATTATTATTCAATGAAGGCTCTGATAAAGCTCTTTTCTTTTTAATAGCTTGCAATACTCCTAGAAGCATTCCTTTCTACAAAGTGAAATCATTCTCTTGGAGAGAATACATTGAGTTTTCCAAAAGAAAGTTACATTTGCCACCTGTCCATCAAACACATGAAGCACAGTACAGCCCATGATATCTTTACCTTGTAGCCATTTTCACAAGTTTCTACTAAGAGTAGACTTTGATTTAGGCAAAAGTTTAGATAAGATTTCTGATATTCATTAACTCACCATTTCTTCAAATTCTCTCACTTCTCTGTATTATGCTGAAAGACAACTAGTTTATGACTAATTTTTCATTCAAAAATAATGTATAATTTTTCAAAGTGGCTTACACAATGACAACTTTTAAACATTATGATATCAATAAGACTTTCAGGTGACACTGGATCTAGCAAACAGTCATTAATTTACCACTTTCCTCTTTACCTTCCCCCTGTATATGCTTCCCCCTGTATATGCTTCCCCCTATTTTCCTTAAAGATACACAATGTCGGCCTATGGTGTCTAGGAACTCCATGCTTTCTTGTTTGTGTCTAGCATAAAATGAACACATCTTATATAGCTTCTAGAAAAAAAAATCTCTACTCATATTTATTGTCATGAACTCATCCTCTGCCCAGAGCCTGAATCAAGCATTGTGGCTAGAGGAATGGAGTATGTTGAATGATACTCCTAGTGGTTCACCCCTAGGAGTATGGGTGGAGGGGAAAGCAGAGGTATGGGGGTTTTATCATAAAGCACTTGGAAGGCATGGGAGAAGCAAAGAAAAGATGTCTGAGTAAAATTAGGTGACTCTTATCAATATGAAGGGTTTGGCACTCAGTATCTCAGAAGAGTATATGAAATAAAAATGTATATTTTACATTTACCCAATGTTATATGTCACATATGGCTCAATAAATCTGGAAATACAAAAGATTTTTCTCAGAACTAAATATGTCTTGCTTTCTCTCCTACCCTCTCTCCCACCCCTGCTGTCCATTTACCTCTGCCTTCTATTACAGAGTTAAAATGTGTTACCTCATACCCTATATCCTTATAGGATCATCTCTAAAGCTGACATTATTCTTATAATATTTGTATTGTTTTTATTTGTCACTAGTATTGGTATGATTATTATTCTTAAAGGCTCATCTCTAATAGTGGTATTCACCCTTACTCTTAAATTTAAAAGAGTCCCTCTGTCTTCCTCCTTCCCCCCACTTCTACATGCACTCTGGGGCTTTCCCTACTGTGTTTGTGCCCTTATAAAATGCTGGCATCTATGTTGTGTTCCAAGAGACCTCCCTAGCCTATGCTGCCACTTTCAGGACTGATTTGCGGTGATCCCTCGAATGTTCTGGATTATAGTTTCTTTTCTGGACTTTGGCTTTAATCTATAGCTATCAATTCCATTGATCTCTCCTGTTCTTGGCTTCAGTAGCTACAGTATATGGCCATATTTTCTGATAACCTTAGGCTAAAGAACTACCAAAGGGGGTCCTCAAAATTAGCCCCTAGGTGCTTTGGAAGCCAAAATGCAAGGCAGAAAGAAAACGACTGCACAGAAGAATAAGTCAAGCAAATGCAGTCATGTTGCTGTACAGTGAGTTTAGTTCATTAGCTTCTGCTCACTACTACGTCAGCTGGAAACTATGAATATGCCTCCCAAAGAAAGACAACTGCAAGCCTATAAAACACTAGGCATTAATGTGCAGCAGGAATGAATTTAATGGAGAAACTCATAATATTCTCTCCATACTAGGCTCTATGAGATTATCCAAAAAAATAATTACAGAGAAAACAAAGTGCTTGAATTTATCTTCAGGGATTATTATGGAAAATTTCTTCAACTCTATGATTTGGACTTTTTCACTAGAGGTATTTTATTTTGGTTTAAAAAAGAAACTGGAGTCAAATATTTCTTTTTAATGCTAAAATTTTCCAAAACACTAAGCCATTTCAAGTACAAATTTCATTAGGGACCAAACAAGAAACTGAGCACATATTTCACTGAAATTTTCTCCTTCCCACTGAGACTGAGAGGATGAATTAGGTTAAAAACAAACACTTAGAAAACTGAAGTAGTTTGGAAGGTGCACTTTGAAGCTTTGCTCACAGAGTTGAGGCAGAGATTTGTCAACATCTGGTTAATTTTATTAAAACTGAACAATCTTGAAGTGGGAACCCACATTCACACAAAGCCCTGTGCTTAGGACAAGAGTAAAGCAAGGCCCTGTGAAGCAATTTATGGGGAAACAATACAAATTATATTTTAGAGAAAACTTTAATTATCAAAAATCAGAATTTTCTATCATTTAATATCACTTTTATTTTGAATTCTACACAGGGGCAGCAGTCAGAAAGCTTTTCAGGGACAGGGTTCCTAACAGTTTTATCTCAGCCCACATGCATACACATATATATGCACACAAGCTAAGTAAAACTTCAACTTTCAATGTTTGATTCCTAAGAATTCAAATTAAAAATCATCCAATCAAAAGCATCACATTTCAAATTTTTCTAGTCCAATTACAATATAACTCAAATAACCACAGCTCTCTGGGAACAACACTTCTGTTACATGGAGAAACAAATATTGATACTATAGTTTGCTTTATTAATAACTTTAATCCTACTGAGTATCTGAGATCACATTTTCAAACTGCCATATGGTTTTTTCTTCAAAAAGTAAAGCCATGATATGAGCCAAGTTTATTACTAGCTGGTTTAAGAAAAAAGATGGGAATTTCAAAGCTGAATTGACTAAAATCCACACCATGTAGGCCCATGACCAAACCAGGAATTCAAAGCACCTTCTCAAAACCTGAAGCATTTAAAAACACTATCAGTGTGGGGCACCTGGGTGACACAGTCAGTTAAGCATCCAACTTCAGCTCAGATCATGATCTCACAGTTCGTGAGTTCAAGTCCCACATTGGGCTCTGCACTGACATTGAGGGGACTGCTTGGGATTCTCTCTCTCTCCCTCTTTCTGTCCTTGCCCAACTTGTGCTTTCTCCCTCCCTCCCTCTCTCTCTCTCTCTCTCTCAGAAAAAATAAACTTAAAACAATAAAAATATTATCAGTGCATAAAAAAAATCAGTGCATAAAGTGTTCAGTTCTCAAAGTTTTCTCACAAAAGAATAGAGAATCCAGAGGAGACAGGAAGATGGCAACAGAGTAATAGGACCCTAGGGTAGCCTCATCCCACCAATACAACTAGATAACTCTCCAATCATCCTAAATACCACAGAAATCAACCTGAAGACTGACAGAACAAACCCCACAAGTAAAAGGAGAGAAGAGGTCATATCAAACAAGGTATGAAGTGCAGAGACATGGTTTAGGGGAAAAACAGATCATGATGCTGGGGAGGGGAGGAAGCCATGGCCACAGACAAGGGTGGGAGAGGGAGGAGCACACAGGGAAATGCACAAGGAGATTATTTCCCCAGTGCCATTGGCTTGAAAAAGGAAAGGGGATGAATTTGAAGAGTTCTTGGAACCAGTGGGGCTTAAAGCCTGGAGTTTTGAAGGTCAGCGGGCTTGGCCGGGATAAAGCCTGGAGGGCACGGCACTGCTCTGCTCCTGGAGGGAAGGCAGACAAACAACCCATAGCCATAGCGATTTGAAGAGCAGCTGGAGGTACACAGTGGGGAGATTATTTGCTCTTCTGGGAGTTTGCCTTGGAGAGGCAGCTTTCACTGAGAGACATATCTGAAATAAAAGGAGCTGTCTGGTGTCATTCATGACCCCACTCACCACTACCCCCAAAACCAAGAGTACACTGTATACACTGTATGTTAGCCAACAACAACAAATTATATTTTTAAAAAACAATAAACTTTAAAAATAAAAAATAAAATATTTATGCACCCAACATGGAGGAACCAAAATATATAAAACAATTAATAATAAACATAAAGGAACTAATCAATAATAATGAAGTAATAATAGGGGACTTTAACACCCCACTTACATCAATGGACAGACCATCTAAACAGAAAATAAACAAGGAAACAATGTCTTGGAATGACACATTGGACCAGATGGATTCAACATATGTATCCAGAACATTCCATCCTAAAACAGTACAATACACATTATTTTCAATTGCACATGGGATAGTCTCCAGAACAGATCACGTAGTAGACCACAAAACAGGCTGCAACAAATACAAGAAGATGGAACTCATGCCACGCGCCTTTTCAGACCACAATGGTATGAAACTTTAAGTCAACCACAAGAAAAAATCTGGAAAGACCACAAATGCATGGAGGTTAAAAAACATGCTACTGAGCAATGAATGTCTCAACCAGAAAATCAAACAAAAAAAATACATGGAAACAAATGAACATGAAAACACAATGGTCCCAAATCTCTGGGATGCAGCAAAAACTGTCTTAAGAACGAAGTATATAGCAACACAGGTCTACCACAAGAAGAAGAAAAATCTCAAATAAACAACCTAACCTGAAACCTAAAAGAGCTAGAAAAAGAACAACAAATGAAGCCTAAAGCCAGCAGAAGGGAAATAATAACAATTAGAACAGAAGTAAATGACATAGAAACTAAAGAAAAACAAAACCAAAAACAAAAAAAATGTATCAATGAAACAAGGAGCTAGTTCTTTGAAAAAATAATAAAATTGACAAACCTCTAGCCGGACTTCCCAAAAAGAAAAGAGAAAGGGCCCAAATAAATAAAATCACAAATGAGAGAGGAGAAATAGTAACTGGCACCAAAGAAATACAGTTACAAGAGAATATTATTAAAAACTATATGCCAACAAATTGCACAACCTAGAAGAAACAGATAGATTCCTAGAAACATATAAACTATCAAAAGTCAAACAGGAAGAAATAGAAAATGTGAACAGATTGATTTTCAGCCATGAAACTGAATCAGTAATCAAAAGACTTCCAACAAATAAAAGTCCAGGGTGAGATGGTTTCACAGGTGAATTCTACCAACCATTTAAAGAAGAGTTCATATCTATTCTTCTCAAACTATTCCAAAAAAAAAATAGAAAAGGAAGGAAAACTTCCAAATTCACTCTATGAAGCCAGTATTACCCTGATACCAAAACCAGATAAAGATACCACAAATAAAGAGAACTACAGGCCACTATCTTTGATGAACACAGATGGAAAAATCCTCAACACAATACTAGCACACCAAATCCAACAATACATTAAAAAAATCATTCACAGAGATAAGGGGGATTTATTCCTGGGTTGTAAGGGTGGTTCAGTATTGACAAATCAAATAATGTGATACATCACATTTTAATAAATAGAATGATAAAAGAAAGGGTAAGAACTACATGATCATTTCAACAGATGCAGAAAAAGCATTTGACAAAATACAACATCCATTCATGATAGAAACTCTCAACAAAGTAGGTTTAGGGGTTATATACCTCAACATAATAAAGGCCATATATGAAAAACCCACAGATAACATCATCCTCCATGGGGAAAAACTGAGACCTTTTCCTCTATGGTCAGGAATAAGATGGGAGATCCACTCTCACCACTATTATTCAGGCACTCAAAGTCCTAGTCACAGCATTCAGACAATAAAAAGAAACAAAAGGCATCCAAATCAGCAAGGAAGAAGTCAAATTTTCACTATTCTCACATGACCAGTACTCTGTATAGAAAACGCTCAGGGCACCTGGGTGGCTCAGTCAGTTAAATGTCTGACTCCTGATTTTGGCTCATGTCATGATCTCACAGTTCATGAGTTCGAGCCCCATGTTGGGTTCTGAGCTGGCAGTGCAGAGCATGCTTGACTCTCTCTCCCTCTCTCTCTGCTTCTCTCTCTCTCTCAAAAATAAATACATAAACATTAAAAAAAGAAAAAAGAAATCCATAAAGACTCCACCAAAAAAACTGCTAGAACTGACTAACCAATTCAGTAAAGTCACAGGATACAAAATCATTGTGTAAAAATCTGTTATATTTCTATACACCAATAATGAAGCAGCAGAAAGAGAAGCTAAGGAATCAATCCCATTTATAACTACAACAAAACCAATAAGGTACCCAGGGATAAATGTAACGAAAGAGGTGAAAGACCTATACTCTGAAAACTACAAAGCACTGATGAAAGAAATTGAAAATGACACATAGAAATGGAAAGACATTCCATGATCATGGATTTGAAGAACATTGTTAAAATGTTTATACTGCCCAAAGCAATCTACACATTTAATATAATACCTATGAAAATACCAACAGCATTTTTCACAGAGCTAGAAGAATCAATCCTAAAATTTGCATGGAACCACAAAAGACCCCAAAGACCCAAAGCAAGTTTAAAAAAGAAAAGCAAAGCTGCAGGCATCACAATTCTGGACTTCAAGTTATATTACAAAACTGTAGTAATCAAAATAGTATGGTACTGGCGCAAAAATAGACATACAGATCAATAGAACAGAAAACCCAGAAAGGAACCCACAATTATATGGTCAATTAATCTTCAACAAAACAGAAAAGGATATCCAATAGGAAAAAGACAATCTCTTCAACAAATGGTTTTGAGCAAACTGGAAAGCAACATGAGAAGAATGAAACTGGACCACTTTCTGACACCATACACAAAAGTAAATTTAAAAGGAATGAAAGACCTAAGGGTGAGCCCTGAAACCATAAAAATCCTAGAAGAAAACACAGGCAGTAACTTCTTAGATATTGGCCATAGCAACTTCTTTCTAGAAATGTGCCCTCAGGCAAGGGAAACAAAAATAAAAATAAACTATTGGGACTACAGCGAAATAAAAACCTTGTGCACAGTGAAGGAAACAATCAACAAAACTAAAAGGCAACCTACGGAATGGGAGAAGATATTTGCAAATGACACATCAGATAAAGGGTTAGTATTCAAAATACGTAAAGAACTTATAAAATGCAACACCTCAATACCCAAAAAATGAACAATCCAATTAAAAATGGGCAGAAGACAGGAAGAGACATTTTTTCCAAAGAAGACATATAGATGTCTAACAGGCATATGAAAAGATGCCCAATGTCACTTACCATCAGGAAAATGCCAACCAAAACTACAACAATCTGTCACCTCACACCTGTCAGAATGACTAAAATCAATAACACAAGAAACAACAGGCGTTGGTGAGGATGTGGAGAAAAACACTTGGGCACTGTTGGTGGGAATGCAAACTGGTGCACCCACTGTGGAAAACAGTATGGCGGTTCCTCAAAAAGTTAAAAACAGAACTACCCTACAAGTCAGCACTTGCACTATTAGGCAGTTACACAAAGAATACAAAAATACTAACTGAAAGGGATACATGCATCCCAATGTTTACAGCAGCATTATGTACAATAGCCAAATTGTGGAAATAGCCAGTATCCATCGATTGATGAATGGATAAAGAAGAGCTGGTGTGTGTGTGTGTGTGTGTGTGTGTGTGTGTTTAGATACACACATATATAATATACATATATATATAATGAAATATTATTAAGTCATAAAAAAGAATGAAATCTTGCTATTTGCAACAACATAGATGGACCTAGAGAGTATAATGCTGGGCAAAGTAAGTCAGGCAGAGAAAGAAAGATACCATATGATTTCACTCCTATGTGGAATTTAAGAAACAAAACAAACATAGGGAAAAAAGGAGAGACAGACTTAGAGGCAAACCAAGAAACAGACTCTGAACTATGGAGAACAAACTGATGGTTACCAGAAGGGAGGTGGGTGGGGGATGGGTGAAATAGGTGATGGGCATTAAGGAGGGCACTTGTGATGGGCACCAGGTGATGTATGGAAGGGTTGAATCACCATATTGTACACTGGAAACTAATATTCACTATATGTTAACCAGAATATATATAAAAGCATTAAAAAAAACTTAAAAAAAAGAATAGCCAATCAAGTATTCCAGGAAAAGCTAACTTAAATTTTACTCTTGCATTACCCAAATTTAAAACTCTGGCAAATTACTAAAAATGAAACAATTCTCCTTACACCTTAAGATCATAGCTGCATCAGACAGTAATGTGTTTCATTCCAAAATAGCCACCTGATTAAGTATGAGAACATAATTAAGAGTTTTATATCCTTTTTTAGTTTGATACATGACAACAATAGAGTCAGAAGCAACATTTACTTTCAGTAAATATTTTAATAACATAATGGATACAGACCTGGAAGGGTCTTCTGAAAAATTCCCACATCATAGTGTTCAGAACCTCATGGCTATATGAAAGTTATAATAATTTGAGATGCACTTTCATTTTTATACACATGCTAAAGCCATAAATAGTAGGTAAGATTCTGTGAGAATATAGCACCTTCGACCCGATGTTTTTCTGACAGCAGCACTAAGCACGTTTATTATTTTAAAGGAAAAGCTCAGATATTTACTCATAGACACTCAAACATCCCCATTTATTTATATGCCCTGCAGTAGAATACAAAATCTTCAGAAAACAGTTATACATTGCTAGGCCTCTCTTCCATCATTTCTTTAGACCTCTTGGCACACTGGCTCCTCTCACAATGTTTAAAATAAAAATAATAGGGGCAGGCAAAAACTTTACTTGCACGTCAATCCCTATTTCCCAATAGATGCCTTTTTCTCCATGTGAAAAATATTCCCCTTCTGTTTTTCTTCTATCTCCTAAAAATTGCTCTCCTCACTCCATCTCCTTGTTAATAGGATGCTCAGGTGATTGAAAAGAGGAATGACTAAGCCTAGTGACCCAGGGGCTGGTACTCAAAGGAAAGAAAAGAGCACCAATCCTTTCCTTTCACATTCCCCTCTACAGTCTGAGGACTTCCTCTTTTTAATTTCCCTGCCCAGATGAAATACTAGATAGTATTTCTTTTTCCTCCATTGTTGGCTTCTGTTGCCTGGTGCTTCTACTTTAGCGGAGGTCAAAGAGACGAATGCCCAGGCTATTAATCTAGCACAGGGAGCACCAAGTCCCCTCTCTAATGATGGCATATAATAACTATGAGTTAAGAGGAAACCTTCTGCTTTGTAATTTATTAACTATACTTCATTTTTTATAGTTACCAAACTTAGTCCTACTCAGAAATTTATCAGTATTTCTATCCTTCCTGTTATCTCCTCTTCCTTTTAACTAATGCAGAAAGCACTCAAAATAATTAACTGTTGGAAACTGGTTTTGAGTATGTCTAGTTGCTTTAAGCCTAGTTTCAGCTCAACTCTATCTTCAAATGCTTGATTGTTCTTAAGGCACAGGTGTGTGAACCTGACTGAGATTAAAAGCATGGGGCATTATTCTAGAAGTCCATCGGTTTATAAACTCTATCCATATCTCATTCACTTATATTCCCAGGGCCTGGTACTGTTCAGGCCTTTGATGTATATGGTTTGAGGAAATAAAAAGGTCTTTCTCCAGCAAGGCATCAAAAAATTATTGCAAACAGTGTTTGTCTTCATAATCTCACTACACAGAACTAAATAAAGAACTCAATTAAATTCAAGCGATGTTCTATAGTAAACTGTGAGGAGCAGAACATTCACAGGGCATTCCATGTGGTTAAGCTATTATTATTAATGTTGTTGTTATTATTATTATTATAAATGAGTGTACTTTGACGAGAAGATATTACTCCCCCACCTAAATCATAATCTACACCAGGAAATTAGAGCAGTCTCTCAAGTGAGCTCTTGTTTGCTTATTGTTACTGGTGTTCCACACTGGAATAACACCCGAAGTCCACTTGATTGTGGAGGTAGAGTACTATTAGTACTCTGATTTAAATGAATGTTCTGTTCCTGGGAACATATTCCTAAGAGGCTTACCACTGAGTTGCTGTGGAGAGTAAATTATATAGAATTATATCCATAAGCATTTATTGACCATCATTTATGTGTAAGATAATGTACCATGTCCTAGTGAATTCACCAATAATTAGGAAAGAAACAGAATAGTCATTAAAGAGAAAATCAATCTAAAGAAAAATCATCCCACCGTCTTCAATGCATTTTAGAATAGTTTTAGTCACATTAATCTTTCCAATAGTTCAAAACCTTGTATGAAGGAAAAAAGATGTCAATTTTCAAAAAGTTTACTATTATTTAGATGGAGTATGCCAGCATGTTTGTCTTAATGCAGTAGCTACCTGTAGTTACAGCTGCTGGAAGCCGAGCTCTCCCAGCCTGAGTGGCAGGGCCCGGGCTGTGGACGGATTGGTGACTGCAGGGCGGCCCACGGACAGCGAAGCTTCTTGTCCTCCCGCTTATAGGTAATTTGGCCTTAAAAATACCTGGGGTATTGTCTGTTGGGGAGTGGCCCTCGGCAGGCCCCCTGGGAAAAGAACCATTGGGGAAGAAAATAAGGTTCTGCAAGAAATTGAGCAGCCTTACGTTTAGCCATTGCCATCCCCTATGGACACTCCTCTACTTACAGGAAGGATAGCCTCATACCTTTGCCAGCAAAGAGGGCCTGTAAAGGAGACACATATGGATCTGAAAGCCTCACTCCAGCAACTAAGGAGTGTATCTCTTGGCACAGGTGACTTCAACCCCTAGGCCCACCTGGCCCCCCCGGAGACATTCCAGATGATGACTGAACCTAGTCAGTTAAGCTACAGAATGGTTCATTGGTTCCTAGGTGCATTGTCTCTCTGAGAATGTATGAGACATGGGTTTCTAAGCCTTTTTCGGCCCCTTCCTGGCACCTCGGACCCAGGCAAACACATTGTTCTTCTGGCCTCATGTGGTTAGGAGGTCGTGTCCCTGTAGCTGTTCCACTTAAGGTGTTGAGAAATGGAGGGCCTTTCACGAGAACGGCAAAGCAAATGCTTTGTAGATTATAGATAAACACAGATGCATAATGGAATAATGTAAGAAATTAATCCATAATCAAAGGGTATGTGGGAAAGTTAGGGGAAAATCACCATGTTATTTTCTTAAAGGTTGTTTATACATAGGAACATTTTAAAAAATTATGTTAGAAAAACATAGATGACGTATGTTAAAAGGAAATCACTAGCAAATACAATGCCATGTTTACTGCAATAAATCGGCCAGTTCAAAACACTGCTGTTGTCTGTGTCCATTTTTATTTTTTGTTTTTTAGTTTTTTGTTTTAGTTTTAGTTTTTTATTTTAGTTTTTTGTTTTCTAGTTTTTTATTTTAGTTTTGTTTTATTTTCACCGACGCCATTCTTCCTTCGGGAACCCTTGGTTGCTGGAGCTGGTCTCCGGCATACAGCTAAGTTTAAACTACTCATCACACTCTTATTTTAGCTCTTTCACTGCCTCCTAGGGGCTTGGGTGTAACCATGTCCTGGAAAGACTTCATATCCTAGCAGGAAACAGGGGCACCTTCCTGACTGACACAAGAGTCCCTACTGCTCCTTCATTTTCATTGTCCCGCTTACCCTTACAGAGGTTTTTCGTAGCCTGAGGTCCGGTTGTCTGTTGGCTCAAATTTGACTGGACTGCCTTCACACTTCATGGCATTACAGCCTGCCATGAGATTAGTTCAGTTCCCAGTATATAAAAATGGTTTGCTTTCAACACTTCTGCTCTCTGAGGCAGGGCCAGCTTCGGGGGAGTGCAATCAATCTGAGCAGTCACACAGGACCCCACGCTCAGGCTTCATGCTGTCACCATCTTGAGATCCTCATTTATCGCTGGCCTTTCATTTTGTAAGTAAAATTCAATGAGACAATGGAGCGTGCATACAAGCAAGAAAGATACGGGGAAGAAAGAAAAAAGCTTAACATTTTGGTACCTTTATGGCACTTTCTTGGTGCATTGTGAAAAGGGGTCCTGCATTTTCATCTTGAAACAGGCTTTCCAAGTTATGTAGTCAAGTCTGGCTCTGAGGAGAAATCGATGAAAATGGGATCCATACTACAATTTCTTTTTAAAAGAAAAAAGACAAAACTCCAGAGAACTCGATTTTCAAAATGGGTCTTGGAATAGCCTTAAAAAAGTTTTGTTATGGTGAATCTTTATGATAAATACAGTACCTATCTAGTAGAGCAATTTAATTATCACAGGCTGTATTAATTACCATAATAAACTCCACTCCAATAGGACTCTAGGTAGACAAGTCTTCCAGCCTAAGGCCTCTGCTCATTAAACTGCAATTAGCATGATAAATGGGGAGTGTGATTTTGCTGCAGCCAGTATTAGCCCTACTTACTCATGAAGTGACAGGGGAAGCCATCAGAGACAAGAATTAAAGATATTTGAATAAAAGAGAAAATGGTAGGGTTTCCTGTTATCCGCCATTAGGCCAACATCTGTGTGCCGGTATACCTTCCACATTTCAGCTGTCAGTTATGAAAACCCCGAATAAACACCAATATTAATATTGGTCAGTGCAACGTGGTGACTAAATGCAATCTGTCCTTGGAAGGTCATAAATTCTGTAAGAAAACAAGATGACTGTAATCTCAAAGCATTAACTGAAGGTCTTACTAAATAAGATGGCTGCTATGGATGGTTTCGGAAGCATTCACTGTGCACTCTTAATCGAGTGATGACGTATTTCACACTAGCCACTGCTGCAGCTTCAAAAGCGTTGCAGTACTGCACATATTGACATGTATTTCGTTTGAAATTCATCCCTTAAGAAGGCTTTCATGTATATGGCTTTACTTAAACCTAAGGCAAAAAGACATTACAGGATTTAATTTTAATCTGTGACAATATGCTGTAACTACAGCAATCAGATTCCAGGAGAATCCCTATACCCTTGGAACATACTCACTTTTAATGTTTCTTTCAATGGGTTTCTATTCCCTAATACAAAATATTCCCCAAGACAATATGTTTTGAAAATTGCTATTTTAATAAATGAATTCTCAGAGGAAGGCTACCGCACACAAAATACCCTATCAGGTTCTGCTAGCATTTTAATTATTGGAAAAGAAGTACCATCTACTATATTTGATTATACCTGGTCAGCTCTAGAGAGGATGGTTATTTTCCTTTTCTGTTGTCATCCAAATGCTCCATCACCTTTAACCAAAGAAGTGAAATATCTATTCACTGAAAACCAGAAGATATCAAGGAAAGAAACCAAAGAAGACACAAATAAATGGAAAATATCCTGTGTTAACGGATGAGAAGAGTTAATATCATTAAAGTATCCCTACTACCCATCCCCATCTACAGATTCAACGCATTCCCTATCAAAATTCCAAAGGCATTTTTAACACAACTAGAAAAAATAATCCTACAAGTCATATGGAACCATACTCAGAATGGCCAAAACAATCCTGACAAAGAAGAAAGCTGGTGGCATTACAAGTCCTGACTTTGAACTCTATTACCAATCTATAATGATCAAAACAGTATAGTACTGGCATAAAAGTAGGCAAATAGACCAATGGAAAGGAAGTGAGCATCCAGAAATAAAACTATGCCTATATGGTCAACTAATATTTGACAAGGTACCCATGAATACTCAATGGAAAAAGGATGGTCTCGTCAATAAATGGTGTTGGGAAAACTGGATATCCACATGCAGAAGAATGAAATTGATGAGGGAGCGTGGGGCAAGCTGAGGGCAAAGGGCAGGCTAAGAGCACTCCCCGTCCCCTGGAATGGGACATATGTGATATTCCTTGGGCATTCCCGGCTACCCCAAAACAAGAAAGGACAAAAAAAAACATGGTTAAACTGATCAGAGTCTCCACCAGTTTACCAGAAAAAGGCAATTCCATCAATGGCCTGAAGTCCAGGAGCTCCCTACTATCTTAAGGTTAATGCTTTGCTACAGGGAAAAACAACCTTAGCTTGACAATAGGTAGGCCACCAGCAAGTCTTTAGCATGTAAAAGACTGTTTTGAAACTTCCTCTTGACCTCGTCTCCCCTGACTCCCTAAAACAGTCACCCCCGCAGTTTGCTTGCAGTGCAGCTCTTCTCCCTACAAGTCCTGTCCCTGTGCTTTAGTAAAATCACCTATTTTGCACCAAAGACCTCTTCAAGAATTCTTTCTTGGTCGTCATCTCTGAACCCCACAAACTCCCATCACCCAAAAACTTCATCAAAATTAGACCCCTATCTTACACCACTCATAAAAATTAACTGAAGATAGGTTAAGGTCTTAAATGTAAGACCTGAAAACCTAAAGCTCCTAGAAAAAAGGCTTAGGGTAAAAGTTCCTTAACATTGGTCTTGGCAGTGACTTTTTTCTGGGGGGTGGAGTAGGACACCAAAAGCAGAAGCAGCAAAAGCAAAAATCAACAACTGGGCCTACACCACACCAAAATGCTTCCGTACAGCAAAAACAAAAACAAAAAGCCCACAAACAACAAAATGAAAAGGCAACCTATAGAATAGGAAAAAATATTTGTAAACCGTCTATCTGATAAGGGGTTAATATCTTAAAGATATAAGGAGCTCATTCATTTCAATACCAGAAAAACAAACAATATGATTTAAAAATAGTCAGAAGACTTGAATAAACATGTTTCCAATGAAGACATACCAATGGCCAGTAAGTACTTAATAAGGTGCTTTAAATCACTAAACCTTGGGGAAATATAAATCAAACCACAATGTATTATCATCCCATACTTGTTAAGATGTCTATTATCAAAAAGACAAGAGATTATAAATGCTGGTAAGGATGTGGAGAAAACAGAATCCTGATATACTGTGGGTGGGAATGTAAACTGGCGCAGCCACTCTGGAAAATAGTACATACATTCCTCGAAAAATTAAAACCACAACCGTCATATGAACCAGCAATCCCACTTCTGGGTATATACGGAAAGAAGATGAAATCACAACCTCAAAGAGATATCTATACTCCCATGTCCACTGCAGCATTATTCATAAGAGCCAAGACAGAGAAGCAACCTAGTGTCCGTTAATGAATGAATGGATGAAGAAAATATGATATACACACACAGAGGAATGTTATTCAGCCACAGGAAATCCTGGGGTGCCCAGGTGGCTCAGTTGGTTAAGTGTCCGACTCTTGATTTCTGTTCAGGTCATGATCTCATGGTCTTGAGATCAAGCCCTGCATCGAGCTCTTGCAATGAAAGCATGGAGTCTTCTTGGGATTCTCTCTCTCCACCCCTCCCCTGCTCTCTTGCTCTCTCTCAAAATACATAAACAAACATAAAAAAGGAAAATCCTCCCAGTTCCAACAACAGGGAGGACATTATGCTAAGTGAAATCAGACAGTGAAGGAGACAGAGAAAGACAAATACTGCACAATCTTACTTATATGAAGAATCTAAACACATTGAACTCACAGAAACAGAGAGGTGAATTGTGGTTACCAGGCGCTGAAGAGTGGGGAAATGAGGAGAGGTTTGTCAAAAGGCACCAACTTTCAATTATAAGATGAGAAAGTTCCCAGGATCTATAGTATGGTGACTATGGTTGGCAATACTGTACGGCATATCTGAAAGTTGCTATCAGAGGAGAGCTTGAATGATCTTACCATAACAACAAAGTGGTAATGATGTGAGGTGACAGAGGCGTTAACTAACCTTATTGTGCTAAACATTTCACCGTATATACATGTATCAAACCAACACATTGTACATCTTAAACTTACACAATGTTATGTCAGTTATATCTAAATAAAGCTGGAAAAAATAATAAAAAACATGCCAGCACTAAATGGAGAGGGCTGTCTGAATTTGGTTGTATTAATTAACCATGAAAGTTTATTCTACATGTGATAGAAAGTATAAATAAGTCATTCAGATTTTTTTTTATGTTTTTGGAATGTTTATGCTCTTGAAATAAAGCATGAAAACATGAAGTGTCAGGGACTGTCCTGTCTTGCAATAACCCCAAGTCTGCATGTCCAGACCTGACATTTGTTTCTGACATTCTCACCCAGTTCCAAACCCTCTAAGAGGGATGCCAGGTGCATATGCTTAGAAGCACCACCCAAGCAACATTTTGCCCTCTCAGTTCATTAAAGAGTGCATCTTGAACGCCTCCTTTCTCAAAACTTATCCTCATTTTGTCATTAAATCCTGTCAATTCTGCCTATGTGAAATCTATCAAATTCTCATCCTTTCCACTCTCACAGCCATAGTGTGCACTTACCTCTACAAGTCTTGTTTTAGTTTACTGATATTTGCCCCCCTCATAGAACTTCATCCCTAGTATTGTTACTAATCTTGATATTATCCCCTGCCACTAGATCATTATTTTGTCCTCAGGAGATGTTCAAATAATTTAATTAAATACAACTTCAAGATTAATGCATAGTTTAACTGCACATCTACTTAGATTTTATTAATCACCATTAGAACATAAAAAATATTTATCAAATTTCAAAGACCTCTGTACACAGTGCTACTATTTCTTGAATCTCAACTCTTGAAACAAAACAGCAAAAAATAATAGTGGGATGAAGAATAACATGATATTTACTATCCATAAGGAGCACTAGTTTTGTGCCAGGCATTGTGTTGACTTTAAATATATTATCTCATAGGGGTGCCTTGAGGAACTCTAACACCATAAAATATGTCCTGGGGTGCTTGGGTGGTTCGGTCGGTTAAGTGGCCGACTTCGGCTCAGGTCATGATCTCACGGTTTGTGGGTTTGAGCTCCGCATCGGGCTCTGTGCTGACAGTTCAGAGCCTGGAGCCTGCTTCGGATTCTGTGTCTCCCTCTCTCTCTCTGACCCTCCCCTGCTTGCACTATGTCTGTCTGTCTGTCTGTCTCTCTCTCTCTCTGTGTCTCAAAAATAAACAAACATTAAAAAATAAATATATCATTTCATACAATCCTTATAAAAACTCAGTGAAGTGGCTTATCAATCAATCAAATGCACATTTTAACCAAACTTATTCTTCTATACATGAAGAGGCATAGTGGTGCTTCTAGCTGATCTGAAACATCAGACTTTGTCTTGGAAGTTTGCCACTTCCAGGGCCAAATGTCTCTAATCACATGCATCCTAGGATTCATCCAGCCAGGGCCTTATATCTTTATATCTTGTTGGACATACTTGGTAAAGCTCCTGCCACAGACAAACTGGCTTTCTTCATGTCTCCGTTCCATGAGCTCTCACATCCTGCCCTACCTGGTAGCAGGGAGGAGGAGGAGGAGGAGGAGGAGGAGGAGGAGGAGGAGGAAGAAGAAGAGGAGGAGGAGGAGGAAGAAGAAGAGGAAGAAGAAGAGGAGGAGGAGAAGGAGAAGGAGGAGGAGGAGGAGGAGGAGGAAGAAGAAGAAGAGGAGGAGGAGAAGGAGGAGGAGGAGGAGAAGGAGGAGGAGGAGGAGAAGGAGGAGGAGGAGGAGAAGGAGGAGAAGGAGGAGAAGGAGGAGAAGGAGGAGAAGGAGGAGAAGGAGGAGAAGGAGGAGAAGGAGGAGAAGGAGGAGAAGGAGGAGGAGGAGGAGAAGGAGGAGAAGGAGGAGGAGGAGGAGGAGGAGAAGGAGAAGGAGAAGGAGAAGGAGAAGGAGAAGGAGAAGGAGGAGGAGGAGGAGGAGGAGGAGGAGGAGGAGGATCATGGTGCCAGGCACACAACGTAACTCATCCTCTGTGAGTTCTGTTTTGCCAAGTGGAACACTTGGCACCATGGGAAATTGGCTATTATCACATGCTCCTCCCCTTCTACTTCCATAAAGGTGACAAATCTGCAGAGATGGGGTCTCTTGCCCTAGCAGACCCAGAGACGATTCCTTCTTTTTTCCAATTTGCTTCTTAAATAAGTTTTCCCTTTTTCTTTTGGAATATGTTAGGAAGCAATTTGAACGGAATAGGTTCAAATATGCCTTACTGAGGTTTCCTTATGGTCTCAAATGCATTGCGCCCATCCATATTCTTTGAACATCTTCAAACTGTCACTACATCATCAGGGGACAACAGTTTGCACTGACTCAGCAACACAACTGCACTAGAAAAGTCAATTGGGTGAAAAGGGAAGAAAATGCAGACTCTGGCTGGCTGCTAGTCTACCTTCTTAATTTTCTTCAAGCAAACCTTGAGTAGATTTTTTGAGCCCCTAGCACAAGGCTACACAATGTACTTAATTTTCCATTTGTTGCCCTTCACAGTTTACCCACCAAGAACACTGAACTACTTGTAGTTTTTGCAACATGCCAAGCTACTTCACCTTTTGATGCTTCTGCACATGCAGCTTCGTCTTTCTAGAATTTTTGTATCCCCTTCTCCCACCTGACAAAGTTAAAGGTACTTCAAAACCTGGCGCCAGGTAAAGTCCCTACTGATCTAGTCCAGCCTGGAAAGTTAATTGCTTTTTCGGTGGTTAACTTGTACATTTAGTACTAACATCTACATTTACCACACTGGTCACAACTGTCATTTTGTGTGTTTACATTTCTAACCCACGCCTAGCATAATTTCCTAGCACTGAGTACTTTCAAAATTTATGAAAACGTAGTTGTTAAATATTAACTAAAAAAGTGTCAGCTTGCATTACTTTTAAGTTGTAGGCTTTTGTTTTTCTGTGCTGGATAATATAGAAGGTTTGTCAAAGGAGATGAGAGAGGGAAACTAAAAGACTCCATAGGGGCATCTGGGTGGCTCTGTCAGGCAAGCGTCTGACTCTTGGTTTGAGCTCAGGTCATGATCTCACAGTTCTTGGGTTCAAGCCCTGCATCAGGCTCTGTAGTGCAGCACCTGCTTGGGATTCTCTTTCTCCTTCTCTCTCTGTGCCCCTCACCTGCTCACGCTCTCTCACTCTCTCTCAAAATAGATAAATAAAAAACATTTGTAAAAAAAATTAATAAAGGAATCCATAAAAATATGCTTTTTGTTCCTTTTCCTGCTTCTATTGTGGATACGAGCTGCACCTCCACCCTACTTTATACATTTCTTGTAACTCAAGTACCATATGTCCCCTTTATAAGGGACAAGGATTTAATAATTTCTCTAAAACAGAGCACATCTAAGGAAGCACCAGGTGAGAATGACCAGATGAAGCCATCATATGCATATTCCAGATCACAGGAGCTAGACATCTAGATGCCAAGAAGCCATGGCTCCAAGGAATAACACCTGAGCCTTTATCTTCATTCTGACTGGTTCCTGGAGGCCTGAGAGGACATGTACACCAGAGCTGGATCCCTGGTAAAAACCCCGAGACCTGGAACAAAGACCAGACTCATGTTCCTTTCCTTTCTGAGTCTCCCAGATACTCCATCTTTATCTGCTCTCTCTGTAATGTCAGTAAACTCTGCTCTCACTTTCTGCTGGATCCCATTTGATTTTTATTCTGTATGAAGTCAAGGATCCTCCTTGGCTCATCCTGTAGGACCTCCTCCAGGTCCTTGGACCAGGCCTGCTGGCATCACAGAGACACTGTTTCCCCTCCACCAGCTACATTCACCAGCACTCAAGTATGTGCACTGTCCAAGAAGACTGGTGATGCGTAATTACTCTTGTCAGGTGCTTTCGACTAGCATCAAAACCAGGCCCTTTAGAGCACATATTCACATAAACGACAGCTCAAATCAAACCTGTCTATCTCCCTAAATAGATGGAAGCATTTCCCACCCTTCAAACATTCTTTTCTCTCCTCTAAGGTTATGTCAAAAATTATCATGATTAATAGTCAACATGTCCACTCTACTCAGTGAAACTTCTGAGGAATTCGTCAGATTTCTTCAAGAATTCTGCAGGAAAGAAAATCGTTCCACAGTAATTGCATAGTTCCAAAGAAATCTTGGAGGAAGATGTATCTGTCTTTAGCAGGTATCTACTAAAATTATCATTATTATCATCACATATTAAATTAGGTCCTTTGTGCTCAATGTACTTTGTTTGAATATGAAATCACTCCATTTTAAAATCTGTCCTACAAAATCTTTCTGTGTGAGCAAATAGACTTAACTATGCCTTATTCAGAAGGATGTATGTGTATATACTGATATATTTCATGGTATTTTTTCCTTATTTTTCATTGTTGATAAAACAAAAGATAATTTACACCATTTATATATATGTACGTCATATACATTGCATGTATTGTATAAACATATATCATACATATCACAATGCAACTGTTACTTGAACAGAGAAAATAAAAATATGAAGTCACCTCGGCTCCTCTGGCCAACCCAGTAGTCTTGAAACTTTAGCAAATTGCCCTTAGCTCGCATGATTAATTAACCCTTATTTGTATATCTATACATCGCGCATTCTTTCCTAGAAAAAAGAGAACGCTCCTGCACTCATGAAACAGAAACCACACCCCCTTGAACAATCCCCGAGCATTGAGACGATGTCTGTAGCTGGCACTATCAAGTCTGCACGTAATCAAGAAATGTTATGGACCATGGAGCTCCCTTTACTGATTAACTACCATAAACCTACTTAAAACTCCCTGGGCCAGTGGCGTCCGGGTGGTTCAGTCAGTTAAGAGTCCAATGCTTGATTGTGGCTCAGTTTATGATCACATGGCTGGTAAGTCTGAGCCTCGTGTCTGGCTTTGTGCTGACAGGGCAGAGCCTGCTTGGGATTCTCTCTCTCCCTGTCTCTCTGCCCTACCTCAACTCGCACACATGCGTGCACTTGCTCACATGCTCTCTCTCTCAAAAATAAGTAAACATTAAAAAAATAAAATAAAAATACCTGGGCCAGGCAGAAACCTCAGAGTTGCCTTATGGACAAGAGTATATGTTCTCCCCAGGTGGCTGGGCTCCCGAATAAAGCACTTACTCCGTTCCAATCAAACTTGTCTCTTGAGTATTGACTTTTGGAGCGATGGGCAGTCAAACCTGGGGTTTGGTAACACATCTGCTTTTTTATTGACTGAGAGAGAGAACATGCACATACACATGGGGGGGGGGTGCAGAGAGAGAGGGAGAAAGAGAGATCCCAAGCAGGCTCTAAGTCTAAAAAAATTGTTAAATTCCTGAAAGGACGGAAAGAAAATTCTAAGACCTCACAGCCGCAGAAGCTTCCAGAAACTGTTAGCAGCTGTAGAACTGGAAGAACAAAGAGGTCAGAGGGGCACCTGGGTGGCCCAGTCAATTAAGCATACAACTTCGGCTCTGGTCACGATCTTGTGATTCACGAGTCAAGCTCTGTGGTGACAGCTCAGAGCCTGGAGACTGCTTCGGATGCTGTGTCTCCCTCTCTCTCTGCCCCTCCCCCACTCACACTCTGTCTGTCTCAGAAATAAACTTTTTTTTTTTAAAACAAAAGAGAAGAGGTTAGAACTGTGAAAACAAGGTGCTTAGTTGAGGGGCCTCATGGAGGGCAGAGGACTGGTATGGCTCAGTTGGTGTTGGTGTCTCCAACGGTTGTACGATGAGGCTGGCTGTACACAAATGGTGGAAAAACTGCAAAGTGCTTTGGGCTGTTCCCATAGGAAGGAAGTGCTTGCTGTCGCTTGGGTCCTTGTGCTGATGCTAACACTTCCCTCTCTCCTTTTCTCCCTCTCGCTCCCTCACTCCTCATTCTCCTGTCCCCTCCTCTCTGTTCTCTCATACCCCTGTGAGCAGAGACCAACAAGGAGCAACTGGCAAAGCAGCACTGCGTTTGCAGACGCCCAGCCCTGGAAAAGAGAGCAGAGCATGGAAGGCGCAGATATGGGACTGATGGTAACTCGATTACGGGTGTGCTTCCTCTTCTCAGGCAGACAGGGACATTCTGCAGACTACTTTGGTAAAGCAGCTTTGTACGCCAAAGACTTCTGATAGATTCAACATTAATACAAGATCTCCTTTTCCGTATTTAAACCTCCTTCTCTCTGATTCATTGCACGAAGGGAGGCTGCTTGCTATATGTCCCAGGTATAAACGTTATCCACATCTCAGGTGAGAATGAGCAGGAGGACTTTGCAAAAAGAAAGGAGTGAATAGAAAGTTGGGAAAGAGGTGAGAGTTGGTAACCAGGTTAAATTTCAATTGTGGTGAAAAGCAAATCTTCGGCCTATGAAATGCTTTCTAGCGTTCTGTGAAGTCTCTGTAAGATGTGCCACAGAAGCACCTGGGTGGCTCAGTCTGTTAAGCGTCCAACTTCAACTCAGGTCTTGATCTCACGGGACCATGAGTTTGAGTCCTACATGGCATTCTGTACTGACAGGTCAGAGCCTGGAGCCTGCTTCAGATTCTGTGTCTCTCTCTCCCTCTGTCCCTCCCCTGCTCATGCTCTGTCTCTTGCTCTTTCTCAAAAATAAATAAAAATATTAAAATAAAATGATATAGCATAATCAAGCAAGTTTTCAAGGATCAGGTAGGACAGCTGAGGGAAAAGGAAAGATTTATCTTTATAAAATGGGAAGAGTGATATTATGTCTATTAATTAAAGAGTACGTCCTGCTATAAGAGCAGATGTTATTGTAAGAGAAATAAACGAAAATTAACCTTCACCTTCATAACGCCAACAAACTAATATTTATATGGAGGGAGAAAATGTTTCCTTACATTCTCCTAATCAATTTCACGCAGGAATGTTTCAACTCTACAGAAGAACTGTACTTTATTTTATTTATTTATTTATTTATTCATTTATTTTTAACGTTTATCTTTATTTTTCAGAGAGAGAGAGAGAGAGAGAGAGAGAGAGAGAGACAGAGCATGAGTGGGGGAGAGGCAGAGAGAGAGGAGACACAGAATCTGAAGCAGGCTCCAGGCTCTGAGCTGTCAGCACAGAGCCCGACGCAGGGCTCGAACTCGCCAATTGAGAAGTCATGACCTGAGCCGAAGTCGGACCCTCAACCGACTGGGCCACCCAGGCGCCCCAGAAGAAGAACTGTATTTTAAAAGGCAAATTGGATAAGGGCTGAAAATCGGCATGTTGTGGTTACTGTGATTTCTCAAATCTGCAATCGTGTGCAGAAGAGACTGCTAAACGTGAACCCTTCTCTCCTCCCCATCCTCACCATTCCTCTACTATTTAGAAGCTGACAGAAAGTATCTACTCAACAGAGCAACAGCAAATGACAGATTGACTAGAAATGAGTTTCTCTCATTTGCCAAAGAAGATTTAGAAAATGTACCATAATTTCATGTAATGTCAGAGCAGTGGGTGAGTCTAGAAAATAATTGTGTATTCTGATTCTAGACATAATTCCATTTTATACTAGCAGGTTACCACCCTTCCAAAGATGACCCCCCAAAAGTCCTTAAGTAATCATTTTTCTTCTTCCCCTTTCTTTTCCTGTCTTGCTAAATTTTATGATTGCTCCTCAACATTCTACTACAAACATTGCCAATTTTATAGGTCTATAAATCAACAAGAAAAAGACACACCATCCAATAGCAACATGGGTAAATATTTAAACAGGCATGAAAAGGGATATCTAAAGAGCCAATAAATACATGGAAAGGTGTTTCACCTCATTAGTCATCAGAGAAATGCAAATTAAAACCATACTAAAATATCATTATATAAGCAACAGAATGACAAATTTAAAAATGAATTATAAAATATTATGAGGATATAGAGCAGGTAAGATTTCCATTAACTCTTGGTAAGAGCATGTGTAAATGCACTCAACTACTCTGTGAAACTGATTGTCATTGTCTACACAAGACACAGGCATATATAACTATACTTCCAACTGAAATATATGCCAAAAAAAACAGGTACAAGAGTGTTAACAGCAGCTTCACTTTTAACAATAAAAACTGGCAACTTAAACGTCCTGCCACAGCAGGATGCATAAATAATTGTGCCAGGATCAAACAATGGCGTAGAAAACTGAAGTGCAAATTAATGGTATATTGCCATACATAGCAAAATACATGAATCTCAGAACATAATGTGGGGAAAAGCCAGGCCCAAAGAATATATGTTCTATTACTCCGTTTATATAAAACCCAAAAAGGCAAAACTAAACCTTGATATTACAAGTCAGGATAGTCGTTACCTTTGGTCAGGAAGAGGCAGTGATCAAAAGGGGCCATCAATGTGGGGCACCTGGGTGGCTCAGTCCGTTGAGTGTCAGACTCCTGATTTCAGCTCAGGTCATGATTCCAGGTTGTGGGATTGAGCACGACATCAGGCTCCAGGCTGAGTGTGGAACCTGCTTAAAGATTCCCTCTCTCTCTCCTTCTGCCCCTCCTTCTCTCCCTCTGCCCCTCTGCTGCTTGCACTCGTTCTCTCTTTCTCACTCACTCACTCACTCCAAAAAAGGTGGGGAGCAAGAAAGGAGACATCTAGAGACATCTATTCATGGTCTGTCTCTTATTCTGAGTGATCTGGTTACACAGGTTTGTTCGCTTTGTAAAACTTATTGAGTTGAACACTTAGGTTTCACTCTATATGTATGTTATACATCAATTTACAAGTTTGTATCTATAGCCTTGTTATTTAAGAAAATCAGATGAACTTGTGATACTGGGCTCTAATGTAGAAAAAACAGCAGATGGCCACCGCTTGTTACATGTAATATTATGATCACTTTGTGCAGATGTGGAAATTGTGTTATTAAGGCCACATAGCTAATAACTGGAAAAACTGAACGCAGATCTGTCTGCCTCCTAATGATTATGCAATCCTACCACCTTCTGGGCCAATCTTCAGGAACATTCTCTGGAAATCAAGACTAGATCTTTTCTAGCCAATGCATGTTCCTGGTACCAGATAAGATAACAGCATTTCAGGAAAAGGCTCCAACTTTTTCTGGAGTTATCATGACTTCAATCCTCTCTTCCTCTACAAAGATCAGAGCAGAAATAAATGAAACAGAGAGCAGACACACAACAAAAAAGATTAACAAAACTAAGAGCTATTCTTTTTCAAAAAGATAAACAAAATTGGCAAACCTTTCACTGGACTAAGAAAAACGGAGAGAGGACTCAAATATATAAAATCATAAACGGAAGAGGAAACGTTATAGCTGGAATAAACGTGTGTATCTATAATTTACCAAGAACAAAAGGCTATGGATATTACATTTTCAAGACAGGCAGTACCAGGGAACTGTAACTAACACTATACATCTTATTTACATAAGTTGTACATCTGTGTGTCTGTCTGTTGAGGATATTTCTCTAAGCATATTGAAAATGTTTACTCAATAAAATTTATTGACACTACAAAACATTTATTAAATTCCCACCAACAGTGTATGTACAAGGGTTCTAATTGCTCCATATCCTCACAAATACTCATTCCCCCCCCTCCCTTTTTTTTCATAACAGCCCTCCTAACAGGCACGAAGTGAGATCTAACTGTTACTTCAACTTGCATTTCCCAGATAGGTAGTGATACTGAGCACCTTTTCATAAACTTGTTGGCCATTTGCAGATTTCTTTGGAGAAATATCTAATCAAGTCTTTTCCTCTTTTTGTAATCAGATAACGATGATTTGCTACTGAGTTGCAGGAGTCCCTTACAAACGTTGGCTATTAACCCTTTATTGTTGTTTTTCAAATATTTTCTCCCATTCCATAGGCTGTTTTTTCATTCTGTTGATGGTATCCTCTGCTGTGCAGAAGTTTTTTAGTTTGGTATAGATGGTATGGTCATTATCGAAAATAGTATGAAAGTTCACCCAAAACTTAAAAAAAAGAAATACCATATGATCCAGCACTTCTAGTTTCTGGGTATTTATCCAAAAGAATTAAAAGCAGGATCCAGAAGAGCTACCTACACTCCTATGTTCAATGTCATGTTATTTGCAATAGCCAAGCTATGGAAACAACCTATATGTCTACCGGTAGGTGAATGGATAAAGAAAACGTAGTACATACATACAATAAAATATTATTCAAACTTAGAGAAGAAGGAAATCTTGCCATATTCACTAGCATGAACTAACCTGGAGGACACCATGCTAAGTGTCACACATAAGCCAGTCACAGAAGGGCAAATACCGCATGATTCCACTTACATGAGGTACCTAAAGCAGTCAAAATCATAGAAATATAAAGTAGAATGGTAGCTTCCAGGGGATGGGGGAGGGGAAAATGGGGAGCTGTTCGGTGAATATAAGTTGTGCTTATCAATTACACCTCAATATAGTTATTTTTAAAAAACATTTAAAAATGAGAGATGAGAGACCATGGTAAGTACATTTTACATTTTCTTTGAAAGATTTTTTTTTTTTACTATAAATTTCAAAGCAATTCCTTGAGATCCTTTTTCCTCCCCGCATGGCCTTCTCAGTTCCCCATTAAGTGACACAGTCAGTCATCACTTCTCGCCTCACAGATGCCTGTAGTCCAACCAGTGTTCCTACATCCAGACTCATCTCACTTCCACTCCTTCTCACACTACTTTTTTCATAGCATATTTGAAATAGATAATGCACCCAAAATAGTATGATAATAAATGTATAGTTTAGAGGGTAAGAAGAAACACAAAAAATCAACAAAATGAATGCCCATATACTTGCACCACCCTGATTAATTAAGGGGCATTACTTTGAATTCTTTCATAGTTTCTAATCAATCCCAACCCCATCTCCATCAGAGACATTCAATATCCTGAATTTTATATTAAACATGTCCTTGCTTGTATTTATAATTTTACAACATAATGTAGTTATACCCTAAACATCAACACTAAACTAAAACTAATTTAAGAAATATTTTGTTTCCTGTTTTAAAATGTAAATTAAAGTAATCATACTAATTTATTCTGCTGAAAACCTTTTCATTCTGCTATGGTACTAAGATTCATCTACATGGGGCGCCTGGGTATGGCTCAGTCTGTTGAGTGTCCGACTTCGGCTCAGGTCATCATCTCACAGTACATGAGTTCGAGCCCTGCTTTGGACTCTGTGCTGCCAGCTCAGAGCCTGGAGCCTGCTTCCGATTCTGTGTCTCCCTCTCTCTCTCTGCCCTTCCCCACTTGCACTCTCTCTCTCAAAAATAAATAAACATTAAAAAAGATAAAAATAAAAGATTCATCTACACAGATGCCTGTACCTTTACTCCATTTTCTTTTTCACTGTTGATCAATACCCACTGTGTAAATATATCACAAATTATTCTATTTTTGATAGATATTTGTATTGTTTACAGTCTTTTTGTCATTACAAAGAGCAATCCTAAGATTACTTTTTAAGGGATGCCTGGGTGGCTCAGTCAGTTAAGTGTCCAACTTTAGCTCAGGTCATGGTATCGAGGTTTGTGAGTTCGAGCGCCGCAGCCAGCTCTGTTGTCAGCACAGAGCCAGCTTCGGATCCTCTGTCTCCTTCTCTCTCTGCCCCTCCCCTGCTCTCTGTCTCAAAAATAAACAGTTGAAAAAATTACTGTTTGCACATCTCTTGAATACATAAAATATTTTATATGCTACATATTTAGGAGTGGAGCCACGGGGTCATCAGATATACTTATTTTCAAATTTACTAGTTAATACCAAATATTTTCCAAAGTAATCAAACCGAAACAATTTCCTTTTGTCCCCCATCTTTGTTTAGTATTATCATTATTTTAATTTTAGTCGTTCAAGTTAGTGTGTAGTTTTATCTTAACATTTTCATATGCTGACTGGACATATGTATTACCCCTTTCATGAAAATACAGATCATGTCATTTGCACATCTTTCTTTTGGGGGGGAGGTCCTTTCCTTAATGATTTCTAATGGTGTTTGTATACTCTGAATCCTACCAGGTTGTTTTTGTTTGTTTTGATTTTTTATTTTTTTAAAGTAATCAGTGTCAGAAATATCATTTCCCACTAGAGCTTGTCTTTTCATTCTATCTTTTGATAAAGAGTAGTTCTCAAAATTTATGTAGATTTTATCAATATTTTCCTTTGTGGTTTCTGCTTTTTAAATCTTAAGACTTCCTTACCCGAAGGTCATAAAGATTTCTATTTCTTAAAAAAATTTTCTTTCACATTTAAGATCTTCATCAATCTGGAATAGATTTTTGTATGTGGATGAAGTAGGTATCTAGTTTTTCATGTTTCACTCATAGAGATAATAGAGTCCCCTCACCATTTAATCAATAGGCCATCCTTGTCCCACTGACTTACAACGCCTCTCTGTCATATATCAAATTACCAATCACATGTATAATTATTTTTGGCTCATTTATCACTGAACCAATGTCACAGTAATGTTTTAAGATATTACTTTTTTATTTAAAAAATTTTTTTTAATTTACTCATTTTTGAGAAAGACAGAGACAGCACAAGTGGGAGAGGGGCAGAGAGGAAGAGAGAGGGAATCCCAAGCAGGCTCCACACTGTCAGTACAGAGTCTGATGTGGGGCCTGAGCCCCCAAAAACACGAGATCACAACCTGAGCCGAAGTCAGACGCTTAGCCCAGGCACCTCCATCAAATTAACTTAGTAAAATGCTTCTCCTTTTGGCTGTGACTCCACAATTAAATATTGCAAATATTAATCATTATTTTAATTAATAAATTATATTTCTCTTCCTTGAAATACACTCAAAACTCTCCTAGTCCTATTTCCTAAATCCTGAGACATTTCAGGCTTATGATTTGCTATGTCATACTGGGAGCTGATAAGTGGTTCTCAACCTTGGTTGCACCTTAAAATTGCCCTATACTTTTCAAATCAGAATCTTCAAGGGTGGGATCCAGATAGCAATAGTTATTAAAGTTCTCCAGGTGATTCTAATGTACAAGCAGGGCTGAGAATCACTGGCCTACAGTAATATAATCATTAGCCAAACCTCACTGAAAATGTTGAGTGAAAAAATAAGTTTCTTTTCACTTAAAATTTCACTCATTAATATCCTCCTATGTACCAGGCACTGTGTAAAGTGTTAAGTGTTAATGAACACAATCCCTACTTTCAAGAAGTTTACAGTCTAACATAGGAAGTTGACATTAATCGAGTAATTACTGATTAATGTGCAATGGCAAACAGATTAGTGTGCTGAAGGAGAGGCAGGATTCTTCCAAAGGCTACAACAAAGGAACGTCAACTGACTAGGGTATCAACGAGGCTTCCCTCAAGACGTGATCCTAGAGCTAGGAGCTGATAGATGAACAGGAGTTAATGAGCAAAATGGGAAGAAATGGGAAGAGCACCACAGGCTCAAGAGGCTGCAGGCACAAAGGCCCTCCTGCAAGAGAAATGAAGATCTTCTTAAGGGATGAAACAAGTCTAGAGGCTGGAGGGCAGAAAGCTAGGGGTGAGCAGTATGAGAAGAGACCAAAGATGTAGCAGTGCCAGACCATGTCAGATGTTACAGGAGTAAGATTGATTTTTCGTACTTAAGTACTTTATTTTTTTTTCGAGTATTTTAGGTCACAGCAGAATTGAAAGGAAGGTAAGAGAGTTCCTATATACCCCTTGCCTTACACACGCATAGCCTCCCACGTGATCAACGCCCCCCAGCACAGTGGCACATCTGTCACCATCAATGAGCCTACATTGACACATGATAATCAACCCAAGTACATAGTTTACATTAAGGTTCATACTTGGTGGTGTAAATTCTAAGGGTTTAGACACATGTATAATATATGTACGTGTATAACATGTAGTTATCATTATAGTATCATACAGGATAATCTCACAACCCTAAAAGTCCTCTGCGCTTTGCCTATTCATCCCCCTACCCTAAACTCTTAACAGGAGTTCTTTCTCTTTACTGTCTCGATAGTTTGGTTTTTTCCAGAATATCATATAGTTGGAATTATACCGTATGCAGCCTTTTTAGAGTGGCTTTTTTTCACTTAGTAATATGCGCTTTAGCTTCCTCCATGTCTTTTCATGGCTTGATAGCTCATGTCATTTAGTGCTGAATGATATTCCATTGTCTGGGTGGACCACAATTTAATTTATCCATTTACCTACTGAAGAAAATCTTGGCTGCTTCCAACTTTTGACAATTATGAATAAAGGTGCTATAAATATCTGCATGTAATGTTTTATTTTTTGTGAACCTAAGTTTTCAACTTTTTGGGATAAATACCAAGGAGTGTAATTGCTAGTACAGATGATATGATCTTAAAGATCATATCAATTCCTTTCACATACATATTCTCATGGCTTTGTAATATCAATAGTTGCCTCAAATATTTTATTTTGCAGTGGACAATGAATACGAGAAGTGCCCAATCAAAGGATCTTAAAGAGTATGAAATCAGTAAACCCTACATACTCACCAGTATAACTACTCATACTCTACTGTCTTTTCTAGTAAACAGTAAAGTTCTGAGTAGGGACAACATCTAGTTCAACTTTGTATCTCCCAGGTCTAGTATGGTCACTTGAATATAGCTGACATCTAAAAAAGATGTGTGAATTATTAAGTTATTCAACATTTATTTCCAGTAATGGGAGGACAGGTTATTCAGAACACCCTTCTACTTAAAACAAATACAAATATGGGATAAAGTATTTAAAGAAAATTATTCAGGGGCACCAGGGTGGCTCAGTCAGTTAAGCATCTGACTTGATCTCACAGTTCGTGGGTCTGAGCCCGGCATCGGGCTCTGAGCCCGGATGGAGCCTGCTTTGGATTCTGTGTCTCCCTCTCTCTCTCTGCCCTTCCCCTGCTCGCTCTCTCGCTCTCTCACAAAATGAAAGAAAGAAAGAAAGAAAGAAAGAAAGAAAGAAAGAAAGAAAGAAAGAAAGAAAGAAAGAAAAAGAGAAAGAAAATCATTCAAAGCATCACAATGCTAGAAAAATACCAATGCCAATAAATTCCAAGGCCAAATTCTAAGGGCAAGGCCAAACCTCCTTCCCTATGTTTTTAATGAACATGAACTTTCTCTTCCAATTAATCTTTTCAGTCATTGGCAAAGTGTTTGCACTTTCTCCAATTCTTGACAGCTCCATCTCATTTTCCAACTTTCATTCACTTCCTTTTAGCAATCTTCCTTAATTCCAAGCAGGAGGAAGTTATCTTTCCTTTTTTTTGGAACTGCGTTAGTAATATTCAATTCCATTTAATTGGCAGTTAATCTAAAACGAACAGCTCTATGCCACCTTTATTGTCACTGTGGATTTTTAAAATATCTGTCAATTATGTTTTGTTTCTTAACCAAGTTTTATGACCCTGAAGGGCATGGGTTATGCTGTATGCTTCTTTTATCCCTATAGATTCTTGAAGCTAGACATTTAGCCAACATTTGCTTGTATGAGTAAATTCGTTTCTAAATTGTCTCTAAATCAGTGGCTCTCAAGCTTAAGCATGCACCAGAATTACAAGGAGGGTGATTATCACAGATTAAATATGGATTGCTGGGCCTTACCTCTGGAGTTTCTGATTCACTAGGTCTGGGGAAGAGTATCATAGCTTGCATATCTAATAAATTCCCAGGTGATAGTGATGCTATTGGGTTCAGGACTCTACTTTGAGAAACACTGCTCTAAATACTTGTGTCTTGAGAATAGTTGATATAACATGGTTATTGTATGTTCCTACATTTCTACATGGTATCATAATCGATGGGGAAGTTTATAGAGGATATTACTCATGCAAAACTAATATATACTTGACTGGTCATTCAGCTGTCATCAGTAGTTGTTTCAAACACACTTTGGTTTCTTTCTTTCAACCTTTTGGTTCCCAGAGTACAGTATTATAAATCAGAAACATCCCACAGTCTTAACAACGGGCACATCCCTTTTTATCTTGGGATGCTCTGTTATCTTCTTTTGTGATTAAGATTATAAAACTTAGCCAGAATTCTTTACCTTCACCAAATTTCCTCACAATGTGAAATCTCATCTAATCTATTGATGGTATACTTTTATTTATTTATTTTTTAAAAAAAAATTTTTTTTAACGTTTATTTATTTTTGAGACAGAGAGAGACAGAGCATGAACAGGGGAGGGGCAGAGAGAGAGGGAGACACAGATCGGAAACAGGCTCCAGACTCTGAGCCATCATCCCAGAGCCCGACGCGGGGCTCGAACTCACGGACCGCGAGATCATGACCTGAGCTGAAGTCGGACGCTTAACCGACTGAGCCACCCAGGCGCCCCGATGGTATACTTTTAAAAGGTCGTCTGTACCTCCTCTGTACTATGGAGGAAGGTCATATTGACAGTGTCACTCCTCTTAACCTTGATAGGCAGTGGGAATACAAGCACGACTAAAATATGAATTGCTCAGGGTATGAATTTGGAGGGAGGTGAACTTGGATAGGGTTGGAGAAAATGTTTTAATATAGGGACTTAACCTATATGAGCTTTCATGAGAATTGACTTCTTAGGAAAAAAAACAAACATCTACTCCCATGATGCTGAGGTGGACCATGCACTCAGAAAGCCTTCTAAGAATAGATAAGCCTTGTTGGTCTCTCAACTTACTAGATTTTCAGTTGTTTCATGACTGTTCTGGCTATGTTGTAGTATTTATCAAGTTTTAAATGAAGGTCATATACTTTGAGTATGACCTGTTCTAAACTAATAAAGTTGGCTTTGAGGGGAAAAAGCAAAGTATGAAGTGGTTTTAAACATGCACTGAGCATGAGAGAAAGGAACAAAAGACAAATCCCTTGTTAACATGTCTCAGTAGCAGTGGGTGGGGCTACCAAAAATTAATTTGGTTTATTTGTGGGGTGCTTGGGCGGCTCAGACTGGTCAGCGTCCGACTTCTAATTTTGGCTCAGGTCATGATCTCATGGTTCATGAGATCCAGCCTTGCATTGGGCTCTGTGCTAACAGTGTGGAGCCTGCTTGGGATTCTCTTTACCCCCCTTTCTCTCTGTCCCTCCCTCACTTGTGCTCATGCTTTCTCGCTCTCAAAATAAATAAAATAAACATCTTTTTAAAATTTGGTTTATTTGTATGACACACTTTGGCTCAAGTTACAGAGTTTGCTGTGGGGCAGGTTGATTACCTGGGGTATAGGAATTGAGATGGTAAAAGGCAGATGGTAAAAGGCATTTTGTCTAAAATGTTAATTTCAGGGGCTCCTGGGTAGCTCAGTCAGTTGGGCAGTCAACTTCAGCTCAGGTCATGATCACATGATTGGTGAGTTCGAGACCCACGTGGAGGTCTCTGCTGTCAGCACAGAGCCCACTTTGAATCCTCTGTCCCTCTCTCCCCTCCCCCACTCTCTCTCTCAAAAATGAATATTTACAAAAATGAATAAATCAATTACAATAAATAAAATATTAATTTCCAAGCCAAAGTGCTTACTTAGTGATAGGCCAGCTCTTATGGAAGTGGGATAGGGATGCAGGAAGTGATTTAACTTGTTTTTATGAAGGATTCTGAGTGACAATGATGCCATAAGAAACAGTGCTTTGGTGCCTTGTGACAAAGAAGGTATAATAATCATTCTCCTCATCTCAGTTTCCACAGGACTCTCAGGAAGATGGAATGTCTCTGGCACCTTGAGGATTCCTCATTGTGAATCCTGGGTGACAACCTTCTTGGTCCTGCTCCAGATATTAGGGTTCTTCTGGAAGGTACTGAAAGCAGTGACAGTGATAAGGTGCTACCTTCGAGTGACTTTACAGGCAACCCCTAAATATAGGAAAGAAAGTAGCTGAGAGAAGATGAGAGAAGCCAAAGACATGCTCCTAAATCTACAGTTGCTGAACTTCCACAGAAGTCTTGGGGAGTTCCAGAAAATATGTGAATAAGAAAATGAGGCAGTGAGGTAAAGAGCACAGCTTGTGACTACAGGTGCTGCATTGTCACGGACAGGCCACCAGCAATCACTGATGGCCATTCACCGACAGTCACAGACTGGTGAGAGAGAAGCACACATCTGATTATATAGGGCAATGTCAGGAGAAGAATCTAGAAGCCAGCTGAAGATAGGAAATACGTTTGTTTGCTCACTTTCTTTACTTTGCAATAAAGTCTCATGACCTCAAGTAACAAAAATCAACACCAATTTTCTAAAATGAATTGGATTAGGACAATCAATGAGAAATAATCAAAAGGATTACTAAGTGAGAATAACAGAACATGATATGTTATTTAACATGAGACAAGCTTAAACATATGTATCACATTTTCAAGTTCAGAGGTATCAAATGCTTCTCAGAAAAGGGCTTGAGACAGTAAGAAAAAAAATGGGGATGAAGGGCTGATTAAATATCTCCTCATAAATTTGTAATCATCAGATAATGTTTTACTGCTTGAAAATTATATACATTGTTTTAGTAGCAAGAATGATGACATTTAGGCAAAAAAGGTAAAGCAAAACTAGATACCCAATGAACTTAAATTTTGATCAACAAACTTACACTGTCAATAAGTAAATTCAGAATAAATCATCAGGAGACCACATGATCCTAGATTTTCAATTTGGTTATCTGGGCCCATCTCCATCCGTTTTTAATCCCTTAACTCTATTTCTTTTTCTTTTTTTAAGTAATCTCTACCCCTAAAGTGGGGCTAGAACTCACAACCCAGATATCAAGAGTCACATGCTCTACTGACTGAGCCATTCAGGCACCCCTTAACCCTACAACTCTATTTCTGAGAAATCTATAATTGTTTTAGATAAATATCTTATGAAGTGGATTTCTTGAGTATCTGGAAAGTCAAAAATAAACATGAAGCCAAGATAAGAGTTCATTACTCAAAAGTAACAACGAACCTTTTAAAAACTAAGTCAATCATTTGGCAAAACTAGTGATTCTTGCCAAATTGCAACCTTTCTGTCAATTAAGGACAAATGATTGAAATAAGTATCTTGTAGCTATAGCAACAAAACTTTCACAGTAATACAGAAATGCTTTTTTAAAAAGAGAAATTTTCTTCTTAGTATCAGATGCACACTAAGAGATATGCTACACTATTATTATTAATGTACCTCTTTGACATACAAAAAAGGAACAAAGAACATTGAGTTTAACACTAAAGCTTAATCGTGTGGCATTTTTCATTGCAGTTTATTTAAAAAATATGATTCTAAGGTTATAATATCCAAATCTTTTTCAATTCCATTTATGCAAAGAAGTCAAGTACTTGGACTTTGGTTTACAGCATCCAGCTTATAATAAAATAATTACTTGGAGGAAATTTTTAAAAATTTCTTAATGTTTATTTAGTCTTGAGAGAGAGAAAGAGAGAGAGACAGAGGGAGAGCAGGGGAGGGGCAGAGAGAGAGTGTGACACAGAATGGGAAGCAGGCTCCAGGCTCTGAGCTGTCAGCACAGAGCCCAACGTGGGGCTCAAACCCACAAACTGTGAGATCACGACCTGAGCCGAAGTCGGCTGCTCAACCAACTGTTCAATCCAGGCACATCTAGGGGAAAATTTTTAAATGGCCATCTCCCTTGTGAAATCTAAGATTCCATGAGAGAAGAGGCTGTGTCTCTCATTTTGTTCAGGGCACTGTCCGTTGTGGCTGGGTCACTATAAATCCTCAATAGGAAAAAAAATTTTTTTTAATTTTTTAAATATTTATTTATTTTGGGGAGAGCTCAAGTTGGGGAGGCGCAGAGAGGGGGGACAGAGGATCTGAAGTGGGCTCCACTGACAGGTTGACAGCAGGGAGCCGGACATGGGGCTGGAATTCATGAACCACAAGATGATGACCGGAGCAGAAGTCAGAAGCTCATATGGACTGAGCCACGCAGGCACACCAGGAAATTTTTTTTAATGAGTAAGTTCCTGTACATTCTATTTAATACAGTTTTGACGATAGTCATTATTCCTTGTTTTTATTTAATCAATAATTTACACTCAAATATATCGGTTTATATGTAAGTATTTATAAGAATTGGAGCTTTTGGTCTATATTAAATCTCTACCAAGCAAAGAAAAGGTTAATCTATAGCAAAGCAGAAGAAGTCTTTACCAGAAAAAAAACAAAAAAAACCAAAAAACTGAACCTTAAATATCTTCCTTCCTAGTGCCTCATATTCCATCATCTAAGAATTTCTTTCTGTTTATCTGCATTGCTTTTCCCAATGGTCTTATTTTAGAAAGCAGATTCTCTAGGGAGTGGACGTTCAGAGTCTAGAATATACTAGTGCAAATTAGTTTTGCCATTTCACTTTTCAATGGGATTTCCCTGGCAAAAACTCTAGACTGAAATGATCTTGGTTCAATTTTTAGTCTCTTGATTGGTAGTATAAAAATATATACAGGATACACAGGATGAAAGACTCAAATATACTGGAGGAGAGGGTCATCAAAGGTTTTAGGCACTTCCTATTTGATTTACAATTCTCTACCTTACGATTTTATTCAGTAACATTTTCAAACATTTAATGTTCTCTTATATATCCTGGAGCTGACTGACTGAAGTTGTTAGTAGCTGAACCTTTCTGATACATTTTTTTTTTGTAAAAACTTTACTGACATACAACAAAAATATAGAAAATTACTCAACTCACAAATGTGCAGTTCAATGAATTTTTGCAGTTAACATAGACATATAACCAGCACCCAAAAGACTAGCAGCCCCTCAAAAGCTCCCCTGGTGCCCCCTTGCACTCACTGACAAATATTAGTTTTCTGACACATTTTCAGTTAGCAGCTCTCGACAGAATGTGTGGGCACTTATAACCTATGTTTCCTCAGTTTTTGAGCTTTAGCCAGAATTCTGAAAAACTAAACCATCTCATTTGACATATCTATAAGATTAAGACACCAAAACTCACAGAATAATTTTGAGATCCACCCAAAGGAGAAATAACTCTAATTTATGCATGTCATGTTTGATACTTTTTCTCAAAATCATATCAGGGAATTGATTCCATCTGTTCTTATTACCTCTTCCATAAAAACTGGGGAGATTAGCACTGAAATTTTCTCCTAGAAGTAATAATTTTCAGAGACAGGTTCTAGATGATTCTTCACTGCCACTGAGTTAAAGAGAAAAGACACCTAACTTCTTTAAACTACAAATTTAGAGAATTGGATCTACAAGAGACCTTACTGACCATTCCATCCAGGCAACCCAATTTATGAATAAGAAAGTGGATGCCCCCCAAAACGCAACAGGTTTCATCACAATATTAGGTAGGACAGACCACCAGGACCTAATCCTCCCATATCTAGTGCAGAGCTTTTTCAAAAGGGTAGGCAGAGCTGCTACTATGGATTGAGATAGTCTGACTCCAAGCTCTGGCCCCACCACTGACTAGCTAGGTGACCCTGGGTATATTGCTCATGTCTCTAAGCCTTATTGTACTCATCTTTACAATGAGTTATTGTATGTATTTGGTACATAGTTAGCACTCAGAAAATGATAGTTATTGCTGTTGCTGTTGTTGTTGCTGATAGAAGGAAAGGAACCCAGATGTGACTACAGTATGTACATTCTCAAATATGGGGCATCAGACATTTTACAGAACTCTTAAGGATGTCATCATGGGGACGGGGGCATGGAATTCATGGTCTCTCAGCCTTTTAAAACATTTTGTAGTTTCCCCTAAAATCCATGAACAAAATGATGACAGTAAAACAAGACCAACACATGTGTTCCTCAGTCACTAGTTCTGACCAACAGATACTTAGCTATGGCCCTCAAGACACCTCAGAATGATATCTTTGGGAAGTACAGTAAAAATTGATTATAAATGGATTACAGCATGGATGATCACCAGAAAGAGAGATTACATCCTACCTGCTACCTCACATATGAAAACTTGTGGAACTCTTCTCTCTCTTGATTTGGACACCAGCACAATGGAACCTAACAGGAACTGATGGGTAGACACATTCCATCATTAAATTATTTTGTTTCTGTAGTCAGTTTGTTTGCCAAAGTTCCACTGTTAAATCTTGTCTCCTGCTTGTCATATTTTTCCTTTGTATTTATCCTGTTAAAATTATCTTGATTAACTCTCACTATTTTAAACTATCAAGATTATTTTAGACATTGGTTTAACATCTGAGAATTGATCTTCGTATCTTTTATGCCTCCTTCTGAGTACTTTTATATTTAACAGACTAGAAGAGAAGGCAGGATACTCTGAGATGTCTAAATCTGCTCCCATTACACAAATACTGATATGGTCCATTATCCAATGTGCTTTGGATATAGCCATTCAAAACACTTACACATCTGCTTAAGTGTACAATTAGCCAGTTCCTCTATTATCCTCTTCTTCATCAAGACAAAATAATAAAAAATCTTGGTGTTCCCCTATAGAAACAACAGGAAGGCTAAGTCTCCATGAATTTCCCAAAATATACACATAGTTGCTAATATATCAACTAACTGGTAACCGCCAATCACTTTAAGCTACCTCAGGTAAGGTGCCTTTTTTTTTTTTTTAAAGCTTTTATTTGGTCTCCAGCTTTCTTTTGCTAACTTAGAAAAACAAACAAACAAAAACCCCAGAATAGTAAACTCTTTCAGGTTTAATTTTTATTTTAATCCAGACACACAATCCCTGAAATAAGCAAACCATTGAAAGTATCACTGCTCAGGTTTACATACCAGAAAAAATATTATACTTCACCCAGTCTAGCTGCCCAAGAAAACAATGGATTATTGCACGGGGTCGACATCAGGTAAATGGCATAAAGTCCTATTACACAGTTGTCAAAGAAAGCACTTAAATGTCTTAACATCATTCTGACTCAGTAAATAAATGAGAGTCCTAGTAATCTGAGAACTTTTCTGCTCACACAGAGGCTTGCTTGTTAAACATTCTCTCTGGGAGTTTCAAGACACCCATCTGCAGCTGTTTTACTTTTTACTGGGCTTTATGCAACATATGCTATGCAGAGAAAAACCAATGTGCTCATTCAGGTGCAGAATTATACTGGGACATACTTCAGGAAGAGGAAGACAAAGTGACCACTGAAAATGGATGTGGTTTCATGGGGGTCAGTATGAGAATTATATAGCAACCCATTTTTTGTCATTATCAAAAGCTTCAATTCATATAAAGAATGCAACTTAATCGTGGTATACTGAGGTATTTGGATAAACTTCAGAAATGTTATCTGAAACCCAAAAGAATTTGTGGCTACTCTCTTTTGGTTTTTGGTTTGTTTGTTTGTTTTTGTTACACATACTAGTTATTTTCCTCTGTAGTCTCTTAGCTACAAATATATCCTTTTGTGTTCTATAATGCTAAGACTAGGACTCTGAAAAGCCTATTTTCCAGACTCCTTTGCCGGTTGGCTTCCCATTGGATTCAACTAATAAAAGACACCTGAGAGGGACTGGAAGGTAAGGGAAAAGACCATCTTTTTGGTCTCACATTCCAGCACCCACAGTTCCTTTCAGTTTCATTTCTCTTTGGCATACACAGAAGCAGCCTCATTGCACCTACTCAAAGGTACCAGAAGCAGCCAGGTATTCCTACCCCCTCAGAGATCTGCACTTGAGCTATGTAGAGCCCCTCCTCTGAGATATTAGGTTACCAGAAAGAGCTGAGTGATAACCTAAGTCTGAATACCGATTCAGCCAGTCCCCTCCTCCTAGATCCTAGATTCTGCTTACCCCAAACTCTTTTCTTTTAGAATCTCAGACACAGAGGTGGTAGAGGCTTCTTGCAATTATTATCTGGGTTCTTTTAGCCCTCCAACACCTGTATATTCAATCCCTTGGATTAAATTCCTTCTGTTGAATATCTAGTGGTTGGTTTCTGTTTAAGGAACCAGAGCGTAAGTGATAAATTATAAAATGACTTATTTTTTTCAGAACGCTCTCTAAAAACATATCTGAAATATCTCTCCTCAATAACAACTAGTTTTGTGCATATTTGGGACCTTCATCATCTGCAAGTGACCAAGTCACTGAAATGATTATTTGAGCCTTAAAAATCAAAAGAGACAGACTTGCCCAATAGCTACAAATATTTGATGCAGAGAAATGAATTTTATTAAAGATGACTCTCTAATAAAGTTTGTTCTTCCTCAACAAATATTTTGCCACTGAACAAAATTTGTTGGGTGCCTATCATGAGTAATGAGCCCCCAAATGACAGTCTGGGCATATACAAGCAATTAGAATAGAAGACTAATGGAAAATGATGTTCGTTAGCTGCCTATATGGTACCAGAGTGCTTTTGACATGTTTCTTTTTTTAAGTTTATTTATTTTGAGAGGAGGGGGCAGAGAAATGGAGAGAGAGAGAATTCCACTGACAGTGCAGAGCCTGACGTGGGGCTAGAACTCACATACCATGATACCATGATCTGAGCCAAAACCAAGAGCCGGGCCCTTACTCCGCTGAGCCACCCAGGTGCCCCACAACATAGGTTTCTTTAGTTTATATTCATATTAATCTATAAGGTAAATATGATCTCCATTTTATGGAAAAGGAATATAAGCTAAAAATAAGTTACTACCAAAGGTCATGTAGCTGGTATGGCACACAGGCAGAACTTCAATCCAAAGGTATTTTTATCAAAAAAAAAAAAAAATCTTGTTATAGACACATCACACTATCATAAAAATCACTTAGTATTTGCAGAATTCAATATATATATAAATAATCATAAAGAGTAAAGACATGGTCATTTAGCTTGTGATCATCACATACTATATATTCTCAAATGTAGTTTCACTAGGCAAAATCAGAGGGTGAAAGATTTTGAAAGTGTGTAAAGAAATAATTTAATATATCCTTCTGCTATTGGACAGGTCTTCACGTAATGCCCAGGATAAAATTATGAAAACAAAAAAGAAATAATTAGTATGAGAGAAGGGACAAGAAACAATTAACAATTTAATTGGATTTTTATTAAAGAAACAACAGACTAAACAATAAATAGAGAAACGGTACAGTTATCTGGGTAAAAGAGAAGTAATAACTGATCAGGGACATAGTCGCTGGGATTTCAAATCCCATTTCACCACTGACTCACTTGGCAACATCTGACTGCCTGTTTTTCACTTCTCCCAAAAGCAAACAGAGGGAAGATAATAACGATAGCAATGCTCTATATCACTGGATCATTGTGAGAAATAACTATTCAAAGAAATTATTATCAAGTACTTAGGCAATATCAAATACTACGTAATACAGTTTATTACATACAACGATTCACATTTCCAGGGTACTGTGATGACCAAGCTTCAAAGTGACCCTTTGAAAAGGGGACAAGATGCCATACAGAAAATTACATGAGGAATTTATTTCTATTTGCATTCCAGTCATTCTAATAGGAAAGTCTCACTTCCATGGATGGAAACAAACAGGAATTGTGCAAACATTCAGTTGTTCTAGTTCTTCAGAGGCCACTGAGCTAAGCTGTATTGAATCAGACGCGCTGAATGCTAAGTTTTGTCCAACTCGGCCATATCTCTACAAAGCCAGAGGCTCTGTGAAGACGCTCAGAATATAGTGTCTGTGAACATTTTGACAGGAGGGCTCCAAGATACTTCAGCAGGCACACAGCAGGCTGGTAGGAGAGGAGCCTCAAACTAGAAGGAGGAAGTTAGCTGGCATGCAGGCAAGTCTTTGCCAAAAACAGTAGCTCCCAAGTAATGAATAACGGTAATCTGAACCAGAATATAAACAAGTCTTAACTGAAATGAAAATCTGAAACAAAATCTAGGACCCAACACTCAATACAACTCACTGAACTCAGAATCTAGTATAATTTTAAACAGACGTTGAAATCAAATACTTGGTATCATCTGAGAGAATGGGCAGATGGCAGGACTTTAGATATAACAGTAGCATATCTTGAGAAGTAGGGTTCCATCTCGGGAGACTTATCAAAGAAAGAAAGATGTGGATCCAAGGCCTCAGTTCTGGGAAGTAAAGCTCATTTTGTAAAGGCGGAATATCAGGCTCTGATCAATAAGCCAGGATAGAGGGTTTTGTCCCTCCAAAGCTCTAGAAAGCTGACAGACTCAAGTACATAGGTAGATAAACCTCTAACCTCTCAATGGAGATAGAAAGGATTAGATTCCAAAAGTACCACCAAGGTAGTGAGAATACCTCAGGTCAGTTGCTTTGGTCACCTGAACTCCACCCTGGATTTGTGAGGGCCATTATGAGCCTTCTTTTTGCACTCCCATTAGGTAATTGGAGGAAAAGCCTAACGCTTTCTTGGTCTGGACTGCACTTATTCCAAGGTCCACGAGATGAAGCCTGCAGGTTACTGGAAGATTTATTTGTTCAACTGAGCTGGAACCCGCAGTGAAAAGGAGATTGACACAGAGGATTCTTTTTTTAAGTGAAGTATGTTTTTATAAAATGATTTAAATATTCCAGTGAGTACTGAATTTTAAAATACTAGAAACGAGTATTACCTTTAATTTAGCAGATATATTTTTTTATAAAGAATTAACACAATTGACCTAACAAGTGGCCAAGAGGAAACAGGTATATACACATGGGGAACAAATGCGCACAATTCATTAACCAGAGAAGGATTGCTAGCTGAAAACATTTCAGCAAGTTCATGAAAAGTGTGGGGAAAAAGTAGGCTACAGAGGGCTTACTCTTAGCCACTGGAGAGGCTATGGCACATAAACACAGAAGGCCAGTGTCTCTTAATGAAACAGTGTTAACAACAGTGAAGTCTTAACAAAACACTTCACACTGTGTGCCGAAGTACTTTCTAAATTTTTCACACTCATTTAATAGATCTTCAAAACCAGCCTATGAGAGATGGGTACCATTTTTATCCCCATTTTATAGATGAACAAACTTAATCACAGAAAGGTTAAGTAAATGGCCCAAGGTAACACAGATATGTAAGTTCCAACTCAGGCAGCCTGATTCCAGAATCTGCATAATTAACCGATACATTCTTCAGCCTATTCAAAAGCTGACGCTACAATGGAAATTCTACTTAGGCAAGTTTCTTCAGTATCTGACTCCATAATGATGAATCTTTTTCTAGAGACAGTTAAAACATATCCATTCAGATAATCTTGGCAAAAACCATGGTTTAGTCAATAATTAAATTTAATTACCAGATGCTTCCTCTTTCAAAACATAATGAAGCTTCAGATTAATGCTGATATGTGGGACCACAAATGACATTCAAATGACAGGCAAGCCATATTCAAATGTGGCTTTTATGTGTTTCATTAGTAGATGCTTTGAAGCAAACTCTGATCTGTCTTATATTCAAATCATGGAGGAGTGGAACTCAAATCCAGTATCTCAGAAGGTCAGATGGAAACAAAATATTGCCCAAATATCTGTAGTCACAGGAAACTGCCTGAATATTAATCAGTGTAAATCTCAGAGGGGTTCAGAACTCACATGCCAGGTTAACCAGAGATCACAGTGTTAAGTTCACATAGGACTCTGTGCCTCATGCTCAGAGATTATCAGTGTCCTCATCATTAGAAACAAAACCAGCCTCAGAATGAGGAACTAAGGACACAAAATGGTTAGAAGCTGAGCTGTAGAATTCAAGCCCATCAAGTGATCTCTGATTGTGTTTACTCTAACGCCTGCTTCCCCACTCACTTCAGTTTAATGTCAGCAACAAATGATATTAAAAGAGGGAATGAAGATAAAAGCATCACAGGACTCTCTCCTTAGAACAAGCTTCAGCACTAAAAGCTAGATGGCAACAACACTTTTTAGCTCATGATTTAAAGAAAGACTCTACTTAATACTATCTTTGGCAATACTAACAATTTATAACTAGGTAGTCGCAGTTATTCAGTGTAAATAATTCACTGATGTAAGATTTATCCTCTAAACTCCAGGGACGATATGGGGGGGAACAACTGGTGCCACAAGTATTTATAATTTTTGTTTGCATAAGTCAAGATTCCTGGCAGGAAACACAAATCATTTGAGTTATTTTAAGAAAGAAAAGATTTAAATCAGAGACTGAGGGTTATGATATCATTGGCAGCCCTGGAGTAACAGGAATCAAGGGCCATCACTGAAACTCATGGGTTTAAAAACATGCCACCATAGATGTGATCCAAGGGTGAGGGGCCCGTCTCTGGGCAACTGCCTCTGGATACCCACAACGTTGGTTAATTCAATTCAAAACCCTAACTGTGACTGCCACAACTTTTTCTAGACACTCTCCTGGCTTCACAACCTCTTTAGGCCAGCAGAAACAGCATCTGGAATTTGGCCCCTGCCTGAAGTCTGCATTCTCAATCTCTTAGGAGTTAATCCAGTCGAAGATGAGCTAATTCATAGTTAGAATCCTAGCTGCAAGGGAATCTGGGAAATGCAGTTTGCTGTTTTTATCCTTTGCAGAATTGAATGGTATATACATATATAAAAAAAAAAAAAGGTGGGAATTAATGGGGGAATTCCAAACACGTTCAGCATGGTGTTCCTGTTTAGTAATTTAATTAAAGTAAAAACACATCTTAAGCAAGGTTTTACAAAAACCAAAGTATTATAGTAAGCCTGTTTTTGTTCACTATTTCATGTAAGGAGAGAGAGGAGGGAGTAGAAGTGTGAAGAAGGAAGACAAGGTCTGAGTAATATCCTGTGCATTTCTATTGTCCAGCTGTGGAACATGGAGAAGATCCAAAAACAATAGGTTTTTGTTTTAATTACTCAAATTTTAAATGTTAACATTCCTGGCTGGAGCCAGGTTTTAAGAATTTATCAGTTAATACCTTTAAAACTATTAGCAGGATTGAAGGCAGAGTACAGGGGTTGGCCTCAGAAACCAATTCCATCCATTTTGTATTTTTGCCCTAAAGGAAATTTAATGCTAAGTGTAACTCAGAATTAGGTTCAAATACCAGCACCTCTACTTTTGTGATCTTAAACAAGCTGCTTGGACTTCAAATGTCCTAATAATTTTACATGGTAGGAATGAAAATATCATACTTATGGGGTTTTCTGGTGATTAAGTTAACTAGCTTTATAATGTTCCCAGTATAAACGCTAAATGACAGGGTGAAGATAACAAATACAGTAGTAATTCAAAGTTCCAAGAAATTCCAGGAACTAGAATAAAATGAGGCCTTCACTGAGCAGATGGGCCCGAAGTTGGGGTTCTACAGGTAGGAGAACTGGCAGAAGGACTTTGGAGAAAGAGGGAGTAAGTTTTAGAGGTGGTAGATGGGAAGGAGATGGTGAGTAGTTGGTCTAGGGCCATCATTGGGAGGGAGAAAAAAAATAAAGAAAAGACCATGTAAAATCTCCTTGTAACATGATACACTTGTCAGACTTCATGATGGTATTTATGTATGGAGAAATAATGGGGAATTATTTTCTGTGGAGTGCTTTTACCAAGATATACCTGGTCTAAGTTGCTTATAGAAAACAAAGCAGAATTTTTTTCCTTTATGTGATATAGAATCCTGGAAAATGTCACTGTTAGTTATGTAATATTATCCTAACATATAACGGAGATGTTTATGAATGAAAGAATTCTCTTTGTGTAACTGATGCCTCTCATGCATTATTTAGGCAACTTATTTGTAAAACCTGATTCTGGGCATGCACTAACAGAGAGAGCAAGAACCTGGGAGTTGCATTGGCAGTCTCGGATTTCTCCAGGATTTACCTGTATCTAGCAATTGCCTGTGCCCTTAGAGTTATTAGAAAAGTTTGATACAAGGTACAATCTGTAGTTCCCGATTGTCTGGTTTAACAATCTGACTCCTCAAATTACCTAACTAGCACAAAGAATTCATTTAGTGGATAGTGGGTGCAACACATCCAGTGAAGCAAGGACTTGTACTCATGTAACAGAAGGCAGTCATTGGAGAAGAAAGTTGTAACTGAACTTCGGAGAGTTTTAAATTCAAGGTTTTGGAATTTGGATTGCAGACCGTATTAAGGGAATAATAAGAGTGATGGATGAAATAGGATGACATAATATGTTAACCCAGTAAAACAGTATGTAGGACAATAGCAAAGAGATGAGATTTTAGGTAAAGGGTCTTGTAGATGACTGTAATGGTTCAGGGAAAAGTGCTGAGAACACTGTAAAGGCTTGAACAAATGCTCGATATAGTTAAAATCGACAGTCCTTAGAGGTTTATTGACAACACAAAATAAGGAGCTAAAAATAGTTTTTAGGATCTTTGAAGGGTGCTATCTTGAACAGAAACAGGTAAGTTTAAAGGTAGCTTGACATTGTATAAAAGTTAAGGACCAATGAATCAAAGTAGCAACTGGAAGAATTTGTATAAAGTTATCTCTGATCAAGGGTATATTTTATAGCCCAAATACTCAAATTTGAAAGCCTGAATATAACATGATCCTTGCTACTTCTCCCAAGGGGAGAAAACACAGCATTAATCTATAAAAAAGTTCCCAGTTCATAAACTAACCCACATTTAATTTTAGAATCATAGCCCCCACCCCAGGTAATCATCACAGCAGAAATGTTCCAGAAATATTCTCTGGGATAAATCAGAGGCTTTGAGATTAAAAAAAAAATAAAAGGCCCCAGAAAGTGTTAATATGGCAGCTGAAATTTTAGTGATGACTTTAGAAAGAAAAACTCCAGGTGACTTGAGGATGAAAGATCACTTTGATCAAGAAGAAGTAACTCTCAGGGCACCTGGGTGGCTCAGACAGTTAAGCACCAGTCTTTATGGTTTGTGGGTTCAAGCCCTGCATCCGGCTCTGTGCTGACAGCTCAGAGCCTGGAGCTTGCTTCAGATTCTGTGTCTCCCTCTCTCTCTGCCCCTCCCCTGCTCACACTCTGCCTCTCTCTGCCTCAAAAATAAATAAACATTAAAAAAATTTAAAAAAATAAGAAGTAACTCTCAAATGGGGTTAATTTATCCCCCATGGGACACTTAACAATGTCTGGAGACATTTTTGTTGTCACAACCCAGGAAAGCTGCTGAGCATCAGACAATGTACAGGAAAATCCCATTCCCCACCAAAAAAGAATTATCCACTCCAAAATATCAATAGTGCTGAGGTGAAAAACCCTGGCACAAAGTAAATGACTAAGCCTGTGTGACCATGCTTATTTTTCAGAAAAGAAAACAAGAGCTAAGAGAAATGACCAAATTTATGCCATCTGAGTCCTAACCTGATACGATTTTATAACATTTCCTCTTTAAAATACACCTCTATCAATAAAGAAAAATGTATATGCTCTCATACATATTGAGTGTACATAAATGTTGTGGCCCTTTCAAGGGTAGAATAAAAATCCTCAGTGTATGGGGTGCCTGGGTGGCTCAACGGGTTGAGCATCTGATTTTGGCTCAGGTCATGATCTTGTGGTTTATGAGTTCGAGTCCCCCCATAGGGTTCCCTGCTGTCAGCCAGGAGCCCACTTTGGATCCTCTGTCTCCCTCTCTCTCTGCCCCTCTGCCACTTGTGCTCTCAAAAATAAAGAAACATTAAAAAAAAATTCTCACTGTAGCCTTCAGAAAGTTCTAACAGAAATACATAACTGACAGAAGAGTAAGCCTTCCTAAATAATTCAAGTCATCTGTATCATTTGTTTATACAAATACCTTTTGTATAAATATAAGCCTAACTTGAGAAAGAAATAAGCCTAAGTTCAGAAAATCACTTAATCACTTGCAGATTTTATTCTTGAAGGAAAAAACTGACTTATTTGTTCATATGGATTTTGAAATTCTATTCCTATGTGGGCCATTTATTTTAATCTTGGATAAATAAATTCAATCTTATCCAGTTAGTTATATTTAAGGGGAAAGCACAATCATTGTGATACATTATAGACACTGCTGTAAAGCTAATATTGGGCATAAAAAATTTTGTAAGTTAATGATAGCATATAACCTCAAAGAAATGATAAGGACAAAAATAGACAAAATTTATTTTCTTATCCAACTAGTGAGTAAAAAATATCCTTTCATCCCTTTCTTTAGGAAATATTTATGATCATCTACTGTTTGTCAAGGTCTATGCTAAATGTTTAGGAAATAAAAATGGGCATCATGGTACCATCCTAAATAAGTTCGCAGTTAAATGGAGAAAAGCAATTGGAAAAAAATTTCATAAACCATAATAGTGGTATTTCAGGATAGTGTCCATAGAATGCAAACTCTTAGAAGCTTAATTATGCAGAAATTGTACTAGGGAGGGCTCTCTCGATCAACACCTACAGAGGAAGGGAAGGAAGAGAGATCTGACAGAGGGAATGGTTGGTCTGCCATACAGTCTCAACAATGTCCTCAGCTGATCCTACCACAAGAAGCCCTGAAGATAAAATGGCCCTTCAGAGTAGCCCTAAATTGGGACAAAAGGATCTTCAAAATCCCGTAAATAAGTCATGAAATGTATTCTGCCCCCAAGAAAGGGGCAAGAGTTTGGGTCAGGCATCTACAGGTGAGGGAAATTTCCAGAGGGCTGACAGCTGATGGTTATCAGTGGAAGCAATGGGGAGGAAGTCACTCAGTCCTAAAGGATCATTTGGGTGAAAAGCACAGTGAGTCCCCAAGGGGTATGGATAGAGAGTGCTATGGGGCTTAGTTGAAGATAATGAAATCATTGTGTGATGTGGGAAGAAAATACAAGTTGAGTGTAATGTTACTGAAGAGGTATTTGCCCTAAAACTTGGGCCATGGTAAAGATTATTTCAAGTGAGAAAGCAAGGGAATCATTTTCTAGGCAGATGAAACAGCATGTAAAAAGCAATGGAGTCAAAAGACCAAAGCATTAACCAGAGAAAGGTCTAAGCTTAACCTAAGTGGAGCTTAGAATAAATGTTAGAGAGGGAGAAGATGGGGCTAAAGAAGGGGCTTGGGAAATAATTCTAAAAGGACCTTGCAGGGGCACCTGGGTGGCTCAGTCAGTTGAGCATCTGACTCTTGATTTTGACTCAGGTCATGATCTCACGGTTTGTGGGATACAGCCCCATGCCGGGCTCTGTGCTGACAGCATGGAGCCTGCTTGAGATTCTGTCTCTCTCTCTCTGCCCCTCCCCCATTCTCTCAAAATAAATAAACATTCAAATAAAACATGACAGTATTTTATAATATAGCTTAAACTTGAGAAGCAGAAAAATATTTGCAATTAAATATACTAATTACAGATATAATGAATTATTTTTGACTTTAATAAAATCCAATAAAAATAATCTTTTTATTTTTTTGAGGCAGGGGAGGGGCAGAGGGGGAGAGCGAATCCTCAACAGGCTCCATGCTCAGCACAGAGCCTGATGCAGGGCTCAGTCTCCTGGACCCTACAATCATGACCTGAGGTGACATCAAGAATAAGATGTTTAACCGACTGAGCCACCCAGGCGCTCCTAAAAAACAAGAGATAAAATATGAGCTAGAACAACAGTCTGACAGGAAGACATTGATGGCAGAGAAATATTTACCTACTCATAAAATAAATATTTATTGAGCGGTTTTAGGTTGGCAGACCTAAGAGACAGACCCTGGAATGAAGATTCCTACACAACTGGTATTTTAAGGACACACTCTCAGAGACCAGTGAGAGAGTAGGAGCCAAGAGATGGAAAGGGGAATTTAAGCAAGCTCCAAGCCTCAGCCTGAAGTTTAAGTTGCACTTCCAGTATTCTCACAGTCTTTGGGTGAAGTCCACCCAGAGTGGCTGTGTAAACGCCCAGGCTGTTCCAGCTCTCTGTGCACATAAGCAAAGCGTTCCAGTAGCCGAAGGATTCAGACAACAGATGTGTTAAAAGTAAAGCACAGGGTAGCTTGGAGACAGGCACAGAGAAGTGGGAGAAGGAATTCTAGGGGATCTGAGCAGGTCTAGGAGATGTGAAGTCACCATTCAGATGGGCACTATGAGTACAAGGGTCAGCAAGACATAAAGTGTTCCTGCACTAACACAACTTACATTCTAAGTTGAAAAATGCAGACTATAATCAAAGAGACAAAAAATATTACCAAGATAATGATGATTTATGTAAGTATAATAAAGTGAATTAACATGTAAAAAAAAGAGAAAATAAGGAGAAAAAAACTTATCTTATAGTATGGAGTCAGGAAAAGCCTCTCAGACAATGGGATATTTGTACAGATACATGAAGCTTGAGTCTTCATGAAATAAAAAGAGAGCTAGACAACAAGAAAATATTATTAAAAGGGGGGAAGGAAAAAATCCAGTAGAATAAAATCTATATTAAAAGCATAAAAAATCAGGGGCACCTGGGGGGCTCGGTTGGTTAAGTGTCCGACTTCAACTCAGGTCATGATCTCGCAGCTTTTGAGTTCAAGCCCCGTGTTGGGCTATGTGCTGACAGCTCAGAGCCTGGAGCCAGCTTCAGGTTCTGTGTCTCCCTCTCTCTCTGCCCCTGCCCCACTCACACTCTGTGTGTACCTCTCTCTCTCAAAAATAAACATTAAAAAAAGTTTATTAAAAGCATAAAAAATGAATTACATAAAACAGAGACTACAAGTCCAACATAGCAAGCTCCCTTACATACTACTTTCTTTTTTTAATCTTTATTTATTTTTGAGACAGAAAGAACATGAGCGGAGGAGGGGCAGAGACAGAGGGAGACACAGAATCCAAGGCAGGCTCCAGGCTCTGAGCCATCTGGACAGAACACATGATGCAGGGCTCGAACTCACAAACCATGAGATCATGACCTGAACCAATGTCGGTCGCTTAACTGACTAAGCCACCCAGGCGCCCTATCCCTTAGATAGTACTTTAAAAGCCTGAACTGTAAAGGCTGTGTGTAGAGGAACAAGAAATCAATAAAGCCCGGGATCCAAGAAGAATGGGAATACAGATCAAAGACTCCACATATAAGTACAGTTCCTTCAAGAACACACCTTCAGAGGGTAACCTAATAAAAACTGGCAGGGCTGCATGTCTGCTTTAGCCATGACTTTAAATAGAACACTGGGGGACAGACAAAATTCTCCAATGCTTAACCACTTGTCTCTACTCAGGTGGATTTGGGGTCTAAATTCACACTATCTCTATGGCCTAAAAAATCTAAGATGAAAAATTAGAATTACATGATCCCAGGATGAATGTCCCTGGGTTCGCAGCAGAAGTAAACACAAATCCTCACTGGAACAACACACTATAATTATAGGCACTAAAGTTTCAAGAAACGTGAGGTCACAATAAAAAGAAAATCATTAAATCCATAAGTATGACAGGTAAACTATGAGAGGGAACTGAGAGAAACAACAAAGTACAAAATTAAACCCACTAGGATGGGCGATTTTGGTTTTAGTAGATATAGAATACAATATAAATTTGCTTAATGCATTTATAGGGCTGAAAGCTTAACAAAAGAAGAAATATAAAAATCATCAGCATTTCTCATGCTGTCCAATTAGATAAACATGAGGTTATTAGTTACTTCCCAAATATATTTGAAGTGATGAGGCAAAAACATTATTGAGATACACTTGTAAACCAGATACTGTTTGTAGGTTTTAGGAATCATTCCTACCGATCTATAACTCTCCCTAATATGACAGGGGCATAAAGTCTGGAAACTACATTTCTCAGTGTACATTACCAGCAGAGTTTCAGCTGCTGAAACATTGGCTAGATCAAGCCAATGAAAAGCACCTGCAAGAGATTTGGATGGCACAAGGCAAGGAGAACATTATTTTTCTCTGGCAGCTGCATCTAGGAACATTAGCATCAGCAGATGGTAGATTTCCTGAAATCCACCCTCCTGACTTTTGTTCCCCAAGGCTTCAATGGTTGTGTGAGCCTCTAATACCCAATGTTAAACCAATTCCTGTTGGCAATACCTAGACTAGGTGCTGTTTTCCTGACCAAGGCTTAGCTAGTGATCTAAGAGGCATAGCCAAGGACATGAGGAATGAGTAACAGTATCCACAAGGAGCTTTTAAAGGGAGTCCTGACAGCAGGGATTTATAGTTAGAGCTGAATTTTGACAATTGGATTAAATACTGAGATTCAGAAACATGGGATCAGTAATGGAACAGCTGAGCAAACTCTGCTGAGCCTCTTCCTTGATGCCAAGACAAAACAGGCATGAATAGACAGATTCTGCAATATAATTAGCGGAATTTTTCAACTTATAAAAAAGGATCATCATAAGTATTCTAAAAACCTGGACAGGATGTCAGAATCCCATCAAATTAATGTGATCACAAACAAGATGAAAAATTAGGAAAATGTCAAGCTTAAGAGCTAAATCATTGACAAAAGTTAGGCTTACTCCGATAATGAAAGACTCCCGTGGCCATGTTAAATGATGGCTCCCTGGTCACTATTTCGTTTCTTGGATTTAACTATTTGTACTCGTTTTCATTTAAGGAAACGTGAACTATTTTCAGATGCTGCAAATGTTGCTGAACATTGGCCCTGAGAGCTTACGGAATATACCCCAATTTTCCTCAATATACACACTCACAGAAACAAGTCAACTCTATAGTATTCAGGCTTCTCAATTATAGAGTCGTTTTGTGTTGGTTTTCCGTACAGAGAAACAGTAAAACATTTTAAGCTTTTAGAGTGTTCAATTACAAAGCACATATAAATCACTTGGCAACATTCTCATATTCCACGCTTACTATGTCTCACTAAATAATATTTAAAGGATTTCTGCAATTTCATTTTGAAATTTGTTTCAGCACAGTTGAATTTATACTTGGACGTGACGTCTCAGCAGTCATGCTACATACTCACAAACTCCAGAAAAATGAGGTTTTAAAAATATTTTATGGCCAATAATTCTATTTTTCTTATGTCAATTCCATAAACCCTTGAGAAACTGCACTTGTTATGAGACATGAGACCACCAATAAGCACTGTGCAGCTGAGTGTATGAATTCATACGGTCACCTAACTGCTGACAAGTTTTCTTCTTCCCACTGTAAGCTATGAGAAATAAATGAGGAGAAAGATCTTGATTTACCCATCCAGCATTCTTTGAATTTACAGTCCACCTAGACTGTTACTGTCAAGCAATCTATCCACTCCCACATCCCATGACCCCATAGGTCAAAGGTGCTCTCCCTCGTCACCTGGCCACTCTCTCACACTCGATAATCACATAGCCACTTCGTAACAGTCTTTGGAGTTTAACTGAGCCCAGTCTGGCCACTGAGGGGTTAGAATGGGCATCAACAAAGGTCTGGAGTCAGAACATCATCACTGCTTAGATGGAAGTGCCTTGTTAAACTGACAGTCCTCTTGGCTGACACACCCGGCCTTTTCAGCTATTTCACTCAAGAGCAGGGATTTTGATGAATGTCTTCCAAGGTAGGATAAATGGCTTTCCTCCACTAGTAATAGTGGCTTTTATAGGAAAAATGCCTGGATGGACATCAGTTTCAATAGGTAATGCTGTACTTCTCCATCTATTTATTTATCTTGCTAGCACAGTAGCACCTAATAGGCTGTGTGACCCTTTATGAAATGGAACTTTTATCAAAACCTACAGTGTGCTCCATATACATTTGAATCAAATGATCATAAAAATTATATTGAGTAGGTACTTTCATTATCTCTATTTTTAAAAGAAACAACAAAGATATCAGCTTGCAGATCGCTGGTTTCCAACCACTGGTTACCAATCCAAACCCTGTGGTATCAAAGCCCATCTATATCCCATGATCTCACACCCACTACCTCTGTTTACAAAGCACTTTCACACGCATTCTTTTCTTTTACAACTAAGCCAAGCCCATCATTTTAAAGGGGTTGGGAGTAGTATTTAAAGCACTAATTTTTAATGAATCTTTTTAGATGTTCTGATATAAAAGGTACTGCATGGACTTCACAGAACTGGCCATTAAAAACCTTTAGGCCGATAAAGTACATTCTAGAGTGATTTCCTTCCTGAACACATAGTCGAATAAAGTGGAAGTTTAAACAGAGTCTGAGGCAAAGAAAAACATTTTGCTCTTCAGCAAGAAGTTACACAGACTTCGTGAACCATTCCAAAGCAGCACGGCTATACTGCAGATGCTATAGGAGAAACAAAGAAACAGACTTGATCAAGTCTACTTTAAAATGATTATTAGCGGGGCGCCTGGGTGGCTCAGTCGGTTAAGCAAGCTGACTCTTGATCTCAGCTCAGGTCATAATCTCGCAGTTCCTGAGTTCATCGGGCTCTGCACTGACGGTGCACAGCCTGCTTGGGATTCTGTCTCTCCTTCTCTCTGCCCTTCCCCCGTGCGTGCTATCTCTCTCTGTCTCCCTCCCTCCCTCTCAAAATAAACAAACATTAAAAATTTTTAAATGATTATTAGTGGATGGAACCAGTATGTGCTATGCTGGAAGGCAATTATCAAGAATCCTCTCCCTCCAAAAAGTGGTCAAGAGCAGAAAAAGGTAGTTTTGTCAGCCAGGAGGACCAACAGCTTAACTATTATATACTTGTTATCAATATTATTTTAGTTCATTATTTTTTTAGGTTTATTTATTTTTGTGACAGAGAGAAAGAGAGGGAGAGAGCACAATCAGGGGAGGGGTAGAGAGAGGGAGAGAGAAAGAATCCCAAGCAGGCTTTGCACTGTCAGCGTAGACCTCGATGTAGGGCTCAAACTCACAAAGCATGAGATCATGACTTGACCCGAAATCAAGAGTTGGACACTGAACCTACTGAGCCACCCAGGCGCCCCATTACTATATAGAATATTTATTTATATTTTCAATATTATACATAATGAGATATTTTTAAATGCCTTCCAAATATGTTTATAAATGGTCACTTATAAGTGACACCTGGGTGGCTCAGTCGGTTAAGCGTCTGACTTCGGCTTAGGTCACAATCTGACTGTTCGTGAGTTAGAACCCTGCATCGGGCTCTGTGCTGACAGCTCAGAGCCTGGAGCCTGCTTTGGATTCTGGATCTCCCTCTCTCTCTCTCTGCCCCTCCTCCGTTCACACTCTGTCTGTCTCTCTCTCTCCAAAACATATAAACACTAAAACAATTTTTAAAAAATGGTCACTTATAAATGAAAAATATCAGACCAGCCTCAGACATATGTGCCACACCAAAAAGTGAAAGACAAAGAAGCAATTTCTAGGAAATTTTATGGAATAAAATTATGACTTCAAATTTCATAGCCAACTAAGTGTTAACCTATGGGTAAGGGCATAAGAAAGATATCTGCAGGTATTTGAGGGTAGACAACATGGAGTGTTTCATACCATTTCTGAAGAAAACAGTGACATTTTTCCAACTTATGAAAATTACTAAAAAATGAAAGTTCAAGAAGAGAACAGGGACTAAAGCATTTGAAAGTGAACATTAAAGCCCACTAATGTGAAAATGTATAGATCCCTCTTGTTATAACAGAGTTATAGATTAGAACTTAAAAGTTAAATATCTCTTAAATGAACATATCTTTAATGTAAAAATATATTATATTTTAACTTTATCTACATTCTATAATAATTGAACACTGAATATGCTTTAAACAAAGACCTGGAAGGTGTAAATGAGGAGGAAAGTGAAGTATGTTAAAATCTTGTCTTCAAGACAGAAGGGGAAAATGTAAATAAATAATTTCAGTTCCCCATGAATGATAAACATAAAGAAATACGTTAAGAAATGATTTTGGAATAATTAACTACCAGAACAATTAGAATTAAAAATAATTTGTTACTTCATTTTTACACAAATGGCATCTAGAGCAAAACATGAAATAAGAAAAAAGTCATTTTATAATAGAAAAGTTCATAATCTATAATGTTACTGTATATGTTATGAACCTTCAGTGGAAACTCTGACTTGGAACTCTGTATGTGTCTGGATAGGACATACAAACTCTGTGCCTTTAGTTTAAGGTATTAGAAAGAGACACCAACATCAGTCTTGGGAAATTCCATGAGCTAGAACTGAAAAGAACTTGACTTAGGGTCAATAACATGTACAATACAAGCCTCAATCATTTGGTCTATTCCATTAGAAAAGCCATCCAATGTTTTAATTCTATGAAAAGAAACCACAGGCCGCAAATGGTGTCACTTAAGCTAAGTTCCCAAATCAGGGCTTAATACTGAATCTAACTGCAGTTTCAACCTCCCCCAAAAATGTACTCTTAACCAGTCATTCAGCAATTTTCCAATCAGCACCATTGAGTCAGCCACAGGTCCCTCTCAATCTCTCAAAGGAGGATGATGTAATGTGTGTGCATGGTAAGACTCCCTGCTCCCCCCACTACGGGAAAGCAATTTTACTTGAACAATGCTTTTCTTTGGCTGATAAGTTTCTTGCTTTACCCTCCTTCTAAAAAAAACCTTACATTTTGTACAGCTTCTCACAGCTCTCCTCTAACTTGCTAGATGGGATGCTGCCCAATACATGAGTTGTTTAATAAAGCCAACTGATTCTTCAAACTTTCTTGGCTGAATTTTTTTTTTAACTGATTCTAACTCCCTTTTCCAGCAACCACCTTTCATTGCATCAAACACTAAACCTTGCCACAAAGAATGTGTTCAACCCACTATCCCCTAAATAAATCATATATGCCATTTAGGTAACACAAATGGTTCCCTATTTGTCCTTCACTGTGTCTGTATGTGTGTGTGCACATGTGTGCGCATGCATGTTGCAGAAGATGGGCAGGTAAAGAACCTTCAGTTGTTCTTCAACGACTAACTCCCTAGTTTTCATAGCCACTTTTTAAAATTTTTTTTTAACATTTATTCATTATTTTTGAGAGAGAGAGAGAGACAGAGCGCAAGCAGGGGAGGGGCAGAGAGAGAGGAAGACACAGAATCCGAAGCAGGCTCCAGGCTCTGAGCTGTCAGCAGAGAGCCCGACGCGGGGCTTGAACCCACGAACTGTGAGATCATGACCTGAGCCGAAGTTGGACGCCCAACCGACTGAGCCACCCAAGCACCCCATCATAGCTACTTTTCATTTCTGCTCTTTACTCTTTGCTGACGCCAAGTCCAGGGCCTGTTTGCTAATGCTCTGAAGCCCCTCCCAGCATGTTATTATCGTCCGTGCCAATTTCATCTTTTGTTTTATTCTCATCTGCTTTCTGATTCATCGATATATATCTAGATATTTCTAAGTTTCTGTGCATATATATTCATCTCATCTATGTAGATACAAAGATATTAGAGATCAGGAATCAAACTCTCCAAGTGCTAAACTTTTTTCACCTGGGTATTAGGAGTTTTTTAATTTACTGTCTTTTTCTTAAAATGAGTATGCATATATTCAAATATTGAAATAGTTATTATAAGAAATTCTGTTAGCATCCTCTCAGCTGTCTATTTCACTTGGTAATTTATCCTAAAGTATAGTAAAATAACTGTTACAGGGTGTGTGAATAAGCATATTTGTGGCAATTGATTTTTATTATACAAAAAACGGAAAAACTAATCATCAACATTGGATTTATTAAATTAGGTAGAGCTAATCAATGGAATATTATGCAGTTATTGGAAATTATAATCTAATCATATATCGGCATTGTAATGTAAAAAGGCCTATCATAATGTGTTTTTCAGTATTTGGGAATATATGCTTAGAAAATGTCTGGAATTATCAATATCAAACATGAGCAAAAGTATCATCTGGGTAATAGTTTGGCTTCCTTATTTTTCTCTATTTTCTTGATTTCTTTTTGTACAAATAAACATGTGTTACTCCTGTACTCAGAAAAAAACCTGATTCCAGTTTGAAAAATACAGAGAGAGAGTGCCAACATAAAATGATATTTATGACACTAACCAATACTATTTGGAAAGAAGCTGGCATCTTAGTATTTGTCTTCACAACGTACCTTGAATTTTTGACATTTTTAAGCTACTTTTAATAAGAACCACTCTTTCTACTATTTTTCTTGCCATTGTTTTCCAATTAGCAGTACAGATATAACTGAACATATTTCACCTTATGTGGCGGTGGTGGTTGAAAACATTGCAACACCTTAATTTTTTGTTATTGCGTATATACCAAATGTTTTATAAAATGGTACCAATTCTTGTGGAGATGATAGCTTGCAAAAAAAGAAAAAGAAAAGAAACAGGCTAACTGGAGTGATTCACAGCTATCATACTCTAAGTTAAATTGCAATATTTCACATACTCTCAGCATTTAAACTAATTCAAGTGCATTTTGCGAGTATCCTTCTCCGGACTTTATTAACAGCATTGGTTCTACATCTACTTTTGCATGAAACTGCTCGTCTAATCCAGATTTTCCCCAATGACAATAGCAATATCACTGGTGTCAGTGAGCTTTTCACCAGTAATCTGAATTTCTCGGCTTTATATTCAAGGCCATAACTTTATTTGAATGATGCCATATATGTATTATCATCTTCATGTTTAAGTTACCTTTGCTGAAACACTAATGTCTAAAAAACCCTGGATTCTACAAAACCGAGTTTGAAAACAGTTTAAAGGCCTTCAAATACATTTTTTACAATACCCTAATTCCTGTAATAAATAATTTTCAGTTTCACTCTTCCTTTAAGTCTTCAGGAGAATACAATCTTTCGTTTCAGCAGTGTCTTTTCCAAAAGTCCCATCTATTTCATTTATTTTTCCCATTTATTTACATATTTACCATCTGGAGGATATGTGGCTTTACTGTGACTATATAATCTGTCCACCTTGGTGCTAGTGAAATTTCTGTCTCTCTGTTGCTGGAAAGGCAAGATGGTGATGTTCACTGCTCTTCATTTTTCAGTCTTCTCCCAGTGCTTCTGTGCTTACCGAAACAAAGTCTCTTTTCCCTCACTGTCCTCACTCCCTTGGAGCTTTAAGAAGGAATGAACACTAATTAATAATAGCAATAAATTATAATTTTCAACATATATTCCAACCATGGAGCCCCTATTTCAGACCTAACTTTGCCCATGTGGTTTATATCTTCAGGGATGTGTTGGTTACTACCACCTCCCCACTTGCTGCTCAACTATTTCCTTGGAGTTGCAGGATTATAAGAAATGTAGGGACGAAGGAGACTTCCAGGGAAGAAGGAAGAGTAGGAGGAAGAGCCTAAGCTCCCCTCATCCCAATGACACAACTAGGTAACACCCACAACAGTGTAAATAACCCAGAAAACAACCCCAAGACTGGCACAACAGACTCTCCACAGCTAAATATAGAGAAAAGGCTGCAGGGAAGAGGATAGAAAGGGTGGAGATGGGTTCAGGAGCAAACGGACAGAGAGGACTATCCACAGGATGGAGGGACATGGCAGGCACACGGAGGGAAGAGGAGCAGACCCCCACACTAGGCACCCCAGACACAGGGAGCCCACAATGGGAAGACAAATTCTTACAACATTTGGCTTTGAAGATCAGAGGGGCCTATCTTGGGAAGTTCTTAAAATCAGTGGGGCTTAACATCTAGAACTATAAAAATCAGCTGGGCTCAGCTTTGGGAGAGCCAGGAAGGTGATAGCAAACTGAGTCTCTGCCCTTCAAGAGAAAGCATAAAAACAGCCCCACTGAGATACAGCAGAGAAGCAGGTTGAGGGGCGCTGGGGTGGCTCAGTTGGTTAAGTGTCCAACTTCAGCTCAGCTCATAATCTCACGGCTTGTGAGATCAAGCTCCACATCAGGCTCCTATGCTGACAGCTCAGAGCCTGGAGACTGCTTCAGAGTTTGTGTCTCTGCCTCTTTCTGCCTCTCCCCTGCTCGCACTCTTTTTCTCTCTCTCTCTCAAAAATAAACAAACATTTTCAAAAAAGAAGCAGCAGGTTGAAAAATGCCCAGGATATAAGAGAAGGAGATTTATTTAATCTCAGAGGATGTGCTGGAGGGCAGGGATCTCTGGAAGACTTCTCAAAGAATACAAAAGCTTGTGGGTGTCATTTCCCTCCTTTGCTCCTCAGCCTAGATACAAGGAAAAGTGTGGGAACTAGCACAGCACCACCATCCTCTGCGTAGCTTGCTACAAGCCAGTCCCACGTTCATGTTCTGCTACAGATCTTCACCCTCCGATCCAACCTCAGCAGTTCTCCCCGCAGCTTGCAGGCCCCTCCCATAGTGCAAATGCATAGACATTGGTACAGCACACGGTGCCCTCACACTCTCCTGCAGACCCACCCCCTCCAACACACACTTGGCTGGAGGCCATCTAAAGCGGTGCCACAAGCTTGGCAGTGTGCAAGTAGCCCCAACAGGGACCAGCACCACTCCAAAGTGATCCCTTCCTCAAGAAGAGGGGAAGATAACCATACACCAGTCTGACTGAGGCCCCAGCAGCAGCCTCTGGTCTGACTGTAGACCCCAAAGACCAATGAAATCTTCTTGGGTACAACAAGGGGAAAATGCCCTGCAGTTGGGTGCTACTGCATCTCTGACAAATGCTTGGTCTCACTCAACTCAAGCACAAGCAGGTCCTACACTGGACCACTAACAACACAGGGAAAAAATGTTGCCCACAACTGGCAGAGAGCAAGTGTAGGTGAGAGGATTAAAGGCAAAAGCAGCTCAGCCACAACAGCAGGGTACATGCAACACATGGGTGATATTCCTGAAGCATGAGGTTCTGGTGAACAGGGGACATTGCACTGCAGGGCATGATGGGACCTTTTTTCCTTTTTTTTTTTTAATCATTTATTTATTTATTTTGAAAGAAAGAGAGAGAGAGTGCGCATGAGCAGAGGAGGGGCAGAGAGGGAGGTAGAGAGAGAATCCCAAGCAGGCTCTGCGTCTCAGTGCAGCTCAATCCCACAACCCATGAGATTATTGCCTGAGCTGAAATCAAGAGTTGGATGCCTGGCCAACTGAGGAACCCAGGTGTCCCTGTCTCCTCATTTATCAGGACCTTTTTTTTTTCATAAGGCAACTACTTTTAAGAGCAGGAGATGTAGCTGACTTTCCTAAAACATTGAAAAAGACACAGCGAGTTAGACAAAATGAGGAGACAGAAAAATACAGTCCAAATTAAAGAACATGATAAAATCACAGCAAGAGAGCTAAACGAAATGGAGGTAAGTAATATGCCTTACAAATAATTTAAAGTAGTTGCATAGGGGCACATACACCCCAAAGTTTAGAGCAGTACTCTCAACAATAGCCAAACTATGGAAAGAGCCTAAATGTCCATCAACTGACGAATGGATCAAGAAATTGTGGTTTATATACACAATGGAATACTACATGGCAATGAGAAAGAATGAAACCTGGCCTTTTGTAGCAACGTGGATGGAACTGGAGAGTGTTATGCTAAGTGAAATAAATCATACAGAGAAAGACAGATACCATATGTTTTCACTCTTATGTGGATCCTGAGAAGTTTAACAGAAGACCATGGGGGAGGGGAAGGGGAAGAAAAGTTACAAACAGAGAGGGAGGGAGGCAAACCGTACGAGACTCTTCAAAACAAACTGAGGGTTGATGGAGGGTGGGAGGGAGGGGAGGGTGGGTGAAGGGTATTGAGGAAGGCACCTGTTGGGATGAGCACTGGGTGTTGTAGGGAAACCAAATTGACAATAAACTTCATATTTAAAAAAAACAACAAAAACCAAATAATTTAAAGTAAAGGTCATAAAGATACTCATTGGACTTGAGAAAAGAGTGCAGGATCTCAGTGAGACCCTCAACAAAGAGACAGAAAACAAAAAAGAATTAACCAGAGAAGAAGAGGTCAATAAGTGAAATTAAAAATATACTAGATGGAATCAATGGTACACTAGCGGAAGCAGAAGAATGGATTAGCAACCTGAGGACAGAGGAATGGAAAGTAATCAGCTTAAAAGGAGAGAGAAAAAAAATCATAATAAATGAAAATGGAGTAAGGGAAGGCAGTGACCTATCATAGTCGTATAACACTCACCCAGAAAGAGATGAGACAGAAACGGGTGCAGAAAACATATATAAAGAAATAATAGCTAGAAACTTATTGAATCTGGAGTAGGAAACAAAAATCCAGATCCAGGAGGCACAGAGAGCCCCGAACAAAAGCAACCCAAAGAGGTCCACACCAAGACTCACAGTAATTAAAACAGCAAAAAGTAGTGATAAAGAGAAAATTTTAAAAGCAGCATGAGAAAGAAAATAGTTACATGCAAGAGTAATGCTGAAAGGCCATCAGCTGATTTTTCAGCAGAACCTTTGGAGTTCAGAGGGAATGGCATGATATATTCAAAGTGCTGAGTTTAGAATTGAAGGAGAGAGAGTTTCCCAGACAAACCAAAGTTAAAGGAGTTCATCACCACTAAACCAGCCCTACAAGAAATGTTCAAGGGAACTCTGAGTGGAAACGAAAGACCATAAGCAGGAGTAAGAAAAGTAGGAAGCACAGAGGCAGTAAAATTAAGTCTATCTATAAAAATCAGTCAAGAGATTCACAAAATAAAAGGTTGTACAGTATGACACCATATACCTAAAATGTGATGGGGAGAGAAATAAAGAATGGGTTCAAATTTAAGTGACCTTCAACTTAACACAGACTGCTATAGGCCTAAGATGCTATAGATAAGCTTAATGATAACCACAAATCAAAAACTGGAAATAGGCAAAAAAAATAAAGAGAAAGGAATCCCAATATATCACTAACGAAAGCCAACTAATTGTGAGAAAAGAGAGCAAGAGTAGAAAGGAACAGACAACTTCAAAAACAACCAAAAAATACATAACAAAATGGAAATGAGTATTTACCTATAATTACAATGAATGTAAATGGACTAAATGCTCCAATTAAGAGACATAGGATGACAGAATGGATAGAAAAGCAAGACTCATTGACATGCTGCCTTCAAGAGACTCACTTTTTTTTTTTTTTCAATGTTTTTTATTTATTTTTGGGACAGAGAGAGACAGAGCATGAACGGGGGAGGGGCAGAGAGAGAGGGAGACACAGAATCGGAAACAGGCTCCAGGCTCCGAGCCATCAGCCCAGAGCCGACGCGGGGCTCGAACTCACAGACCGCGAGATCGTGACCTGGCTGAAGTCGGACGCTTAACCGACTGCGCCACCCAGGCGCCCCGAGACTCACTTTAGACATAAAGACACATGCAAACTGAGGAATGGAAAAGCATTTATGATGCAAATGGAAGGGAAAAGAAAACTGGGGTAGCAATATTTATATTGGACAAAATAGACTTTAGAACAAAACTCATAACAGGAGACAAAGAAGGTCACTATGTAGTAATAAAGGGGACAATCCAATAAGAAGATATGATCATTGTAAATATTTATGCACCTAACATGGTAACACCCAAATACATAAAGCAGCTAATAACAAGTATAAAGGAAGTAACTGATAGTAACACAAAAATCAGTAGAGGACTTTAACACTCCACTTCCATCAATGGATATAGATCATCCAAATGCAAAATCAAAAGCCAAACAGTGGCTTTGAACAACACTTTGGACCAAATGGATCTAACAGATATATTCAGAACATTCCAACCTAAAAAAAGCAGAATACACATTATCTTTTTTCTTTTTTTAAATTTTGTTTATTTATTTTAGAGAGAGAGAGAGAACAATCAGAGAAGGGACAGAGAGAGGAGAGAGAGAGAATCCCAAGTAGGCTCCACACCACCAGTGTGGAGCCCAGAATACACATTATTTTCCAGTGCATATGGAATGTTCTCCAGTATAGATCATATGTTAGGACACAAAGAAGTCTCAACAAATTTAAAAAGACTGAAGTCATACCATGCATCTTTTCTGAGTACAGCACTACAAATTTAGCAATTAACCATAAGAAAGTATCTAGAAAGAACACAAATACGTGGAGGTTAAATAACATGCTATAAACAATGAAAGTTATTTAACATGAATGGGTCAACCAAGAAATCAAAGAGGGAATCAAAAAATGCATGGAGACAAATTAAAATGAAAACACAACAGTTCAAAATCCTAGGGATGCAGCAAAAACTGCTCAAAGAGGTGATAAACCTTTAGCCAGACCCATTAAGAGAGAGAGAGAGAGAGAGAAAGAGAGAGACAGAGAGAGAGAACTCAAACAAAATCAGAAATGAAAGAGGAGAAATGACAACACCACAGAAGAACAAAACTATATGCCAACAAGTTGGACAACCTAAAAAAAATGGCTAAATTCCTAGAAACATGTAACCTACCAAAACTGCAGTAGAAATAAATAGAAAACTTGAATAGACCAATTATACCAGCAATGAAATTCAATCAGTAATCAGAAAACTCCCAACAAACAAAAGTCCAGGGCTAGATGACTTCACATGTGAATTCCACCACAGATTTAAAAAAGAGTTAATACCTATTCTTCACAAACTATTCCGAAAAATATAAAAGGAAAGAAAACTTGCAAATTCTTTCTATGAGGCCAGCATTACCTTGATCCCAAAATCAGATAAAGACACTACACAAGAAGAGAAATACAGGCCAGTATCTCTGATGAACATAGATGCAAAAATCCTCAACAAAATATTTACAAACCACATACAATAATACATTCAAAGAACCATTCACCACAATCAAATGGGATTTATTCTTGGGATGCAAGGGTGGTTCAATATTTGCAAATCAATCAACATGATACAATACGTCAACAAGAGAAAGGAGAAAAACTGCAGGATCATTTCAACAGATGCAGAGATAGCATCTGATGATGGACAATATCCATTCATGATTGAATAAAACCCTCAACAAAGTAGGTCTAGAGGAAACATACCTCAACATAATAAAATCCATAAATGAAAAACCCACAGCAAACATCATACTCAATGGTGAAAAACTGAGAGCTCTTCCTCAACGATCAGGAACAAGGCAAGGATGTTTACTCTCACCACTTTCATTCACCACAATATTGGAAGTTCTAGCTATCAAGAATCCAACAAGAAAAAGAAATTAAAAGCATGTAAATTGGTAAGGAATAAGTAAAACTTTCACTATTTGTACAAGAGCTTGAACATGTGGGAATTAATTGGATCAGAGCTTATATTCTGAGTCACAAATTATTCAATTTGTTTGAAAAATGCTCTTATGTCATCTCTACTATACTTCCTGCACAGGCTCCATAGCATCATATTTAAGAGCTGGTTCAGGGTGCAAAGTCAGACTAATCAAGGGTGTAAATCCTAGCTTTAACATTTTACTGGCTAGCGTCTTGGCCACTTGCTTAACATCTCTAAGCTTGTTTCTTTTGTAAAATGAACATAATAATACCAACCTCTGATGGCTATTCTAAGGGTCAAATGACATCAAATATGTGTGAGATGCTTAGCAAAATGCCTACTGCATTCAAAACTCAATAAAAGTAAACTGTCATCCACCACTGGTTGTCAACCTTACTTATTTTATCAGTTTGTTCTGTACTCTAGAACTTTCTGATATTATTCAGAAATTTGGGGGGGTACCCCATTTTTCAAAGTATTACTGTGACTAATCCTACCTCTCTCTTATACTAACTAGGTACCCCTCATATACTCTCACTGCACTTAGAATAGACCTCTATTTAGAAACAGAAGATTTCTGAACAGGAACAGATCCTTGGATTCCTCCTTTATCTATGACAAGGGAAAAAGATAAAACATTTTTTTAAAGCACTTACATGCATAAGAGGGCATCCACGAGCCATTTCAATGGCTTGATCTGTGTCCTTGGAAGTCGGGCTGCTCGCCCCAGGGAACACGGTGCCAGAAGTTTCCATACCAATATGCAGACAACCATTAGAAAGTGGTATGCTGGTAAACATGTAAAACATGGACTCTCCAGAAAGGAAAAAAAAAAAAAAAAACCTTGATTTGTAGTTTGCCTATTTCTGTAGTGCAAATTTTCTTACTGTGGCCAATTTCAAGTTATACACATGATGTCACTGAGCACAGAGCTGGAGAGAGATGTACAGTCACCCCATTACACAGTATTTCCAGCACACAGATAAAAAAGACAACCTCAAGAGCATAGATAATAGTAAAATATTGTAAAATAATTATGAATTGGTGACTTTTGATTAGTTTTTATAATACAATTGTAAATGTATATAATTTCATTCTTATTGGTTGTGTTTACAACCTGCTCACAAAATTCATGACAATGTAACATCAGCTCTCGTAAGCATGCGAGCTGACCTGGGTACACCGCTGACTTTGGAGGTAAGAATGAAGCATCCTGTGCAGAGAGATACTGAAGCTTTTACAATGTAGGAGTCCTCTTTCAGAAAAAAAAAGAATGCTTAAATGAATGCAAAACTAATATTTATTTAGAAGAGAATACTTATTTTGAATGTCCACAGCCACTCCAACACCCATGACACGAGGGAGTATATAGGAAAGGAACTCCAAACAGAGCGCATTAACTCACAGCAGTTAACATGTCTGACTGTGGCAAAATTTTCCAAAACATATGATCACGTGAACATACTGCTAGAACCTCTCCCACAGGCATACAAGATATAAGCCCAAAAGCTTAAGTTTCATCAACTCAATGTTACTAAGTCTGTCTCTGTTTGTTAGTGATCAGGACAGAGCTACTTTGATTCTTTATGCATCAGGGAAGATAGTGCATACCCTGACAAATTATGAATCTCTGGGGGAACCTTTCACCCTTAGAAAAAGCAGGGTGCAAATGATGTACCAACAGGGACCGATAGCTCAAATGAATGAGTGAGGCATGTGTGCTGGCTCCTGTGGCTAAGAGAGGGGCACTCGCCCTGTTTAAGCAGGTACTAGACTCAGGGTGAGTTTCGTCATGGTGTACTACGGGCCCAGTACTACCAGACATTCTAGTTCTTAAGGAGAAACCAAAATCTGGAATTTTATGTCAAATCTAATGTTTCAGTGTTGGCAACTAATTTAATATAGAAAAAAAAAATACCCCGAAGGTCAAACTCTGCCTTAGATTACAGACAGTACATTACTTGAGTACATTGCTTTGTTTCTATCTTCCACCTTGACTATCCTCTACCCCTTAGCCCAGGACCTAGGGAAATAAACACTATATTCGTAATTATCAGGCAATACCGTAACTGCTCGTCAGTGGGTCTGTCACTTAATTAGATCATATGCTCTTGGTAACGGTTGATATATTCTGTTTGTTTTCCTGGTGTAGAGAATATCTGGCAGATAGCAACTGGCATGCTGAACTGCACATAGCATCTAGTGTCATGTAAACACACAAACCAACATAGAGGTCATGAGTCCTGGCACCAAACTGCCTGGGTTACAATTCTAGCTACTATATTTATTAGTTGAGTGTGTTTGGACAAGTTACTTTACGTGTCATTGGCTTAGTTTCCTCATATATACAATGGAAATTAGTGTAATAGTCATCTCCTAGGATTGATGTACGGATTAAATGAGCTAATGCAAAGAAAGAACTTAGTACAGAGCCAGGCACATATGAAGCATTCAGTGAATACCAGTAAATATTAGGTTGTTTACATATTTGTTTCTAAACTGTAAATATTACTCTTAAAGTGTGGATCAAAAATGAAAAGGCCACTTACGTGTTTCTAAAATACAAATATTACTTACAATGTTATTACTAATATAGTAGGTTCTCAGTAAATATTTGATGATGCATGCTTTTCAATTTCTACCTGGAATTATACTTATTTACTCTTTCATACAAAATTACACACTGCCCATAAAGTGTTTTATGTGGAATTGGCAGAGGTAACCTTAGTTGGAAAGCTGGAGCTTCTATAAACTTGACCTGAATAAAAGGTGCAATGGAACTATAAAAACATTGTCATAGGGCACGTCCATGTCTCCTTTTAAATCTCCTGTTTGTCTGATTAATCTGGGACATGATCAAAAGCTTCCTCCAAAGACAGTGAGCCAAAAGGTGAACCAATTCCTGGTCTTATGAAGGAAGGCTATGGACTAGAGAAAAAAAAAAAAAAGGTTATCTTATTTTTTACAATACCCCTTTCTACCCTACTAGGCTGATTTTTATGGTAGGTGTCAATTCACATTCCCTTCCTTAATTCCTAGCAATTATGATGTTTGTCATGTGGTAGTTGTTATTAAGTTTACAAAGATATAAAGAAAAATCCCAAGTAGTTTCCATTGCCTATTGAAAAGAGCCTCCGAGGAGAAAAGGAACTAGTATTTATTGAACCTATACTGAGTGTGAGATCATTTGTTAGATACATTACAAAAAAGTCACTTTAATCCTTACAAACACCCTGATTTATTGTCTCCATTTTGCAGAAGAGAGAATCAAACACGAGTCATTCAAACCCTCAATGTTAACAAAGAAGGAGCCAGTATGCTAGCATCCACCCAAATCCAAAGTCAATGCTCTTTCCACCACGGAGTCGGCTATTTCATAATAACCCAGTACTGAATAGTTTTACTCATCAGCCACAGCTTTAAAAGAAAACACATTGAGGACATCAGCAAGTTAATTACAGAAATAATAAGTGGCATTAACTTTTTCCAACATATATTGATGCCACTTTAAACAGCTTTGGTCCATCTCTGTTGAAAAATACAGATACATATTGGAGTTGGTTAGGAACATCTGCTACCTATAACAAAGTAAAAGTCATGGTTTTCTGTTTGAGCCAGGTACCAATGATCTTAGATTATGGCAGACGTGTGTATTAGGTTTCAATGGCTGGAACATAAAACACGAAAGGACTGTTGAAGTGTGTTTGTTTTTAATACAGATCTGATCATGTCATCCCTCTGATCCTCTAGTGGCTTCCAGACCCCTTAACATAAGTTCTAATGTTCTTCAAAGCTCTGACTTTTGGCCCACCTCTTTTGCCTGTCTCACCTCTTCTCTCCTTCAAAACCTCACTCCAGGTCTCAGAGAAATTCCTTCAGTATTCAGGCTCTGCTACTTCAGAATCTTTTCACACGTTGTCCTTCTAACTCTACACTTCAATCAACTGGTCCATCCTAATCCTTCACATCATCTCAGACCCAGTATCACTAGCCAGCAAGACTTTCAGAAGCCCAACGGACTGGGTGCTCAGATAGGTGCCCCCATAACTGAGTCCTTCCTCCCAACATAGCATTCCTTGCACTTTGTGGCTATTGTTTAACTGCCTTCCTTTATTCTTTGTTAATTATCTACAGGCTTTGGAAATGTGAGACCTATGTTTACACTGCTCCCCAGTAAGTCTGCAGCATCTCCAAAATCACCTGGCATGCAGTATGTGCATATTGTGTATGTGTTGAGATGCTTTTATGGATAGGTGAATAAAATAATATGCTGGCTTCACAACTAAGGAAAACATCACATATATGTGTAATATTAATGTCTGATATAGATGTTAATGGTAGGTTTATTCCATCCAGTAAAATACAAGCAGATTAAAATCTTAATTAAAGATCCTCAGGGCTAGAAAAGACCTTAGAGATCATGAAGTGTAACTCTGTTATTTTCCAGAAAAGGAAAGTGAAGTAAAATAACTGAGCCTGATTACATAATCCCTTACTTAGATCATCAATACGTGTATATATTCACAGGACACTTAACTAGCTGCCTACTAATGACTCCACAAGGCACTGGTAGATGAGAGAGGACACAAGATGAGAACAAAGTCCTTGCCCTTAGGGAGACTACCTTCTGGCTGGGGAAAAAGTCTGGTTGTTTCATTTATCAAACAATTAGAGGACACTGAGAAACTATGTTATTAAGTGCTAAATTAGGCAGAACATATGATAAATGCTTTTTGCCGTTCAAAGCAAAGGGAGAGAAAAATTACCAAATGAGCTCAGATTGATCGCTTATTCTTCCTTGTGTTTGTGACTGACTGCCTCCCATGTCATGGCCAGCTCCTTCAGGAAAAGGACAGTTTTGTGGCTTTAACACTTCCTTTGCCATGGATAATTATCAGTTGAAGAAAACACACTCAGGCTATCACTTGGATTTGCTAAAGGAACACTTCAGAAATAACAATATTCTCTTCCATTCAATGATGTTAAGATTTTATCACAATAAATGAATAAAATATAGCATTAATATTATATTCAAGTTTTCTTGATCCTCTTTCAAAGCACCACTACAGACATGATTTTTTTCTGAGTCCCTGTACACACAGCTACACACACACACCTTGCAAGTCTATGCATCTTTTAAAACAGCACAGTGACTGGCGGCTTTTGTCTACTTAACTAATACACTGCTCTTTAGAACTGCCACCTCAAGTTCTCCTGTTGATTTCTTCTGCCCGATCCTTCTATAGGAATGTCACACTGTCCTCACTTTAGATAGCATCCCCGAGCATCCTTCTGATTCCCCAGGGGTCCTGCAGGTGTTCCCATAACTTCTAGAAGTTGTTCAGAGGAGGGAGGACCAGGGAGGTAACAGACTTTATCTTCTCTGTGCATATGTGATCCCTCCATATTCCACAGTGTCTCAAAGCCAAATAAGAAAACAGCTCAGGACTCAGCTGTGTCTTAAACCCAGCTGTCTTTTCAACCTTTCATAAACTTTCTCATTCCAATTATTTATTCCCTGTACTGTACATCTGCAGCTGTCTATGGAAACATCCAAAGACATTACATATAGAAGTGACAGGTAGTGATCGGTCATTGAGTTTTTCCTTCACTGATCTGTAACTTCTTGAAAGACAATCTCTGTAGTTTATATTTCATTCCTGTTAATTTCCTGACACACAGTAGGCCACAAATATGTTTTGCATGAATGCAACTAGAGGTCAATAGAACTTAATTTCTATTACATGTGCTTATCTAATCTTTAAGCAACTTTCTTAACGGTAGTCCCAGCTCATTGGTTTTCTGACATAGGCAGTCTACTTTTGAATGGCTCATATTCCTTTTCGGTGAAGTATTTTTAAAAGGGACTATACCATGGGTATTTAAACAAAGATAAAAACAGAGTTCTAAAATTATGAGCCCTAGCCCACCCGTGAATATAGTACAAATTTATAGAGTGAACCTAATTTTATCAAAGCTTTCCCTGGGAAAATGTTGGCTTCCTTCCCTCCTGGAAGTTCTGTTCAGTGGCCTGGTATCTTGAACATTGCCTTGACCTGTTTTGAGTAGTCTGACCCTGAAGTATAACCAATAAAATATTCATAACTTCCTCTAAGGTACATAGATTTTTATTATTGCTATATGGCATATATACAGCACATAGGAAAAAACACAATGGCATGATTCAGATGGATTGGCATCCCTCATGGTGACAGGACCAATAAACTGAGAATATGGTTTAATGTAGATAAATGTAAAATAGTAAGTGTAGAGACAATGGACCGAAACAGAGAATCCATATTAAGTGGTAGCAATGCAATGCAATGATCAGTAAAATGATTTAGGGATTCTTGAGTAATAACGCTAGAAGCTCAGAACTGTTCGCTAGCTGAGCAAAAAAAGCCTTACACAATGCACAGAATACGTATCAAATTATGTGGCAGCAAGACTGTGAAGATAAAAGTGGTAACATAACCTAAACCTCTACTTGTGATTCTGTCAACCATTTCACCACAAGGAAATAAGCACAACTAATTTCAAGTCGGTTAGTTACAGACAGGTGCCGCAAATAAATACATTTAAGTCAGTTATTAGGAAGAGTTTCTTGCTCCTGTGGGCTGTAAAACATTAAAATTCTTTTTTTAATTTAAATTCAAGTTAATTAACATACAATGTAGTCTTGGCTTCAGGAGCAGAACCCAGTGATTCAGCTCTTAACTATGACAACCAGTGCTCATCCGGAAAAGTGCTCTCCTTAAGGCCCATCATCCATTTAACTCATCCTCCCACCCCCTCCAGCAGTCCACAAGCTCAGTTTGTTTAGAGAAACAACAGCAGTATCTTATTTTTATGTGGCATTTTCTCACAGTGCTTTCACACTAAGCCTCATTTGCTCCTCAACATAAAGCTGTAGGGTGCATAGGACAAACAGTCTGTCCATTGTACAGAGAGTTAAGCTGAGACTCAGTAGCCAAAGATAGTGGCAAGGAGAGGGTATAATCACAGAGTTTATGAATAGCATTCTAGGTTTCTTTTTACCATAAAATCTCTTCTCTTGGCATTACCAAGGGAAAATCTAGAGCCTAGCTTTCAGATGTTTAACAATTATAGGAGGCTATGTTTCTTCTATGAAAGGAGAAAACTGATTGCATTTTTAAATACACCCTCCCAAAAGAGATTTTTAATTCAGTGTACTGACTTAGACACTTTGAGTCCAGAAAAGTTGACATTTCCTGACTACAGAATGTGTAGCCGTCTATATATGCCAAAGATGACCACAAATCACACCATCTCACATACTGGTTTTCAGTATGATCTTGATGGTATTCACATTTAGAGATGGGTTATTTGTCTCATCTCCTTGAATATGGGTGGGTGGGTGGGCTGGGGACTTGCTTATAGAAGAAGATCAAAGTGACAATGAATCTAAGTCACAGAAGGCAATGAAGCTTCTAACTTTTACCTGGAATATTCTCTCTTGAAGACTTGAACCATTATGAGGCTATCACGCTATAATGAAACCCAGACTAGCCCATGAAAAGAGACCATACAGAGCCACCTGAGACTACATGGAGAGAGATATTCCTGGAAAGCCCAAAACTGCCCCAGCCCCCTATGACTGCAAATACATGAGATAACAGAGCCAGAATCATTCAACCAATCTCTTCCTAAATTTCTGACCCACCTGAGAGATAATAAAATGATTTGTTATTGGCTTAAGCGACTAAGTTTAGGAATGATTTGTTATGCATCAATTTACTAGTAACTGGATATAAATTTGTCCAAAACCATAGAATGTATAACACCAAGAATGAACCTTAATGGAAACTATGGACTTCAGGTGATTATGAGATGTCAATGTAGGCTCTTCAGTTATAACAGATGTACCACTCTGGTGGGGGATATTTATAATGGGCTGTGCATGTGGGGGGGAGGGGCAGGAGGTACATGGAAGGTCTCTGTACCTTTCCGTAATTTTGCTGTGAGCCTAAAACTTCTCTAAACAAAAATAGTCTTAATTTAAAAAAAAAAAAGGGTGGGTTGATGTCACATCAATTGACTTTAAACATGCCATACTACAAAAGTGGGTGGTATGACAGTGGTGTTCCCAGCAGCTAACGTGTAGGAAGCGATGAATTTAAAGGACATAATTGGAATTTTATGTCCAATTATTCCTCTGTATAATTGTGAAGATTAATTTAAAAATAAAAGAATGTTTTTATTCATTAAAAAAACATGACCTATGTCAAAAAATTAATGAATTTTAAGAGTGACTGCCTCTTGGTAGTGACTGCTTCTTTGTTCTGTTCTCCTTAGTTTTCTGGCATTATCTGAATGGTCTATAATGAGTATATATTACTATTACAGTGAAAGACAACTATATTAATTTATTTCCATTTTTAAAACATTGTGTTTATGTAGCTGTATTCAGTTATTAATAACTTAATATTGATCCCACAAAAAAAGAAAAGTAACTGGAACAGAATACAAACATCCTTGAGTGGTGGGCATTTGATTCTTATGGTACTCACTATCTCTTCTTTCCTAATAACACTCTGATTTCCTTACATAATTGGCAGCAGCCTCTTTCCCCAGCCAAGGGGAAGGCTCCCTCCATGGATGGAATCTCACTCATGAACAGAATAATGGTGAAAGCCCATTATCCCATTAACCAACTTGAAAATGGTGGAATCTATTCAATGAGAAGAAGAGGCACCCTAACCAAACAGTGCCAGGTATGAAGTATTCCTCTCCTTTCTGATTCCTGGGTCTCTGAAGTTGTCTTATGTTTTTGCTCCATTCCAGGTCTGGCTCCTTCAGCCTTTTAAGCAGTTCTTTTAAGTTCTCTTTATCCTTTTTTTTTTTAAGATTTTTTAACGTTTTATTTATTTTTGAGAGAGCACAAGTCGGAAGGGGCAGAGACAGAGGGAGACAGAGGATCCAAAGCGGGCTCTGGGCTGACAGTAGTCAGCATGATGTGGGGCTCGAATTCACGAACCGCGAGATCCTGACCTCAGCCAAAGCTGGATGCTCAACAGAGTCAGCCACCCAGGTGCCCCAGTTCTCTTTATCTTTTCAATGATTTTCCTTTAATTTAGTTTAGACCAAGTCACTTTCTGTGATTTACAACCAATGAGCCACGACTGATATATTCAATCTCATTCAAGGAACAGTGTCTTTACAGGTTTTGTGAGCCATAACTGACATATAATCAACAGCACATATTTAAAGTGTACAAATGGACAAAGTTTGGTGGATGTATCTACTTACGAAACTGTCACTATAAGGAAGGATACTGAACACAGCCATTACCCCCAAAAGTTTCCTCATGTTCATTTGTAATCCTTACACTCTGCCCCTCTATGACTCCTATCTCCAAACATCACCTAACTGGTTTTTTTTCATTAGAGATTAGTTTGCACTTTCTAGAATTTTACTTAAATGAAATCATACACTATGTACTCTTTTCATTTTCCTCTGGCTTCTTTCAGTAAGCTTACATATTATGAGATTCATACAAGTTGTGTGTTAGATACACAACATTATTATAGACTGAATGTTTGTGTCTCCCACAAATTCCTATGTTAAAAGCCTGATGCCCAAGGTGATGGAATTAGAATATAGACCCTGGGAGGTGATTAGCTCATAAGGGCAGAGCCCTAATGACTAGGATTAATGCTGTTACAAAAGAGGCCTAAGAGAACTCCCCAGTCCTTTCTACCATGTGAGAAAACAAGAAGTAGCAACCCAGGAGAGGGCCCTCACCTGCCCATGCTGGCACACTGATCTTGGACTTTCAACCTCCAAAATGCTGAGAAGTAAATTAATTTTGTTTCTAAACCACTCAGTCTGTGGTTGTGTTATAGCAGCCTGAAAGGACTAAGACACACAGTTTATCCGTTCATCTGTTGATGGACATTTGGGTTGCTTCCAATTTGGGGTAATTATGTTAAACGCTGTTCTGAAAATTCATGTACAAGTCTTTTTGTGTATATATAACACAACATTGAACATATATAGTTCAATCATTTGAGTAAGCATCCAGGGGTGAAATGGCTGGGTCATTTTGTACGTATATATTAACTTTTGAACAAACTACCAAAGTGTTTTTCAAAGTGTTTGCATCGTTCTGCATTTATATAGGAGTATATGAGACTTACGGTTTTTCTACATCCTTACCAATGGTAGACTTTCTTATTTTGGCCATTCTAACAGGTGTGTCATGGTATCTCAATGTTATTCTTAATTTGCCTTTTCCTGATTGATGACTTTGAGCATCTTTTCCTTTCCTTATTTGCCAGATTCTTGAAAATTTATCTTAAAGGAGATTCTTCTGTCCATTATGCAGATTTCTGGTGAGCTACCCACAAGCTTATCAGACTTACCTGACTCCAAGCAATGGATGCAACTTAGGCTCAAACTACAGCTTTTGTTATACATCGACATAAAGTAACACATAAAAAAGACAAAAAGAAGTTATGTCAAAATGATTAATTGTCACCTCTGGGTGTTAGGATTATAGGCAAGTCCTCTTTTTTTCTGCTTTCGAAAACTTTCTTGCTTTTTCTGAATGTTTATAGTGAATATGTATTATTATACTCTTCAGAGGAAATAAATGAGTGGGGGCAATGGTAGCTATACTCCATGAATACGCAAGTGTCCCAAAAGTAGGCATGTTCTTGCTGTCCCTTCTTCTACTATAAAGAAACCAAGTAGAAAGTGGCCAGGTGGTAGCCAGTGCTTATTCCTTTCCATAGCCAGTCACCTGTAATGAAGGCAACACTGGACAGAATATGCTGTTCTCCCAGAGAACTGGGTCATGGGTGTGGATTCAGTTTTTCAACATATAGAAGAACTCAAATTAGATGGCATTTAGGTAAGAAGCAGTGGCACCCATTCCTCTATGTGGAAGAGTTTCAGTCTGAAGTTAATCATCAAACTTAAAAAATTTTAACAAGGAACTCATCTGAAATCTCACTCAGTGATGTGCATGTAATATGTACGCCACATATATGTATAAACAGAGCGGTGATGTTCTTCTCTGCTACACATATTCAAACGTTTTCTCAGAACCAGTTTTCAGAAGATGCTACCCTTGAATAACATTTATATTTCCTATGTGTTTAGATAAATCATGAACAAACCAACCCTCCTATGGAATCTAATTTTGACCTAAAGTTGCATATGGCTAGGCAGGCATCTGACCCTCTTTGTTTTACAAGTATGGCTTTCACATACAAGTTTTCTCCTCTCTACATCCCAGAGAGCCTATGGTTTGAACCTCATTCCCCAAAAAGGAAACGGATTGCTGAAATTTAGATTGTTACTAATGAGGCTAATGTATTCGAAGATGAATATGAATTTTTCTAAGATAAATTTGTGACCTACTTTTCTCTTGGATATCACTTAAATTATGAAAGAAAAAAAACCCAGTTGTCTAAGCAAAACTGAAAAGCACTTTCATTTATTTAGAACCGAGATGCAAAGGATTGGATTCATTATAACCTTTCCTTCATGACACACTCACATGATTGGCCAGCTTATATTTAGCTTATCAGTATTGTAGCTATTTCCAATTCTCTAATAACCATGCAAACCCACTCCCCTTTCCTAAAACAGTTTTCAAATTAATCCAGAAATATGCAAATGTGACCCCAATATTAAGGATTATAGCAAAATAGGGACCAAAGCTGGGGAGTCAAGAACAACAACTGGTATTAGGTGATGGTCATAGGTCACATTTAAAGACTAGATTGTATTACAAATATGAAGAGAAAAACAGAGAGTAAACCTAGTCCAAGAATACAGGTGTAGCTAGACACATGAATGGGTAGTTAACAAAAACCACATCAGCAATATGTCTGGCTTATGCTGGAAGTTCCTTCACACCCAAACACCTCGTAGTGGTGATACTTGAAGATAAGATACAAGCATGTGAGTGGAAACCAAAAAACCTGTTGCTTCGGAGACCAAGCCTGGATCACCACTATAGCCTAGGTAGTAACGTGAACGAGCAGACATATTACCCTCGGGAGTACACACACACTCACAGGATGTCACAGGACAATGCTTCACACAACACCATATGACAGCAAAAAAGCAGTAGCAGTAGTGAAGATAGAATTTCTCGCTCCCTATGGCATGTAGAAAAGGGCTGAGTCCCTGCCCCTGTAGACCAGGTAAGCCCCTCAGTTTTGAATAATTCAGAGATAAAGGAGAACACTCAGGATAAAGGAGAGAAAGTAACGAGGTATAAACCCATGCATATTCTGAGTAGGTTTAAGGAGGCAGAGCATTGTAGCCAGCACAAGTAGAAATATAGTACAAGGCAACATAGTACAACTACTTCCGCATAGCCCCAATGCCCTTGGCAAAAATCCTACTCTCTCCTTCCCATCAAAAATGGACTGGCTCTCAGAGCACCAGGTCAAACCATCTATCTATAGTCTCCACGTTACTAAAACCAAGTTAAGAGTTTCTAGGATTGCATTTCCCCATGACAAGCTCAACCATGAGCCATGGGAAAAAGGCAGGATACTTGTAGGATTAAGTTTAAAGGAAGCCATCTAGCCATGTTATGCGTGCTTGTGCAATGATTAGCAGTCACTGCAAATCCAAAAGCACCGCGTTGGTGCTCATCCAGGTAGGGTCAACAGAGTCTGACATTGGATCCAACCACAACACTGAAGAATGAGATTTCAAAACAAGCACAGAGATGAATTTAATTTTACATGCTGGGCACACACAGTGAGATTAAAAGGGGGTGGTAATAGGGAAAGGGAAACACACTGGTGGGCATGCACACACTAGACACACACACTAGACACTTGTGGTGCACAAGTGCACATCAACAGTAATTCCAGACATCAACCCATAGGGGGTATGATGTTAATATAAGCTGCTTGCCTCAGTCAAGACGGGATATGAAAATCAGTAAGGCTGGGGCACCTGGGTGGCTCGGTCAGTCGAGCATCCAACTCCAGCTCAGGTCAGGATCTCATGGTTCATGAGTTTGGCCCAGACACGGGGCTGACTGCTGTCAGCACAGAGCCTGCTTAGGATCCTCTGTCCCCCTCTCTCTGCCCCTCTCAGGCTTGAGCTTTCTCAAAAATAAATAAATACTTAATGTATAGATAGATAGGTAGGTAGGTAATTTAGAATAAAAGAAAATAAATAAGGCTGAATTTGCCTGTTGGAACTGTCCGTGACTTCTGCTTAAAAGGACAGAGGAAGGCAGTTGTGGGCATCCTATAACCACACACATTCATTTGTGTATTCTACTTTTAGGGTTTTTTTTTTAATTTTTTTTAATGTTTATTTATTTTTGAGAGAGACAGAGACAGGATGTGAGTGGGTTAGGGGAAGAGAGAGAGGGAGACACAGAATCCAAAGCAGGCTCCAGGCTCTGAGCTGCCAGCACAGAGCCCGACATGGGGCTTGAACTTACGAGCTGTGAGATCTTGACCTGAGCCAAAGTCGGACACTCAACCGACTGAGCCACCCAGGCGCCCCTCTACTTTTAGTTTTTTAAATAGAAATTCTAATATCTGCAAAGTAAAGTGCTGGCTAGATACAGAAATGAATGAGGCATGGTTATTGCACTCAAGAGCTTTGAATGTACCAGTTTCTCATTTACCTGAGTCACTAAAAAGAAAATCAAATTAGTGTTTTATTAGAGTGGTATGACAAACATAGCACCAAAGATGTGAAGAAGCAAAGAGCCTTTATATTCAGAGGTGGGAAATCAGTCAAGAATCCAGGGCAACAACATTTCAACTGGGGCTTGAAGCATGAATCAAAAGAAAAAGGGCGAAAATCAACATGCATAGAGATCATGGCATAATGAACAGCAGAAAAGGCTGGAAAGAGGGCAAAGTTCTCACACTTTAAAGTGTCTATGAATCAGCTGAAGAATACTGTTAAAATGCAGAATGGGATTCAGTTGGGCCTGTGGGTGGGGCCTGAGATCCTGCATTTCTGATGAGCCCCTAGGGGATTCCAATGCTACGGGTCTATGGTGTGACGCCCTTTCCGTGGTAAGGCATTTAGAAAAACAAGTGTATTAGTATGGTCAGACTGTAGGATACAGGGCTGTAGAGTATTTGATGAGGCTGGAAATAGAGACTGAGATTGGGTCATGGTTAACCTAGACTATCTAAGCAATTTGAAGGTTGTTACTTTGAGTCCTGCGTAAGCATTTAATCACTAAATGGTTTCACTTGTTTCATCATCTCTTTCATACTGTTTTTGACAGAAGCATCTGAGCCAGCTATTTCTCTTCAAAATATCCTTTGGATTCAAAGAGTGCTAGGTAAAAAGAGCCAAACGACTAAGGTAGTTAGCTTGAACAGGCAAAAAAGTGATGTAGTTGCCTAAGATAAGAACAGAGGATTCAGAGACAGAGAGACAGAGAGAGAGACAGAGAGAGAGAGAGAGAGAGAGAGAGAGAGAGAGAGAGAAAGCTGGAGAGGGTGTAGGCAAAGGGAGAGGGAGAAAGGAAACAAATTAATCCACATCCTCAAAGTTGAGTGGTTCCCAAACATGGCTGCACACTGGAATCCAGCTGGGGGTTTTTTAAAGGGTTGGTGCTTGGGTATCACCTGTGGAGGTTCTACTGTAATTAGTGTAGGGAATGGACTGCATATCGAGAGGTCTCAAGGTTCTTCAGGTGAATCTACTGTGCATCCAAGATCGATAACCATTATCACAGCTATGGAGTAACCTCTGACTATCAGAATCTGGAAAATCATTCTCTAATTTTTATAGTAACCTGGAATAGGAACTAATCTCAAAAGGACTCTCACTGACCAAAAATGGAATAGTTCGAGCCTCAAAAGTATTATACTAAAATGCACTGAAACACACCAAGTACATTCTAAAAACTCCAAGTATTCATAAAGTTACTTTCTGCAATGATGGAAATGTTCTAAAACTAGATTGTAGTGAGGGTGGCACAATTCTGTAAATACACTAAAAAGCATCGAATAGTACATTTAAAATGAGTTAATTCTATGGTTTATTAATTAAATTTCAATAAAGATGTTAAAAACAATCCAGGAATTCATATGATAGTTTAAAAAAAAAAAAACTCAGTGGTTATCTCTGTAGTTGTAAGTGAACCTACTCATTACTCAGAAAGTGACAACTAAAGGGACAGAATCAAACATTTATCCTGCCTTTCTTTCACAAAACTATACATCAAAGTAACCAAATAATTGATGAGGAAAAGTTCTCATTTATAAAAGCATTCTAGCTAATTAATTAAAAAGAATGATAAAATCACCATACAATCACTTTCTAACTCCTGCACACTGAATCCAGGCAATGATTAATAGCCACTAAAACCATTAGGTGAAAACCCGATCATAAATTTGACCATGAATGGGTCTGACTGGTAACACCTGAACCCACTGATCAACACTTGCCAAAATATGGAACTCGAATCTGCTCAAGCCTTTTGGTATGTGTGTCATTGAATAAGAAATACAGGGGACAGCGGAACCTAATAAATAACAATGGTGGAGGAGGGAAGAAATCGGCAAAATCTAGAATATGGAAGGCCCTGTAAGAAAAATTACCTGGTTTCTTCTGCAAATATCGTCAAGGAAACAAAAGGGAATAGCGAAGGTCCAAACAGTCATGTAGACTGGTTTCCAAGCAGCCAGGCCAAGCTGGACAACTGGGAAGATTATGAATATCAAGGAAAGCCATAGGCCCAACATTCAAGAAAAGAAGCACCAATGAACAGGCCCTGAAAGACGACTAAAATAGGAGCCAGGACCCAAAAACATTTGAGAAGTGAAAAGATGTGGCTTTCTCCCTCCCTACCTGCATTCTTTTTTTTTTTTTAACTCTCTACAGTGTTCCAGCAACATGATTACAACCAGTTAGCCACTTAAGGGAAGCACTCGTAAGGTGTCTGGATAAGCCATGCACTTAATAAAGGTTCAAACAACCTGAGTTTGGTACCCAGCCTCAGGGAGAAATTCATTTAATTTCCTCATCCCTACTGGAAACTCCTTTGCTTTGTTTCCTCAGGGACCACCCCCCTTCAATTATTAACTCTCTCCAACTCTGTCTCTCTCTAGCCCAGAGGTTCTAACCCCGGTTACATTTTAGAGTTACCTTGGGGAACTTTTAATGTTCCTGATGCCTCAAGCACACCTAGATATAGCAATCATAATTTCTGGGCCTGGGAGTGAGACATGAACAGTTTTCAAAGCTTAGGTAATTCCAACATGCAGCCACTGTTGAGAACCAGTGACCATTGACCCTTTTATTTATTTGGTTTTTTTGTTTGTAAGTTTTTTTCCCCAACGTTTATTTATTTTTGAGAGAAAGAGACAGAGCATGAGTGGGAAAGGGGCAGAGAGAGAGGGAGACACAGAATCCGAAAAAGGCTCCAGGCTCTGAGCTGTCAGCACAGAGCCCGACGCAGGGCTCAAACTCACAAACTGCGAGATCATGACCTGAGCCGAAGTCGGACGCTTAACCGACTGAGTCACCCAGGGACCCCTCTCAATCTGACTTTTAGCTAGAGTAGTCCACACTAGCCAGGCCCACACCCAAATTTCCCACTTCATCCTCAACCATCAGCTCCTGTCACTCCTCTGGGAGTGACTCCTTAGCTTCCAGAACCAAGTGACACTTTTCTGAGGCTCTCTGCCTTAATGTTCTGTGACCTTTAATGGTCTACTCCCTTCCCTTGTGTGTTATAACATTCCTCTCCCTTGTCCCCCCGCCCCCCACCACCTAATTGCCTTTTACCGTTTCTTTCGCAGGCGTCTCTTTGTCACCAAATTCCTCAGTGTTCTTTTCTATAAGCCCTGCCTTAAAGTTCACTTAGCTTCTCATTCTATGTGCCTACTCTAAATCATCTCATCTTCTCCTCTGGCCTCAACTGCCTGTATCCTCAAAGCCCACCAAAGTTCCCCTCCGTCTCAGATCCATGTGCATGCTTCAGACCCACGTGGCCAACTCCCTTGTAAGCCTCTCCAGCTGCATCTCCTATGCGTCATCTCACTGCATCTCACTGTGTCAAAAACTAAACTCTCCTTCTACTCAATCTGCTACCGTGCCAGTATGAGCATGGAGTCTGTGCCGGGCTGTGTGGGTTTGACATCCTGAATCAGACACATAATGAGCTTGGGTGAATGAATTAACCTCTCTGCAACTCCAATTCCTCATCTGTAAAATAGGTATAGTAACTTCCTCATAAGATTATTATGAAGATTAAGTACATTAATATGTATAAAGGACCTAACATAGTTCTTGGCACATAGCAAGCCTTGTATTTGCTGCTGCTGCTATGCCTACTATTACTACTACCGGTATGATCATCAGTCTAAATTCCTTATCTCAGTGAAGGTCGCCATCACCTAATTAAAGGAAGCAAAACTCTGAGCGCCACTCTTTTTATCTCATTGCATCCTATCCCCTCTATCCGTTATTAGTCTATGCAATTTTTCCTCAGATACATTCCTTATTCTTCACCTCACCATCACTACTTTGGATCAGGCCGAGAGTGCTGGAGTGCGAGTTGAATGTGCATATTGCCTAACTCAGCATTCAGTCCCGTCACGTTCGTAACTTTAAATTGGCTGTGGTGGGAGTATCCATGCCAAAGGAATCAGCAAACTCTACAAATCGCGTGACTTTTTTTGCAGGGGGCAGGGGGAGAGCAGTTTGTTTAACATTTAAGCGGTTGTTAAATATTCAGGCCCTCATGATTTCTCCTGTAAATTTCTGTAAAACATCCTAATTGTCTATTTCTACCACTGTTCTTGAGCCACTCTAATCCATTCTTACTGATACCAAAAAAAAAAAAATTCTGAAATGCAAATCTCATCCCCAGATTAAAGTGTATCAGTGGATCCTCGTTTTCCTTTGGTTAAACGCCTTCATCCTTCCCGTGGCATACATGGCCTATAATAGAGGCCGTGAGGGTCCCACTCTTACCCTTTCCACACTCAGCTTTCTTCTGTACCTGCCAACAGCTTGGTAGCACATAATCCTCTGCCTGAGGGCTTTTCACAGCCCCAGGGGCATGCCTGGGGGCCAGGGAGTTCACTCTCCTGGGAGAAGCCCTCACCCAAGAAGATGAGAGAAGGCCGAATCTTTTTTAAGTTTTTTTTAATGTTTGTTTATTTTTGAGAGAGAGAGACAGAGACGGGGGTGGGGGGGGTGGGGGGGGGGCAGAAAGAGAAGGAGACACACAATCTGAAGGAGGCTCCAGGCTCTGAGCTGTCGTCACAGAGCCGGATACGGGGCTTGAACTCACAGACTGCGAGATCGTGACCTGAGCCGAAGTCGGGCGCTCAACCAAGTGAGCCACCCAGGTGCCCGGAGAGAAAGCTAAATCTTATCAGAGCTCCCACTCCTCCTGAGGACAACTCAGAAGTACAGTCTCCCAAGCGGACTGAGCCCCAGCTGCCCACAGCAGCAACCTGCTTGAACTCCCCCTCCTCGACCAGAGCGTCCTGCGATCACCTCTGAAATGAACCACTGGCCCTCAAGTTCTTATCTCAGGGTCTGTTCTGAGGAGAACCCAAACTAATAGATGGCCATTCATGACGTCCCTTTTCCCCACTTCAGCCTCATCACTTCTCCCTTCTTCCTTCAAGCCGAAGCTATACTGAGCAATTTTATGCCTAGTTTCCCAAAGGTAACATGGCGTCTGACAGTTCGTTCCTTTGCAGATGCCGCTTATTTTCTCAAATAATCAATTTCAATTTCACCTTCCTTCACCCAGAAAATTCTAGCCTGTCCTTCCAAACACAGCTCAATAGGCACCTTTTCCCTGATCACTACTGTCCCCTCCCCCCAAGTAAGGGTGTCTCATGTGTTCCTCTGTGCTTGCAAAGCTGCTCTTCCTTCAACTGATTGCGTGTTCCTTCTGGCTCTTCTCTGGCCATGTGCCCACCCTCCACCCTCCCCACAATCCTGGCATGACAAACACAAGCAAAGCAAGAAAGGATGGTCGAAGGGATATGGTTTTCAGAATCTATTATTCCTTATGTTCTTGTGTCTGGACAAAATGTTCAATAAGGAGTTGAGCATCTAAGTTGAGAGACAAAACTAACTGTTTTTGTATTTCCCCAAAACGGTTGCATAATTACAAGCATTATCAGAAACTAAGCTATTTGCATAAATATAGCCCAACACCAATTTTGGTTCAGCCCTGCTGACATATTTCACCTAGATCCTTAGCTTTCTAGCCCTGACAAATTTCTTATTATCTCTGCATTTCAATGCTACCTTTAAGGCTCTGCAATTAAGCAAATTCTTGGGATTTTAAGCAAATAGGCTTGCACCATTTCAAAGTGGCAAAACACCCAGGGGCACTACTTAATCCTCTGATTCTCCCTTTCAAAGGGGTTTCTCAGCTGCAGCTGACAGCTTTGTGACTGCACAGCCTCCCTGTCCAACACGGCTGGGCTTTCTCTTATCCGCACCAAAGTACTCTGCGTCCTCTGCAGAATATATTTATTTGCAGCATTTCAGCAGGAAGACCCTGGGAGGATGAGTCATCGTCCTTATCCAGAGTCGTCCTTGAGGCCACACTGAGAAAACTTTCTCCCTCTTATTGTATAGAACAAGATTCAATCAGAAATCAAGTGTTCTGTTTATAGCCAGCTTTCCCACGTAGGCAGGAAATAACACTTCAGAAACGCTGAAAAATAAACGCAAGGGGGGTACAATTTAATTTCTTGGACCCAAATGCATCGCAAGGTAATAAATCCGGTTAAAAACATACCGAGCAACCACACTCCATGTAAGAACCTATGGTACCAATGCCAAAGAAGGTTGAGAATTTAAGACAAAAATCCCTTCACTCGGCACCCCCCCCCGTGGAAATTATGAGTTTAACATTTTAAAGGTACTTAAGGATGTGTGCAGACAGCTGGTATCAGATGACCAGTTATAAAACTATACCACTACCATGCTTACATGTAAGTGGATGAGTGTGTAAATGCCAGAACTACCTCTACATTCTATATTCCTACAGATCGGTGTTAGTGGGAATCTCTTTGGAGGCACTTTCCTAGAAGCCCCCATTCTTACATATCCTTCCCGGCATCACTATCTGTTATCTAGAACACCGAGAGGATCAGTGAGGTACAGAGAGGAAGAAACAGACAGACACGGAAAACCAAGAGAGAGCTGAGAGATAAGCTGGTGGGGGGTTAGTGGCAGGGAGCAGAAGCAGACAGGCCTGAGGCCTAACCGTGGACTTGGAGAGTCTGGAACATCCGGGCAAATGAGCATAGCATTCGGGTATCAGAGACAGCAGGTACAGAAACCCGTGGAGCCACGTTCATCTAAGTAAGCAGCAAGGCTCAGAGCTGTCACATGTGCCATAATCCAGTCGGCCCACTAAGCCAGGAGTAAGGGATGCAGTGAAGGAGCTTGTGAAAAGTCTACAGCAGAATGGGGCAGGGGACGTGGACTAAAACTCTGGCACCACATCACCTGGTTTCAAATCTTTATTCTAACACCCACCACTTGTGACTTATTTAATCTCTCTCTGCCTCGGGGTTCTCATCTTTAATAAACAAGGACAAAACAATTATTTCAAGTCCAGCTGCCCCTCGATAAGATGTACCATCTTACAATTTTATGAAAATGCTCAAACAATTTCAGAAGATACAGAAAGATACAGAAACTGTTCCTAACGATAGAAAAAAATAGAGAGCTCTCCAGTTCATTTTGAATGTCATATTTAAACCTTAAAAAAGCCATACAAAAAGACAACTGGAACCTAATGCCACTTAGGAAAATTATCACAATAATTGTACAGTAAGTACTAGCAAAAATTTCAGAAACAACTTCAATTAGTACACAATGTAACACGCAGAGCTTTCACTAGAATGAATTATGATGGAAGACAAATGTTTAAAATATATTACATCAAAAAGTCAAAAAGAAAAGCTATATGTCAAAGAGTCATTTAATAAAATTCAGTATTTGACCCATTTCTTGCTAAACAAATGAGAAGAACGTGACCTCATTTAAATTAAAAGGAAAAACAGTTATCAATGAACACAAAACCATCCCATTAATTCTTAAATAAAAGTGTCTCTTTTAATCATATTCTTACTTTTGTCAATGATTTAGAAGTGCTGTACAATGCACTAAAACAGAAAAAAACAATAATCATATTCTTTAGAAGAGACAAAAATTTCCTTATAAAATTCAAGATAATCCCCTGAAAAATTCTTAAAATCAGTCAAAATTTAGTGAAGTCACTGGTGCCTAGGTGGCTCAGTCAGTTAAGCATCTGACTTCGGCTCTCTCTCCTTCTCTTTCCCAAAAATAAATAAACATTAAAAAAATTATAAAACATTAAAAAAATTAGTGAAGTCACAAAATGCAAAGCAAATATAGAAAATAGAAAATCTTCTATATATCCAAAACTAATAGCTATATGATGATGGCAACAAAATACATACACACCTCAGATCATCTTGAATACATGTCCTTTGGAGAGCCAGAAGAGCATATTTGCAAATATGGAGATACATATTATGATCCACTTGTACAGGGTGAATCGTGAAAATAAGTCAATGGCTTCTAATTAATTTATAAGTTTAAAAAATCACAATACAGACTATATTATTACCAAAATAAAGTTCAAATGGAAGACTATCCTAATAAGTAATTAAATAATTTTTTGTGAAAGAATGTTTTCAAAAACAGAGAACTTGCTCTACATGTAACACACTATAAAACTACAACTATTATAACAATATATCCAGCTATTAATAGGCATTCTGTAAAAATTTTTAAATATGTAGAACATGGATATATGGATCAATATAATGGAAGAATTTGTTTTAAAATGGACCCTATAACATATCAACAGGTAGTATTTAATAAAAAGGAAACTTAACAGGCAGTGAAAAAGGGATACATGTACAAAAGTTAGTGGAACTATATCAACATATATTTACATATATATAGTGGATATACAAGGAAAATATGAACAGAACTAAAAGGAGAAATAAAGAGTAATATGATAATACTTGGAGACTTTAATACCTCACTCTTAACAACGGATAGATCATCTAAACAGAGAATCAGTAAGGAAACAGGAGATTTGAACAATGGTATAGACCAAACAGACCTACCAGACATATATAAAACATTCCATGCAAAAAAATAAATAAATAAAATAAATAAAATAAAACATTCCACGCACACCAAGAGTATATATACTCATCTCAAGCACACATGAAACATTCTCTTGGATAGATCATATGTTAGGGCAGAAATCAAGTCACAACAATTTCAAGAAGATAGAAATTATATCAAGTATCTTTTCCAACCACAATGGTATGAAACCAGAAATCAGTAACAGGAAGAAAATTGGAAAATTCACAAATACTAGGAGTTCAACAACTTAATATGGTGACAAGTAGGACAAGGAAGAAATCAAAAAGTGAAAAAATAGCAAGACAAATAAAAAGGGAAACACAACATGTCAAAACTTAGGGATACAGTGAAAGCAACATAATTCATACTATAAATGTATACATTAAGGAAAAAAAAATCTCCAGGCATCTGGGTGGCTCAATCAGTTAAGTGTCTGACTCTTGATTTCGGCTCAGGTCGTGATCTTGTGGTTCAGGAGTTTCAGCCTCACATTAGGCTCTGCGCTGGATGTGGAGCCTGGTTGAGATTCTCCCCTCCCCTGCCCCTCTCTCCCTGCACCCCTCCCCTGCTTGCATGTTCTCGCCCTCTCAAAATAAATAAAATAAAATAGAAAAAAGTCAAAAACCCTGCATTACACATAAAGAAACTAGGGAAAAAACCCCAAATAAGCCAAAAGTTTGAAGAAGGAAGAAATAATAAACTTTAGAGCAGAAATAAATGAAATATAGAATAGGCAAACAATAAAAAATTAAAACCAAGAGTTGGTTCTTGGAAAAGATAAACAAAATTGACAAATCTTTAACTAACAAAGAAGAGAGAGAGAGAGAGAGAGGACTCAAATCAAAAGATAAACTAAAGAGGTGACATTACAATTGATACCAGAGATACAAAGGATAATAAGAGACTACTATGAACAATTTTACACCAACAGACTGAACAACCTAAAAGAAAAGTGTATATTCCCTGGAACATACAACTTATGAAGACTGAATCATGAAGAAACAGATAATCTGAACAGAACAATAATGAGTAAGGAGATTGAATCAGTAACCCAAAAAACTCACAACAAATCCAAGCACAAAACCAAATGGTTTCACCAGTGAATTCTACCAAATATTTACAGAACTATAATACCAATCATTCTCAAATTCTTCCAACAAATAAAAGAGGAGGGAGCACTTCCAAACCTGTTTTGTAAGATCTTTATTTATTAAAAACACCAATTCCCAAACTCTTCCAAAAAACTGAAGAGGAGAAAACACTCCAAAATTTATATTACAGGGCCAGCATTAGCCTGATAAGAACAGTACAAGAAAACTATAGGCTACTATCCTTGATAAAATAGGTGCAAACAATCTCAACAGAATATTACTAAATGGAGTTCAACAGAAGGTTAAAAGGATGATACACTATCATCAAGTGGAATTCATCTCTGGGATGCAAGAATGTTCAACATACACAAATCGGTAAGAGTGATACATCATATTAACAGCAGGAAAGAGAAATATCATATAATCATCATGTCAATAGGTGTAGAAAAAACATTTGACAGAGTCAGCATTCATTCATGATTAAAAACTCCCAATAAAATGGGTTTAGAAGAAACATACCTCAATGTAATAAAGGCATTATTTGACAAGCTCACAGCTACTATCATACTCAACGGTGAAAGGCTAAAACAATTTCTTCTAAACTTAAGAACAATATTGGGTGCCCCCTCTCACAACCCTTATTCAGGATAATATTAGAAGTCTTAGCCAGGGCCATCAGGCAAGAAAAATAAAAGTAACTAAATTGGAAAGAAGTTAAAGTTTCTCTGTTTGCCAATGACATATTCTAAATATAGAAAACCCTCAAGACTTGACCAGGAAAAAATTGTTAGGAGCAGTAAAAAAAAATTCAGGAAAGCTGCAGGATACAAAATCAACATACAAAAATCAGTTACGTTTCTACATTGTAATAACAAACTATCTGGAAAAGAAGTAAAGAAAACAATCCCACTTACAATAGCATCAATACTATATTTAGGAATACTTTAACCAAGGATGTAAAAGGTCTGTACACCAAAAAATAGCAAAATATTAATGAAAGTAAACGAAGAAGACCCAAATAAATGGAAAAATATCCCATATTCATCCATCGGGAGAATTAATATTGTTAATATATCCATACTTCCCACAGCCATCTATAGGTTCAATGCAATCTCCATCAAGATTCCAGCAGCATTTTTTACAGAAACAGAGAAAAATTCTAAAATTTGCATGCAACTGCAAAAGACCTCAAATAGCCTAAGCAATCCTGGGAAAGAAAGCTGGAGGCATGACACTTTCTGATTTTGAACTATACTACAAAGCTAAAGTAATCAAAACAGCATAGTACTGGCATAGAAACAGACACGAACAGAATCAAGAGTTTGGAAATAAAACCATGCATTTACGATCAACTAATGATAATTACCAAATCATACTGAATACCCAAGATACTGACCTGAGGACTAACAGAACATACTCCACAACTAAAGGGAGAGAAGGTGCCACACTGAAGAAGGTAGGAAGTGTGGAGATGTGCTTTGGGAGTAACATGGATTATGGGTGCCAGGGCAGGAAGGGGGCTGTGGTCACAGAGAAATGCAAGAGAGAGACAGAGAGGGAAACACACAAGGAAAACACTTCCACAAAGTCACTGCCTGGGAAAAGGAGAGAAGGCGATTTTCATGAGTTTTGCAACTAACTGGGCTTAAAGACTGGAGTTTGAAAGGTTGGCAGGCTTGGCTGGGATAGAAACCTGAAGGCGCTACCCTACTCCTGGAGAGGAGGCAGGCAAAGAACTTGGGAGCAGATGGAGGTGTGGAGACAAAGATCTGAGGAATGCGTGGGGCACACAGTGGGAGACTGTTCACTGAGAGGTGGCATTCACAGAAATGCCTCTCCAGGGACAAAGGAGGGAGGCACCATTTCCCCTTACCACCCCTCAGCTAAACACAGAGCCACCTGTGAAAGGGAGCTCAGCCATGACACTGGCTGTTTAGCCTGCTTGCTCCAAGTCCCACACCCCTGTGCTCTGGCCGTACTGCCCTTCCTGGTCAAGCCCCCTCAGGCCTAGTGCAGTGAGACCCTCCCTCAGACGACCAGCACAGGTCCCTGCCCACACCAAGTACCTAAAGCCTGGAGTTTGAAACGTCAGCAGGCTGGACTGAGACAGAGCCTGGAGGGCACTGCGCTGCTCCTGGAGAGAAGGCAGGCAGGCAACCCGGAGGCATACCATGTGGAAACTGCAATCTGAAAAATGCCTAGGGCACAGAGAAGAGTGACGATTTGCTCTTCTCATAGTGCTTCCCTGGGAGCAGCAAGCATGGAGACCCCTCTCTGGGGACAAAGGAGATGTCTGGTGCCAGTTCTTCCTCCCCTCCCCCACATACCCCTTAGTATAAACACAGAGCCACCTGGGGAAATCAGCACAGTGCTCACACCAGGTCCCACACCCCTGCTCTCTGCCCTTCCCAGTCAAGTTTGCCTCAGTCCCAGCATGGTGGGCCCCTTCCCAAAAAGACCAGAGGAATGTCCTGCTCACACCATGTTTCCTGACCAGAGAGCTCTGCAAGTTCAGTTCCAGTAGAAGTAGCATCAGGTCTCATTTCACAAGCAGACCAGAGTACACCTAGGTAAAACTCACCACACTCTGGCCAAGGACTAAACACTGCCCACTGCAGGCAAGGAGAGCCTCAGCAAACAACTGGCCTGAAGACAGACCAGCCACAACACAGCAGCAGAGTGCACTCAGCACATACCAGAGACACCCCCTGAGGCACCGGCCCTGGACACTATATGACCCCTTCTTCATAAGGCCGTTACTCTCAGGAGTAGGAAACATAAAAGGCTTTTCTAACACAGAGAAGAAGGCAGAGACTTTGACAAAATGCCCAAACAGAGGAACTCATCCCAAATGAAATAAGATCAAGTTGTGGCCAGAGAGCTAAGTGAAACAGATATAATGTGCCTGATGGAGAATTTAAAGTAACAATCCAAAGGATAGTCATAGGACTTGAGAATATAATGGAAGACTCCAGGGAGGCCCTCACTGCAGAGATAAAAGGGTTAAAAAAAAAAAACAGTCGGAAGTGAAAAATACATGGGGCGCCTGGGTGGCTCAGTCGGTTGAGCGTCCGACTTTGGCTCAGGTCATGATCTCATGGTTCATGAGTTCGAGCCCTATGCTGACAGCTCACAGACTGGAGCCTGATTCGCATTCTGTGTATCCCTCTCTCTCTCTGCCCCTTCTCCGTTTACACGCTGAGTCTGTCTGTCTCAAAAATAAACAAACGTTAAAAAATATTTAAAAAAAGAAATGAAAAATGCAATAAATGAGATTCAAAACAGACTGGATGTAATAAACACAAGCAAGGATGGAAGAAGCAGAGGAACGAGTAAGTGACATAAAGGATAAAATAATCAAAAATAATGAAGCTGAACAAAATCTGAGAAAGAAGAATTAGGAAGAGGAGAATAGATTTAGGGAACTCAGTGACTCCATCAAATGTAATAAACAAACTATGTTGTGGAAACTGGATATTCACATGCAAAAGAATGAAACTGGACCCCTATCTTACTAACACTTGCAAAAATAAACTTGAAATGGATTAAAGACTTAAATGTAAGACATGAAATAATAAAACTTGAAGAAAAGTGGGGGGACAAAGCTCCTTGGCATTGGTGTTGGTAATGATTTTTTTCATTTTTTAAAAATGTTTATTTATTTATTTTGAGAGAGAGGGGGCGTGAGCGTGAGCAGGGAAGGGGCAGAGAGATGGGCAGAGAGAGAGAGGCAGAGAGAGAATCCCAAGCAGGTTCCACGCTGTCAGCACACAGCCCAACGCGGAGCTCAAACTCACAAACCAAGAGATCACGACCTGAGCCGAAATCAAGAGTCAGACACTTAACCAACTGAGCCACCCAGGAATCCCCTGTAATGATATTTTTAGATATGACACCAAAAGTACAAGTATCAAAGGCAAAACTCAGTGGAACTACATCAAACTAAAAAGCTTCTGCACAGGAAAAGATATGCTCAACAACATGAATAGGCAACTTAATGAATGGGAGAAAATACTTGCAAGCTATCTATCTTATAAAAAATTAACATCCAAAATATATAAGGAACTCCTGTAACTCAATAGCAAAAAATGAAATAGTCTGAAAAATGGGCCAAGGACCTGAATAGACATTTTCCCCAATAAAATATACAAAGACCCAACAGATACTTGAAAAAATGCTCTTCACTAATCATTAGGAAAATGCAAATCAAAACCACAGTGACATATCTCCACCTGTTACAATGGCGGTTATAAAAAAGACAAGAGATAGCAAGTGCTGGTGAGGATGGGGAGGAAAGGGAATCCTTGAGCACTGTCGGTCAGAATAGAAATTGGTGCAGCCACTATGGACAACAGTACTGAGGTTCCTCAAATAATAAAACACAGAACTACCACATGATACAGCAATTCCATTTCTGGGTATATATCCAAGGGAGATGAAATCACCATCTTGAAGGGGTATTTATACCCCCATGTTGCAGCATTTTTTGTAAAAGCCAAGATAGTCTAAATATCTGTCAACACACGAACAGATAAATATATATATATATATATATATATATATATATATATACACACGCACACACATATATATACACACACATATGCATACATACACACACAATGTAATATTATTATTTTTGCTGATGACAATACTGTGGGATGAAGATACTAAATAACTGCCCAAAGTCACACAGTTATTAAATAGCCAAAGAGGGCATAATGCCATTAAAATGGGCTCCAAAGTTTGCAGTTTTGTTGTGTCCTGACTGTAGGAGAAAAGCTGAAGAGAGGGAAGATGAAATTAAATGTTAAGACTGGTAACCTTGGTGATAATTTTACCAGTTATTTTCTTCTTTATTCTTTTGTGTCTGTCTAAAATTTTTAGTTGATGACTACCTACTTTAAGAACAAGAATGATTTTTAGAAACTCAAGTGTTACCAGCATGTACTGTATCAACTCATGTTGCAGAGTTAAGGTTTGACCTGTTTATAATTCTGCATTTATGCAAAATTTATTGTGCATTATCTAAAGAAATGTTAGCCGTTCTATGGTTGCTCCTGGGAAAGAGGAATATATCTCCCACTTCATTGTTAAGTTATGCTCCTGATTTTCTCATCAGAATGCTTGACAGATAATAACTGCGGCTATTCATAGACACATGCATTTACTAAACTAATACCCAATGTCCTGAATGTAGGACATTTGTGGTGTAAGATGAATGACAAGTTAATGAGTTTTTCTCCTGTTTCACTGGCATCAGGTCCAGTAAACATTATCTTTTTTTTTTTTGCACAATTCAGAACACATAGTAGGCATATGATACCTGTATGCTAAATAAAAGAAATAGAGCCCTCTAAATTGCAACTGGAGATTTCTGCCATGCTGCATAATTTGATAATGGCAATAATATTTCGTTCCACAAATATATTTGAGCATAAGCTCTGTGCTGGGGTTAGAGAACCAGCAGTGAAAGCAATGCAAGGTCTCTGCCCTCACAAGGCTTATGAGCAATTCAAACCCTAGAGCGGGATTTAGTAAGCTATGGCAGGCAGGCCAAATCCAGCACCCACCCTACCTGTCTTTGAACATCCCATTAGCTACAAATGATTTTTACATGGTTACATGACTGGGAAAAGTGTCAAAATAAAAAGAATACTTTATAAAACTTGAAAAATGTGAAATTCAACTTGTGCCCATAAATAAAGTTTTACTGGAGCACAGCCACACTCACCTGTTTACATGTTGTCCAGGACTGTTTTCAGTCTACAAAGAGCAGTGAGGAGCTGGAACACAGGACATGTGGCCCACAAAGCCTCAAATATTGGGGATCGGGCCCTTTCCATAAAAGGTATGGCTGTGATCCCTGATTCTGTTTTAATTGAAGACCTAGGAGGACTGAGTCTTTGTTTACCATAGGAGTAAACATAGTGCTAACCCTGCTTCTCAGACTTTGCCAGGCAATGAATCCCCTGGGGATCTTGTTAAAATGCAGATTTGGATGCAGTCCTGGCTAGAGCACAGATTCTTTCCAATCAGATCCCAGGTAGGGATTTCTAGCTAGGTTTAGACACTGGGTTGTTTAAATCTCTTCAAGAATTTGAGTCACAGAGAAAAGATATCGAAGCAGGAAAACAAAAGTAAGTTTGAAACGTAGCTTAATACAATTGGTTATTTTCTGTCACAGGTTTATTGTTGTGGCAAAGATCAATGATAGAGATGTCAAAGTTCATTTCTCAACTGTCTTTGGTCACCGTACTTTCTTAGCAGAGCTAAGGTGAATCCTCATCCAAAGAGGATAAAAGGGATTGCAGCTGTTTGCTACTATTAGCTATTTGTTAAGTGAGTATTGGGAGAAACTAATATTTGCACCTGAATTCTGTTCAGATGACAGGAAAAAAGACAAACTCATTAAAAAAAAACACTATTAATTTCTAAAATAGCTTCTCTGCATCTTTAATAACAATGGAATTTTTTTTAATTTTTTAAACATTTATTCATTTCTGAGAGACAAAGAGAGACAAAGCACGAGTCAGGGAGGGGGTGACAGAGAGGGGGACACAGAATCCAAAGCAGGCTCCAGGCTCCGAGCTGTCAGCACAGACCTCAACATGGGGCTCGAACTCACAAACCATGAGATTATGACCTGAGCTGAAGTCAGATGCTTAACCTACTGAACCACCCAGGTGCCCCAAGAATGGAATATTAATAAAGTATCTAGTTTTATGTCCTGTGGTTAAACATCATTAATAAAAAGATGAGTAAAAGCTCTCAGAAGATACTGGCCAAAATTTTGAATCCTGATGATTCCCTGTAAAACAGTGTGATTAAAAAACAAACACAAAAGCTCTACGGTCAACATCAAGCAATGGCAAGGACATGGAGCAACCAGCATTCCCGTGCACTGCTGGTGGGTGTGTAACTTGCTACAATCCCTTTGGAAAACAGTATCTACCAAAGCTTAACATGTGCATTCCTGACCACTCACTAAGTCGGCTCCTACCATATACTCAACAGAAATGCATGCATATTGTATAGCAAAGGATTCTATAAGCATATTTATTGCAGCATTACTCTTAAACAAAAAACTAAAGACGATCCGGGCGCCTGGGTGGCTCAGTCGGTTAAGCGGCCGACTTCAGCTCAGGTCATGATCTCGTGGTCTGTGAGTTCGAGCCCCGCGTCGGGCTCTGTGCTGACCGCTCAGAGCCTGGAGCCTGTTTCAGATTCTGTGTCTCCCTCTCTCTCTGACCCTCCCCGTTCATGCTCTGTCTCTGTCTCAAAAATAAATAAACGTTAAAAAAAATTTAAAAAAAAACTAAAGACGATCCTAAATGTTCATCAACTGTGGAATAGAAACACAACTGTGCTGTATTCACTACAATGCAATATACACAGCAGTGAGAATGAAGAAAACAAAACTACACTAACAAATATGAATGAATCTCACGAACATAACACTGGGCAAAACAATCCAGACACAAAAGAGAACAAATTCTATATAGCTGTTCAAAGTCACATGGCGATTATGTGGGCAGGGGGTTAGTGACTGGAAGTTGGCACGCTGGGGGATTCTGGGGGTACTGAGAATGCTTCGGACTTGTCTGAGAAGACCTCTGCTACTTTGGGAAACTGTAATCAATCTAATAAATTTTAAAAAATTTATCTGTACACCATAAAGACCTCATGTAGACAGTTCCTGACACAGTAATTTGAAATTACTGTGAGGACCCCTCCACCTCAAACCCACCTTATAAACTGAGGAAGGCTTGGGTCAAAAGGGCCACTCATTCTTAAAGAGTAATTTTGGAAGGTGGAGTGGTATTCCTCTCACACCTTTCAGATTAGAAAGAATCTCAGTTATTCCTCTAGGCTGGGTCTGTATCACCTGTTGCTATCAGCAGGAAATTAGCATGGCCTCTTTTTGGGTTCGTTTTACAGTGAAGTTTAGGAAGAACAGGTCAGCACAAAACAGAGAACATCTCTGATGTACTTCTTTGTATGCACTAGTGTTTATTTGAAGAAATCTAAATCACGAACAATGTTTACTTCAAGTTGATGGTACAGTCAATGAGACATCACTGAGAACAACCTCTAGCCCCAGTAATACTTATGAGATTGCATCCTAATGTCACAATCATCAAGGGAGCTGGAGTTGGCTCTGTCCCATTTGCATCTGGAACTTCAGCATCTAGCAAAGTGCCAGACACATAGGAAATGGCTAAGAAAAATGGTATTTTGTCACTAGAAAATTTATGTTTTGAAAAATAATGATTTAGGACAATGCTCACAACATAAAGTTATGTGAAACAAATCAAGGTATTAATAAGTGTTTATTTCTATAAATATTTACAGAAATAAATTATTTCTATTTTACGGCACCACGGTTATGAAAATTCACAAAAGCATGTGCAAATACCAAAGGGGAAAAACAGGGAAAATAATGTTAAAATCATGGAAATTATTGGTGGTTTGTTTACGTGTTCTCATGTGTCCATATTTAGCAAAGTGTTAATAACTAAAATGTATTACTTTTTTAAAAAAAGTTTAAGAAAGATGCAAGTGTAAAAGTTTGAAGGACTCAGGGCACCTGGGTGGTTCAGTCAGTTAAGCGTCCGACTTCGGCTCAGGTCGTCATCTCACGGCTCGTGGGTTTGAGACCAGTGTCGGGCTCCGTGCTGACACATCAGCGCCTGGGACCTGCTTCCGATTCTGTCTCTGTCTCTCTCTGCCCCTCCCCCACTCATGCTCTGTCTCTGTCTCTTTCTCTCAAATATAAATAAACAAAAAAAAAAGTTTGGGGGCGCCTGGGTGGCTCAGTCAGTTGAGCATCCGACTTCGGCTCAGGTCGTGATCTCGCGGTCTGTGAGTTTCAGCCCCGCGTCGGGCTCTGTGCTGACAGCTCAGAACCTGGAGCCTGTTTCAGATTCTGTGTCGCCCTCTCTCTGACCCTCCCCCATTCGTGCTCTGTCTCTCTCTGTCTCAAAAATAAATAAACGTTAAAAAAAATTAAAAAAAAAAAAAAAGGTTGAAGGACTCATGGAAACACCAACCATAGGAAAGAATAATAGGTGAGACGTTTTAGGGATCTGACATCCGCACTGACTCAAAAGTGACCTGTGAGCCACCATCCTGTGCCCCTCCTCTAACATGGATACAAGCTCTTTTTCTCCTCTATTTGGGCCAACAGACTGAGGCTGGGTCTCCACACAGACAACCCTTTCCCTTCTCTTCCATTGGAGGAGAGCAAGCAGGTACCAGCTTCCATCTTCCTCCTCCCATGTTGGAAGCCATGGTTTAGCACTGTTAGACTCCCAGGGCACTGTGTTACCTGTTCACTTACAAGCCTACACATGTATTCTTTTTGCATCTTCACTTTAGATTTTGGAATCTCAACTTGCCATGTGAGGGAAAGTGATCAAGCCTCAGAACACCTCTAGTTTGGGGCCTTCACTCAATCCACATAGTCTTCCTCCTTCTTGTATCCCAGAGCAAGAGAAGCCTCTGCTCAGATTTGTTCTGCCTCCACTTTCCTTCTCTTCTTAACCAACTTCTGAGCAGTACCTCCTTGGGCTCTATGTCTCACCCAGCTGTTAAGCAACTCAGCCAGTCTTTACCAAAAACTCTGATACGTGATTTGAAGATGCTAGAATTATTCCACATTAAATAAATCCCCCCTCCCCTCAATATCACAGATTAAAGGATGACTAAGAGATGCTTCATGCCCTCAGAATGGGTATGTCTTATTATGGAAAACCATTGACTGGGGTGGGTCTATGGCAGACTTTGGAGATGCCCCCCCCCCAAAAAAAAAGTGTGAAAAGGAGAGATGAAAAGCCACCAAAGAGAACATTTGTAGTTTGACAGTCAGAGAGGCCCAGCAGCCAGACAACTCAAAGATTGCTAGACCTGAGAAGCAGCCTCTGAGATCAATGACACACTTGCTTCACTCAAAATGGTTTAATGGATTTCCTCACAAACACGTAACCGGCAATCACAAACGTATCTAAATACTTTCTAGGTCTTTGCATCTTCCACTACAGCTGTATTCTAAGACTTTTGGATTTTTACAGACAGGTTCAATTCTAAAAAAGAAAACTGCTTGTTTCTGGGCTATTATATGGTTGCCAACCTATCATTTTTGGAGTAATTTTATTTTTAAAAAGGGAAAGAAAAAACCCCCAAATACCATGTACCGCAACCATCATTTTATCTAAGACATAACCTCAGAGGAAAGGGTGTTCCTTTAAATTGTCGAAGTGTACGCTGTAGAGGTACTGGGGAGTGACTGGCCCTTCGTATTCTGCCCCTTCCATCAATGAATTGCTATGCACATGGGTTCTACCTCAATACTGAGACCTGGGTATACTGGTTTCGTCTCTATGGGCACATCTTAATATCCAGTGGGAAATTATATTGAGCACTCATGTCTGTTTCTAGTCAGGGTCTTAGTTAGGGCTCCCCAGAAGCAAGACTAAGCTTGGGTATGAATATAAATTGTTTACTCAGGAGGTGAACCCAGAAAGCGCTGGTAGGTGAGTGGGAGATAAAGCAAGGAATGGAAAGAAGCAACCACAGTGTGCACTGTGGGCAACTGGGCTCAGGAAGAAACTGCCGGGGGCTTCTAAGAGGCAATGCCTTAGATATGTATCCATCAACTCTTTATCCTTCATTGGGAGATGGCTCCCAGAGGCATTAAGTCCCTAGCAATATTGGTCTGCTCTTATCACTGGTCAAGCTTGCTCCTGTAACCAGAGAAAGTCCTCAAGCAGAAAGATCCAGGCACCAAAAGCATCTTCCACATCAGTTTATTAAGGGTTCTCGAGCATACTGGTTAATTACCTTCACATTAAGACCATTTCTTTATCTAATGCTAAAATTAAATAAAGCAATAGAGAAGAGAATGTTTAGGTTTCAAAATAAGAGCATTTCGTGTATTCCCTGGAGTTTCCAAAAGGCATTCTGGACACTTTGTGATCTCTTTTTTAGTAAGGGAATAATATATCCAGGAGGAAACAAGAGTAAGAACTCTTCTAGGATTCTAGAGCACAGAAGGTGATAGGACTGACTTATGTCCTCTTTTGCCTTTTAAGGCAGTTAGATAAAGGGGAAAATTTTTTTCCCATTAAAAAATGGGATGGATTTAGGGACTGTCAGAAAGAGTTTGTAAAAAAAAAAAAAAGTGAAATTTATTTCACTTTCCTAATAAGCTAAAATTAGTCACCACTGATTAAATCACAAAGGCTACTGGAATCCCTTTTTCAGAAGCTTGCTAAGATAGGATGCGTAAGTTTTCGGTATTTTTATTTTGTTTTAACTTTGGATTCTGATTTGCTTATAACATGGCCTTACCCATGTTTTTTCATACAGCCATGTGTAACTATAAAATCATGTTGAAACATAAAGAACAGGAGGGTCAAGATGTAGTTCTACTCTCACCCAAAGATATTTGCTGAACCTCCAGGATGTCTATCACAGAGCACAGGCTCAAGATTCAAAGATCCTGAAGATGTTTCCCTGTCCTCAAGGTGTTCACGGTGACATAGTCATAAAATCTGCATACAAGACAGCAAAGGAGTAACAAGAGTACCCATTGTTGCCAAGCCAAATCAAAGGCCTGGGAAAGCAGAAATCTAACTCAGGCATAGGAAGAGGCTTACAAGCCTCAGTGTCCAAGGAAAGAGCTTGGGTAGTTAGATAACAACAAGCATGGATGAGCACGTGTGAGTGAGCCTACCACTTGGCCAGAAATTAGGCCCTCGTCTTCACCAGTCTTCACCATTTGGTCCTGAAGTTAGTCCTACTTGGGACTCAGTAGCAGGCGTGCATGAGTTGAGTCCTGGGTACCCAGTATCTTGCCCTCACTCTTGCAATGTTTGTTCATCTTCCAGGATTAGGTTTTTACCTTAGTAACATGGTGCTATAGAGCAACCTACATCCCAGCCCACTTGACCAGAACCTGAATTAATTTCCAGAAATCTAAGTACATCCTTCTTCCTTAGATCATCTTGCCACACGTCTCCCTCCACCTCCCCCCACAACCTCTGTCAAAGTTTCTGGATCCTATCCTGATTAATCATTTTATCCCACACTTTGATAAGTATCACACACAACCAGCATCCCTTACTCCTGTGCCCCATCTAATACACTGCACCGAGTGGGATATCAGCAGTGGCAAGAATAAGAATGACAGCAACTGACATTGACTTACACTCCTCATGTTCCAGGTGGTAGATTTTACATTATGCCATTTAATCCTTACCCTATGAGGACAGTACTCTCATTAACCCCATTTTACATCAGAGGAAATGAAACTTAAAGGACTTAAAATGACAGCTCGTAAGGGGAATAACCAAGTTTGGGATCCAGTTCTGCTGAAGCTACCCTGTCATGCTCTGGGCGTGGGTATGGATGATGTTAATTCCCTCGGGGATAACCCCGTAGGAACTGCCAGTTCCCCAAGCCCAAGCCCAAAAGATCCTTGCTTTCTCTTTCCCTCCTCAAGTCCGCGTACTACTAAAGCCCTAAAAGCCTCATAGCAGAACTCCACTGATGTAGGACATCAGACTTAATTGCTAGGTTATTTCTTTCCAACTAGATAGGAAGTCTGCTTAGAATATTAAAACACGGGGGCCTACTACTACGTGAGAAATTAATGCAGTTGACTACAGGAAGGGTAAAGGAGGTGGCAGCGGCTAAAGTGTCTCCATAAAGAGAGAAGTCTCCACAAGAAAGAAAAAATGCTTTCTCATGAATTTGACTACAGGACTGACACTTATTTGAAGTGGTAATAACCAGAGGTGCTGAGTTCTCTATTTTTCTGAGAGTTCTTCTACTATTAGTGATTTTAACCAAATGGCCAATATTGACCCCGGGCATGCTTTGAATTTAGGTCACAATGTATGTATGAGAAGCATAAATCACTGGCAAGAACAGGTGCAAAGCTCACAGTTCATTCTGGGATCATTTCTGCCACTTTGTTCCTCGTCACCTTCTAGTGGAAGCGCCAGAGAGTACGTGGAATCTATAAAGTTGGCAGCTGCTGACGGACAAATGCCACGTTATCATTGTGAACTCGTAGCTGTCGATGCACAGCACTATGAATCTAAGATGGGCCTCTGTGGACCAGCTGGCTGCATGGCCTTGAAGCCTGCTGGTAGGGCCTTGGCGGGATTTGCTGCTTCCAAGATTCTCTCAGTGGTATACCATCTCCTCCATCCCAAATGCCCCCATCGTAGTTTCCCATCCCTGGTTTTACCGACAAATAAGATTTGGCACCACTGTCCCTTCAAAATAATGATGTACAGAGACGCCATTTTAAGTTGGGGAGTGAAATCGGGCACCTGGGTGGCTCTCTCGGTTAAGCGTCTGACTTCGGCTCAGGTCATGATCTTGTGGTTCATGAGTTCGAGCCCCGCGTCCGGCTCTGTGCTGATGGCCCAGAGCCTGCTTCAGATTCTGTGTCTCCCTCACTCTCTGCCCCTCCTCCACTCACACTCTGTCTCTCTCTGAAGAATAAAGAAACATTAAAAAATTTTTAAATTTGGAGTGAAAAACATGGGTTCTTCCCAGGATCATGATCTGAATCACTACACCCGAATTTTTTCTAGGCTTTCCTGCCACTGATCTTTTGTCTTATTCTGAAATCATAACCTTTTTTCTTGTATTTAAAAAATGGGTAGCATACATTGACTAAATGTCAAAATCTAGATATTGATACTTCAAACTCTAAATACAACCAACTATCAAAGATAATTTATACAATTACTATTGATTATTCAGTTTGGGTGACGAAATTCTAGTGTATGGAATAATGTGTATGATTATATTCTCCCAATACTTCCCTATTCCCTGGCTTCCAATCCTCTGCAGGTGCCTCTAAAATGATGAGAGCAGCTCATCCTTCCCAGGACAACAAGGGTTTGAAAACAGCAACATACAAAGTAAACCGCTATTAGATTCAGGGTGTGTGTGGGGGGGGGGGGGGGGGGGAGCGGGGTGCTGAGAAGAGTAATAGAGAATGAAACAAGCATCTGTAAGTGAGAGCAAGATGACTCTGCTTTGTAATGCATATGTATCCTCTGTCCACCTGCGCCCCCCACCTCCTGCTGGAACACACAATCCCAAAACACCTGTCTGAGCAGACTTCTGGGCAAAATTCTACTTCCCTACAGGGAAATACAGAGAACAAAGCAATTTCCTCTGTTCTTACCCAGCTGTACTGCCAACACTTAGATTATAGAGCAAACCTGAACCTTGTTACTACAGATGCTTCAACTTATAATTTAATGATACTAACAAGATCTCTTGTTACTATGCTTTGGTTTTCATTACTAACCGTCCTTAGCACCAAGCAAGTTAAAAGCATTAAAAGCAGTCCTATCACCCTTCCACTCTTGAAGCTGTTAATACCAACAGTGAATACAATATATAACATTTCAACTTTTCAAATCCTTTAAAAATATGACTTCCCTATCATTTCCCCTTCACACACTGTTGACACATGACACGTGTAAACACAGAGATATATATTCATCCATTCCCATCCCCATGAACACACACAATCAAACACGCATACACACACTCGCAAATACATGTATACTCACACCTACCCTCCCCCGCTCCTCCCTCCTCAAATACAGTGTACTTGAGGCAAGGTAGCAAGAGTCAGAGAAGCAGCAACTTATCTGACAGAATCTGATCATTTTATGATTTGGGTTCCCAGGAGTATCAGAAGGAAAATGGGATTTAATAAGTAAAGGCGTGTTTAGAACTAAGGAAATATTACTGTAAAAAGAAGAAAGACAGTTGCGTAGGTTTTAGTTGGGGCTCCCCCAAAGCAGAATCTGAGCTAAGGGTTTGCAGGGAGGCAGGTAGTATATGTGGGAGGAAAACAGAAATGAGTGGGGAAGGGAAGGTATCCAAAAAAGAGTACATGAATGAGCAGGTTTACACTCTAACAAACTGGAACTTGAGCCCTCGGGAAAAATCTGGGAGTCAGTATAGGATGGGCAACTCAGAATTATTACCACTAACCCAAGAGTGAAGGAGATAGGATTTTAATACGCCAGCTTCCCTCAGTCACGGATTGAGGGCTAGAAGTGGGGAGTGAATAATTCCACGACACTTTTTATGACCTGCTACAGGTGAGCAGTAAGACCCTGGAGACCCGAGGGAACCCTCGGACCAATAAACGTGTCTGCTGGCAAGTTGTAGGAAATGGTGAGGGACACAAATGACATGTGCTAAAGAGAAAGTTTGCTTCTGTGTATATTTTAGTATGTTCTAGTGTGCGTGCTTTAACATGTAGCTATGTGACGAAAGCCGCTTCTATAATTGTGGCACAAGACACACTGTACCACAGAAAAAAGAGTTGGCCAACACTGAAGTGAAAATGACTCTCCAAATGGCAAGGGGAAAACCTATTGAAAAGAAAACCAGAGTGTGACTAAACTGGATGCCACGTGTACCAGGTGTCGGCTTAAAAATGCCACAGTGATGAAATGCTTCCGCAGCAGACAGAAATAGCATTACTTCATTGCAACCATGAAAATTACGAAGGAAAACACATGCCAGAGTCACCTAGAAGTTAGTTATCTGAATCTAAAATATCTTACAGGTTTCAAAGTTAATCTCCATAAAAAGCAGAGTAAAACACTATCAGAGCAATTGGTGATACCCAGCAGTTTTATGGAGAAAGAGAAACTTCCAGAGAAGAGTATAAAAAGTTTGCACTAGATAATACTCAGATGGAGAAAACAGTTCGCTGGCTGCTGTAGAAACGGGCATGTGGGCTCAATCAAAGAGATTATCCAGTTAGACTAGGAAGAACAAAAGGCTGTGGCAGAATGCAAAGACGGCCCCAAATCTTCCCCTCCAATCGCTATGCTCTTGCAGTCAATGCGTCTTTATAACTTCACCCATCTAGGGCTGGAATCTAATTCTCCATCACTAGAACCTGGGCTGGTTCTTGGAGTCTTGGCCAGAAGCTTGAAGCATGAAGAGTGATACCGAACCCAGGTCCCTTCCCACTTGTCCCCCATCTCCAAAGTGGCAGCAAACTGCCAGTCGTGGCAGATTTATGACCAAGGCCCAAGAGAGGCTGAGCCTGACTCAGACCAGATCAACCGCTCGGCAGACGGTGGTTGTTCTAAGTCACTAAGATTTGGGATGAGTTTGTCATGTAGCAAAAGGTTATCATCTGGAGACCTGGCTAGACCTTCTAGATCAACATGCAATGCATGCTTTACAAATATTGGCTGATTGCTTACCATGGCCTGCCACTGGTCTGAGTTTAGAGAATACATACATGATCTTAAAAAGGGTCAAAGCATCTCCTTTCATGGAGCTTACATTCAGATGTGAAGAAATATGTAAGCAAATAACAGATAACATGTCAGATAGTAGTGCTAAAGGAAAGTGAAGTGGGTGAGGGAGTTAGCAAGTGACAGAGGTCAGGGACACTGTTTTAGATAAGAATTGGGGATACCTCCCCCTGTACCTGGCATTTGCTCTGGCCTCTAGGTACCTTTCTACTCCACCTCCTACCTTTCTCCCTGTAGCTCACTTCACTTCAGTCACAATGTCCTCCTATTGTAACCAGCCAGGTACGCTGTTGCCTCAGGGCCTTTGCACCCGCTATTGCCTCTACTTCATTCACGGAGGTATCTTTAGGAAGAACCTTCTGAATGGAAGCAACAGTGAGTGGAGCTGCTATTACCCCAAGTGGGAAAACTAGGAGGAGTCATGCTAAAAATGGTGTCCATTGTTCTTTCCTCCAGACTCTAAGCCAAAATGATGTGACAAGCACGGGAGATGATTCTACAGACAGGCTCAGTGCTGAAGGGAAGATGGAGTAGAATCTACCTGGCCCCACAGGGAATAAAGATGCCACGAAACGACTGTATTTCCTAATGTGAATACATAGAGGCTTTCAGTATTTACATCGCTTTTTAAAATAAGATAATCTTGAACCAGGAACGGATTCTCTTGATCAAAGAATCTGATTCGCAATACAGATTATACATTTAGGCTCTATTTAAACAAAAGAATTCTCCCTTCTCAAGGAAAGACAAGGCTAGACAGTGGCCTTATTTCATCAGGGTATGCATTCCCATTAGTCAAAGAAACGCCATGAAGAGAGATCATCACTGACTTAATTAAGCCTAGGAGGAAAAACCTCCGCTCTCCCGTTTGCTAGACGCTACTTCACATTTTCATAAATGTGTCGCACTAGCTTATAGAAATCAGAATATTACATGGCATTCATCATGTAATGGGCTCAAAATTTTCTTTTACTGAACTATGAGTCTCAACAAAAACAAAACTTTGAAAATATTAAATCCCCATGAGGTATTTTATAGTCTGACCTCTCACTGTCATGTACAAACTTACTCCTAGAGCATCGCATTTTTTGGTCCCTTTAAAATATTTTGGTCCTTACATTTTGATTGGCTCCTTTGCAATATGATGAAAAATTATTGGGCCACGACAGCACCAAGTAGGGTCGTTTTATGAATAGTATATCCATTTTCACGTTCAAAACACCGATGGCTCCTTCATGGCCCATAATATCCAGAGGCCACCACAGCTGAGTGGTTGGAAGAAGGCTTATCAAGTTCATGTAATATAACCATTCAACAGCCAGGCTTTTCTCAAACTGTTCAGTTAGATGCTTTCTTCTAGGACAGAGGTGTCATTGTGCTGTCTCCCTTCACCAACATGTGAGGGACACCACAAATCAGTCAGAGCCCTAATAATTAATCTTTCTTGGTTCAACTCTGTAGGCAGCCATGACCAATTGACCAATGTGGGCACCAAGATGAAATCATCAGATCTGACTGTTTCTGGTAGTGTGATCCAGTATCTAGATATATTCCCCACCAGGCAACTTAGACTCACTTCTATGCCAAATGTGCTCAGTTCATAAAGTCAAAGTAATAGGTATGTATGATCATGAAATGGTTCATCCAGTTAGGATAATGTGAACTAAGAACTGCAAAGGTCTTGGGCAATGTACTCAGCTTCAGAGGTATCTCATCAACTACAAAAGGCCCAGCCCCAGGACTTACAGGAAAAAACTTCCCCTTGACAAAGAGCATGACTGGCTCTAGCACAAGCCTAAGCACACGTTCAACATATTTTTAAGTGAATGAGTCAACGATGTGAACAATTCCTCCTGAAATTTCAGGGGCAGAGCATGCTGCCTTTCTATAAGACAAGTGAGTGAGACTTAACCTCATCCTATGCTGGGGTGTAAAATGTAGCTACAAACGCCAAAATCATCATTTTACTTGTGACCCTCCATATAGAAAGAAAAACCCGACTTGGTCCCCCACCCCTCGAATGGGATGCACTTATATCTTCAACACGAATTCACACCATCTCCTAATCCTTAGCACTCTTGCTCTCGAGACTTCAAGCAGTCAGTCACGACGCTTTGTGAAAGAGCTGTGCTCACCCAGCATACCTCCTTAGCCAATGTGGTCAAGAAGCAGGAAAATATGCAGAGAAAATTATACCCTTCTGGACACCTTTCTCCCCCTATTTGTCTAAAAGTTTTTATTTGCAGCACTGTGTTATCAAATAAAAAAATGTTTATTATCTCTGTCTACCCTTCTATAGTCTCCATTTTTCTCCCATGGACATGGTCTAAACCAGTAATTCCTAACCTTTTCAGGCAATCTGAACAGTCCAGCCAACCAACTGATGGTGTGTAACCTTTTGTTTTTCATTTCGGGAATGACACTTTCCAGTGCAGACCGAACTTGCAATTATTATATCAGCCTATATATTCCTGATTCCCTTGCAGATTTCATCTCCCATTTGTGACATCGGTTATGCTCCTAAAAATTCCCGCAAGAATTTTCTTGTGTGGCCCTGAAAAAAGGCCCCCAAGCTTTAGCAGACCACAGAAATACGAGGTGAATCGGGATTCTCTGACACCTAAAGAATTACAGGCTTTTGCTTCTCCACTGTGCCTGCAACTGCACCTATCACCGATCCAATGTAGTCTGATACGTGGCAGATTACAAGTGAATATATGTAGTTTAGATACCATTCCGCGGGGGGGGCAATTATTACTTGGTTTACTCATTCAAGGCATGAGAACTTAACTTGAACTGTCACTGGTGCCAGAACAAGGCATGGAGCTACTCTTACTTTAGCTTCTATTGAGATTACAGAGGAATGATTTTAAGAAGGGTCTGATGCCACTCTTCTAACCTCAGTTGGGGCAGGGATCCGCCGGGGTAGCCAGAGACTTCTTACATCTTGCTGCAGCTCAGAGGGTACAATCAAGACAGCCGCTGTCTGACGAGGGTCAGTCAGGTAATAAAGCCAGAAGTGATAATCAATCATGAGTGGTCAGAATAATCATGATGCAGAGCCAACTAGAATCGAGGAAGCCAGCGTGTATTAAGAAGAGTTGTAATGACAGCAGAGGAGACACAAAGATCTAGATTTATTCCACACACACAGTCTGGGATTGAAAGTCATTTTTCTGAATTTGCAGGCTCACTTTTCAATGGATAAACTAGATGTGTTGAAAAGCACAGGACGAGGTCAACGATAATGGACCATGCAATTAACAGTTTCTGATTTATAAAACAACTGATGTAATCAAACAGATACACACGAATAATAAATAAGACACATGATAAATCTGGCATCGACTCTAACTGCTCCTCAAAAAGGAAAGGTGAAAACCTCAGCCATTGCTATCTTGGTTCTCTTCTTGTCTTACTGCTTGGGTCTATGATTCATTACTGTACTCATATGTCCTCTGCTTATCTACACAGCATTTGGAATGGCCTCATTGTTGTAACAGGGATAATTAAACAACTCTATAAAACTCTCAGTCCGTCATCAGGGGTCTCACATTGTCTAGCTCTTGCCATTCCCTATTAGCTCCAACTCAGTTCTGCGCTGTAAGCAGGTACTGTCTCTCGATGGCGTACCTGCAAATAGCCTCACGGTAATCTCAGCATGGTTCCTCTCTCTGAGCAGTAGCGTATGAGATGGAGCTCCCACTCTGGCTGCCTTGAGTGTCTGAAAAAGACAGAACACGCGCTAGCATGTGGACTATTCCAAAGACCCCACAGCACATATCATTGCCCTTAATTTTCCTGTCACGAAATCAAACATTTGCTCTGGCTGCACTGAAACCTGCTGGCTACTTATTTTCTACCAGATCACATGCAGGCCAGAGCAGTATGAATTTTATTTTGCAGGGAAAAAAAAAAATAAAGGCAGAAAATCCTGTCCTCGCATTCTTTCTCATCTCCGAGAATGCAGCCCTTGGTTCATCTTGTCAACCATTCGATTCACAGCGTACTGAGCACCCGCCATGGGATTTCTCTGCGTATCACTGTATGGGTGCTTGGAAGGGAGAATGACCGAGAAATCGGGAGGGTTCTCCTGCGTCATTTCTCATCTCAGTAGACAGGCCCAGCAAACCCAAAGAGCTTGTCCCAGAAGAGCACAGAAGCACTCTGGGTTATTCATTCATTCTCTCTCAGCTGCTAACCTCTCTGCTCTTCCCTGACTGGTCTGTGATGTGGGGGCTGGGACTCTGCAATGCACATTTCTGCTTTGCTGGCTGGAACCTGATTAGCTCCAGAGGGGGACTGCAGGGCTGGAAGGAGGAGGAGGGACTTGCTCCTTCCCGTCTGCTTCCTGTGAGGATTTCTCCAACACTCCTCCACTGCAGTGGCAATGCCCTCCAGTGAAAACAGCTCAGTGCAGTTTGCAGGTCTTTCAACCCTTGTACGAGACCGGCTTTAGCACTCTCCCCTCAGAAACACCGGAGGCAGCCATCCTCACAGAGCCGGCTTGAACTCCAGCGACACGTTCCTCTCCACTGCTAAGTGTTAAGATTAAGTTTTAAGAATTCCAGTCTCTTTTAGTTTCCCTAGCCCCCCAGGTGGATGTTGTTTCCTGTTGTTTCTCCCTCTCTGATTCCTCAGTGTTTTCTTCTTCCCTGTTTAGTGTCTTGTGAACAACGTTATACCTTGGTAACAATTCTTTATATCTAGGTACACATTTTTCCTGTTAAAACCACTTAAGAGGTTTCTGCCTCCTCACTGGACCGCAACTGATACACGATCCCAAGAGTAACCAGCTTTCACGATGCAACAGGTTTTCGGAAACCCTGGCAACCATCAGACTGCTGCAAAAGCCCACTGAGCACTCACATGGGTGAATTTCCCTTTTTCTCACAAAACAACATCCTCAGCTATCTTTGAACAAGGAGGCAACGTCATGAGCTTTAAAATATGTACAGTAACTTGTAACATCTGGGCATGTACAAAAACTCAAGAGTATGTGTATGAATCTGGGACTTTGTGCCAGCCAGTCCCTACCCGATATTCCTGGGCCCCATAGGAGATCTAGAGGCTTACAACCTGCTTTTCCATGAGAACATGCCTGATGGCGGTACCAGGAGACTCCTGGAGCTGCAGCCCTCCCCTGGCTCCCAATGACTACCCACTCCCTAATTCCTGGGCTTCAACTCCAATACTGAGTTTTTGCTCCACCCTGGCCTGGGGCACCAAATCCCTTGCCAGATTCCTTTCCTGAAGAGCTGGAGTCTGGTCTTTCCACTTGCTCAGGCTCCACCTCAATCTCAATAAATTCCCCTGGAAAAAAATTACAAACCAGAGATTCTCACTGCCAAGACCCCATCCACTGCCTGAATCCTCTGGAGACAAGGGCAGTCCAACTCTTAACATAAGTTTATGAAAGCCTAACACACTGATTCTACAGTTGGGTCAATCCTCCTAGCGCCCTCAGGTCTCTGCTTATGCCCCTGTCCTTTCTTGCCCAAAACAAGAGGCCCCGCAAGCCTGCCAATGAGAAACACAAAGTTTATGCCAATATACCCCGTTGCTCAATTCCCCTTTAAACCAAAGACTCGCATTTGGAGTTACTGGGATCTTCACGTGTGGCCATGGAAAAATCATGCATTTATGAGCCATGTTGTTTAAGACAGTCTTGGGGAATATGCCATGACTCTCTGGCAAGTTTTTAACAGAGTGGACTAGGGCTAAGAGGACTGTAGGCACTGGCCAACAGTGAACAAGGACACACTGTCCCCAGAACAGACCCATTCCCAAGCACAACGTTGGTGGTACATGAGAAGCAATACTCACCTTATCCAAAAGAAGTACCCTCCTCCTCACCCCACCCTTCTCAGCTCCAACAGACAGCCAATAGTACAATCATCTCTGCTTCCTTCCTAGGTCCCCAAAAGACCTTGAGGAAAGAGCTCGGAATGAATTCCAAGATCTGCCTCAAATTTCCCTTTTGTTTCCTTACAATCCGATCTACAATGCCATCTGCTTTGTGGTTTTTTTTTCTTTTGGAACATAGCATGCCCATGTGCTTACTTGTCTATAGCTGCTTTCTCACTAAAAGGGCAGAGCTGAGTAGTCCCAACAGAGACTGTGTAGCCCACAGACCCTAAAGTTACCACCATCTTCCCTTTATAGAAAAAGCCTGCCGTCTAATATTTATAGCACTTCGGGGTATATATTAACATGTGAGGTGATAGACGTGCTAACTACCTTGATTGTGGTAATCGTTTCACAATACATACGTGTATCAAATCATCACACGGAATACCATAAATATGTAAAATTTGGTCAATTATACATCAGTAAAGCTGGGGGCAGAGGGAAGGAATTACTTAGTTTACTTCACTAAAGCTCTGTTGCTGTTTTACGATCATGGTGAAGGACTTATAAAGCCAAAGGTCTAGCAATAGCTGACCCCATCCAAAAACCCTGAAAATTACTTGACATTATTGCCTAGCAATCAGAGACCATGCTGCCTATACACTGTTAGAGTACTGATAAGTACCCTCACGTTATTTGATACACTCTTCCTATCATAATACATCAATTATTCTCTTTTTACAGATGGGAAAATAGAGTCAGAGAGGTTAACTAATTGAACAAGTTCATGCACTTAAGAGGCGGTGAAAGCAAGATCCACATCTTTAGGTCAACCATTATACAGGTCTTCTCAAATCTTAATGTACACAGGATTTTTCTTGTGGACCTAATGAACATGCAGATTCTGATTCAGGAGGACTACTATGGAGCACAAGACTCTGCTTCTTTTAATAAGTTCCCAGGGGACGCTGTTGGTTTGCAGACCATACTGAGTAGCAAAGCATTCTATCCTAACGCACCATGATGAGCTGCTTTCACTGAAGACATTGCATCTTTCTCGTGAGATGTGCACTCAAAGGGAATTGTCTCACTTTACCCTCACGACCACCCTAGGAGATAAGTATCATTTAACTTCACTCTACAACAGAGGAAACTGAGGCACAGAGCAGTTAAGTAACTTACCCGATGTCATACAAATAGTAAGTAGAAGACATGACACTCACATTTCTATCTATATGATACAGTGACTACTTATATAACAATGATGACTGCTGATGCCATCTGTGAGTGGGCGTAAGCCCCTATTTCTGAGGCACTCAGGACTCACTCTGAGACACCCGGACTCACCGAAGATGGCTCCTCCCCAAAGCCTGATCGCGGCATGAATCGTATCAGCAACCTTGGCCCACTTTCCGATGGGGCCAGAATCAGCTCTGCAGTCGCTGACATAGTATCGAGCTTACCGCCCGGGCTCTGCCTCACCCAAGCCTTACCCCTTGTTGAAACAATCTCCACAACAAGCTTTCATCATGTTGCCTTCTGCCCAACACTCCCATGCTCCACTGATAACAGAATCCCACCCTGAACCATAGCCTTCTCGTGTGCTGTCCTGGCACCTCACTAATTATTTGTTCCAGAGACCAGCAAGTCGCCTGGAACCACAGTGCCCTCTTACACCAAACATCTTCCACTGCCAGCTGTGGGAAGTGCAGCTACATATAGGATTAGAACACCAGGGGCGCCTGGGTGGCTCAGTTGGTTAAGCGTCCGACTTCAGCTCAGGTCATGATCTCACAGTCCGTGAGTTTGAGCCCCGCGTCGGGCTCTGTGCTGACAGTTCAGAGCCTGAGGCCTATTTCAGATTCTGTGTCTCCCTCTCTCTGACCCTCCCCTGTTCATGCTCTGTCTCTCTCTGTCTCAAAAATAAATAAACATTAAAAAAAAATTAAAAAAAAAAAGAACACCTGTATCCACCATGGAAGTGGACATGGTCTAAGATGAACATGCTTTTTGGAAGCTGCGTACTAGAAAGGGTGGCTGTCTTGTGGGGTCATCCTCATTAGGCAAGCTAGTTTCCCTCACCCCCACTGTTTCCTCTCCCCACCGGCCCACCCTTGAGGACCCCAGCCTGTCTGAACTAGGACATGCAAACCTCAAAAATTTCCGGGTTTTAACTCATGGCTGCCAGCCATGAAATCTGTGTCAGTGCAAGAAGAGAATATTCAGATCAAAGTCAGACGGTCTAGAAAACACCACTTGATGTTCTCCCTGAATGATCTTTAAATAGCCACACACATTAATTAATTTTCTGCCATACTTCACTGGGGTTGCAATCTTCTTCAGCAAATTGAGACAGAGACTCCATAATGAGCACCAAACTATACCAAACGTCATTTGAGCAACATTCGAAAAATCAAAAGTGAGAATGTTTCTGAAGTAATGGCCATGTTGAAAAGAGTAAATGGCATCAAGGGCATCTTCGTTTTCCTGTCAAGTTCTGTAATAAGACTGACAGAAAAACAACATGCCAAATTAATCCAGCTTTAAAGGCTGTTGCCTTTTCGTGCATCAATTTTCTATTCCTATCATTTAGGAATATCAATAAACTCCCAAAGAGAAGCTTTGGCAGTTGTTAACATTGTCATTTGTGTTTCTCTTCCCCTACAATGATTCTTACTGAAGATTTAAGTCACCTGCTGTATCTCTCAGTAGTAATGTGCACTGTGAAGAATCGTGTATAAGCCCTTGTCCCAAATCCTAGCTCTGAATGGCTTTATCACCTCCAAGCAGTTCCGAAGCCCCTGAGGAAGGCAACAAAAACTTCTGTCATACCGGATTGCCTTTTTTTTTATCCCAGATTATCACAGCTGAGTATGTTTATTGGAAATGCTTTCCTTTTCTTGCCTTACCCACCTCTCCCCAGCCTCTTGCTAATCGCCCTGGTGTGTGGTCAGGAAATCGGTTTGGGTTTGCTTCATGGAGCTCAGGAGTTATCTGCGTGACCTTGGAAAGTAACAAATGATTTGTGCCTCAGTTTTCTCACTTGTCAACTGTATTGCTTTCAGAGGGAAAAATTAGAGAATGAACTTAACTCACATACAGCAAAGGGGACAATATGCTTATAAACCTACCATTCATACAATTCCATATGTTATTTATTGTAACAATTTATTGAGATAGTTCACATACCATATAATTCATGCACTTGGAACAATTCAATGGTTTTTTTTTTTTTGTATATTTACAGGGTTTTGAAACAGTCACCATGAATTCATTTTAGAACACTTCATCACCCAAAACCCGACTCTGTAACGGTCACTATTCATTACCCTTCCTGCCTCGCTTTCAAGTCCACCTCACCTTCCACATCCATCCTCAGCCCTAAGAAACCACTCATCTAGTTTCTCTATTTGCCTACTTTGGACAAAGCATGTATATGGAATAAAAAGAAAGGTGGTCTTTTGGGACTGGCTTCTCTCATTTCCCATAATGTTTTCAAGGATCATCTACACTAGCATCTACCAATATGACATTTCTTTTTATTGGTGACTAATATTCCATTGTATGTGTACAACGCGATTTGTTTACCCGTTCATCCATTGATGGACATTTGGTTTATTTTTTACTTTGTGACTGTTATAAATAATGCTGCTATTTACATCCATGTACATGTTTTTATGTGAACATGTGTGTACTTTTCTTGTGTAGATATCCAAGAGAGCAAATGTTGGGTCATACAGTAATTTCATTTATTTATTTTTATGCTAACTTTACATTTGACATTTTGAAAAACTGCTGAAAAGTTTTCCAAAGTAACTGCACTATTTTATATTTCTATTAACAGTGTCTGAGGGTTCAAATCTCTTCCTCACATCCTAACCACCTTATTTCTGTGTTCTTTATTACAGCCGTTCTAGTTGGTATAAAGTGGTATCTCATTGTGATTTTGATTACCATTACCCTTATGACTAATCATTTTGAGGATGTTTTCATGTGCACTTTTCCTGTAGGTTAGCTGCAAATTTCTTAGAATGCCATTTTATTTTATCTGTATTACTTTTTTTTTTCTTTATTTGAGAGAGAAAGCATGAGTAAGGGAGAGGGGCAGAGGAAGACAGAATCCCAAGCAGACTCCTCACTCAGTGCAGAGCTCAATGTGGGGCTCGATCCTACGATCCTGGGATCATAACCTGAGTCGAAATCAAGTCAAACGCTCAACCGACTGAGCCACCCAAGCGCTCCTACCTGTATTGCTTTGGAGTATATGTATTTGTATGGTTTTTTTAGTGGCTTCTCCAGGTATTGCATTATATACCCATAACTTTTCACAGTCTATGCTATCATCATTTTACAGTGTGGTCAAGTATAAAAACCCTTTTGAGGGGTGCCTGGCGGGCCCAGTCGGTGGAGTATGCAACTCTTGATCTCAGGGTTGTGACTTTGAGCTCGGCGTTGGGTGTAGAAATACTTTCTCTTTTTATGTCACTTTATTCTCCCCAAATGTAATATACTTGTTTTAACTATTTCCTCTAGTACATTTAAAATGGCGGGGGGTGGGGGGAGGCGCCTGAGTGGCTCAGTCAGGTAAGCATCCAACTCTTGGTTTCAGCTCAGGTCATGATCTCATGTTTCATGAGTTTGGGCCCTGCAGTGTGGAGCCTGCTTGGGATTCCGTCTCTCCTTGTCTTTCTGCCCCCCTGCTCACTTGCCCTGTCTCTCTTAAAATGAGTAAATAAACTTAAAAAATCTTTTTAAAATGCTATCACTGTTATAATTTTGCTTCAATTGTCAAACATAATTTATTCAAAAAGAGGATACTCTACTGTACTTACCCATATTTTTGCTAATTATTGTTTCCTTTCCTTCATCATTCCCTTTACATTTAGAGAATGTGTGTCAGCTATCTTTTTAGGTTAGGTCTGCTGGCAACAAATTGTTATTCTTCACTTGAGAATATCTTGATCTTATCCTCATTTTTTTTTCTTTGAGATGAAGAGGGAGAGAGCACAAGCAGGGATGGGGCAGAGAGAGAGGGAGAGAGGGAGAATCCTAAGCAGGCTCCACCCTGTCAGTGTGGAACCTGATGTGGGGCTCAAATTCAGGAACTCTGAGACCATGACTTGAGCCGAAATCAAGAGGTGGCCACTTAAGGAACTAAGCTACCCAGGCACCCCTCATCTTCATTTCTAAACATGTTTTATCTGCATATGGAATTCTTTTTTTTTTTTTTAATTTTTAGAGGGAGAGAGAACGAGCACGAGCAGTAGAGGAGGAGGAGAGAGAGAATCTGAAGCAACCTCCCCCACCTCTGCCAGCGCAGAGCTCAACGTGAAGCAGGGCTCAATCTCATGACCATGAGATCATAACCTGACCCCAAACCAAGAGTCGGACACTTAGCCAACTGAGCCAACCAGGCACCCCTCTGCATATGGAATTCTGGGTCAATTGTTCTTGTCTTCCAGCATTTGAAAAAAATATTATGCCACCTCCTTCTGGTCTCCATGGTTTCTCATGACAAATCTGATATCATTTGAACAGGTGTTCCCCCTATAGGTAATGTGTTCTTTCCATTTGCTTTCAAGAACTTTTCGTTGTCTTTAGATTATATAAGTTTCATTATACTGTGTACTGGCAGGGATTTCCTTGGGTTTATTGTGTTTGGGGTTTACTAATATTCTTGAATTTGTAGGTTTATGCTTTTCAGGAAATCAGGAAATTTTCAGTACTTATTCTGCTGTATGTTTGCTCATACCCATGTTCTTTCTCATCTTCTGCAATTCTAATGAATATCAGAGCATATATTATTGTCCACAGGCCCCGGAGGCCCTGTTATTTTTTTCAGTCCTTTTTTCTCCCTGTTGTTAAAGTTGGGTAATTCCCAATGTTCTACCTTTAAGTTCACTATTTCATTCCTTGTTCATTTCCATCCTTTTATTGAGCTATAAAGGGATTTTATTTTGATTATTGTATTTTTCAGCTCTAAAATTTCTACTTGGTTCCTCTTTGTATCTTCTACTTTTTGCTAAGATTTCTTTCCTCATTTGTTTCAAGTATGTTGTTAAGTGCTCACTGAAGCTTTTTTTAAAAAAAAATTTTTAATGATGGTTGCCTTTAAATCCTTTTCAGATCATTCCAATGCCTCTTTATTCTCAATGTTGGCATCTATTCATGTTTTTGTCCTTATTCATCCTAATTCTTGATATGATGGGTGATTTTCAGTTCTGTCTTAGACATTTTGTGTATTATGAGAATTTAGATATGATTGAAATCTCTAATTTTGCAAGCCTCCACTGACACCACACTGGTGTGGGAAGTTGGGCCTTGCCTCCTTACTGCCAGGCAAATGTGGAAGTCCAGGCTCCCTATTAAGACTCCATAGACACTGTGAAAAAAAGTAAGGCATGCTTCATTATTACTTCTAGGTGAGGACAGAACTCCAGGCTCCCTATGTGGTTTCTATTGACCTAATTGGGGAGGAGGATAGAGAGAGGGCATCCCATTACCTCTGGGCAGTGCTGAATATACAGTCTTGAAGACTTGGTCTCTTTGGACATCACTGCAGCAGGGAGAGGGAGGAGCATCTCACTACCAAACAATGTGGACAGAAATCTAGGCTCCGCACTTGACCTTTATGGATGGGGACAGGGGAGATGCACTGTATTTTTGGTTTTCTGCAATAAGTGAGCAGGGTAATTATTATCAAAAAGATTTCTTTCTTGCTAGGCTGCTCCTTTCTTGGTCCTTTGGCTTAAAAGAACAGGTTTTCCTTGGCACTTCTTTTTTGGCTGTGCCTGTAGGTATTCCTGAGTTGCAGGCTTCTCCAGCACCCAATCTAGGATATAAGGGAGGCCAAAAAACAAAAAATAAAAACAACCACACCAGCGAAAAAAACCAAGGGAACTCAGCATTTTGTCATTCCTAAAGTTCCCAAATCCTTAGCTGGTCTGTCTTCTTCTCTCCAGATTTCAGTCTTCTTGTTTTATATATAAAATAAATAAACAGAAGGAATAGCGAGAAATGTGACTACACCATCTTGTCCAGAAACAGAACTCTCCCTCTTCTCCTTTTTACTTTTACGTTTATTTATTTTGAGAGAGAGATGGGGGGGGGGGGTGGGTAGGGCAGAGAGAAGATCCCAAGCAGGCTCACAGGTGTCACCACAGAGCCTAATGCAGGGCTCAATCCTACAAAGTGTGAGATCATGACCTAAGCTGAAATCAAGAGTCACTTAACCAACTGAGGCAGCCAGGCTCCCCTACTTTTTTTTTCTAATGTGGCCACAAGAAAATTTAAAATTGTGTGACTCACATGATGTGCCCATTGGACACAGCTGCTGTAGATGAAGCTTTTCCAAGTCAGTCCTTCCCACCTCTAGAAGCCCACAATTCTAAGGATTGTTGTTTGGTTTCTGTATATAATGCAAATGATGTAGATAACTGTTGTTCTCTCTGCTTACCTAGGTGAGAGCTATCAGAAATGAAAGTCCTAGAAAGCCCTTCAAATGACTCAAAATAGAGCCAAGGGATAATTGAAGGTTATTATTTTTAAAACTCATGCCAATATGTTAAAATTTCCACAGGAAGTAGTTGGTAAGCAAGGATTTCTCCAGCGGGGCTTACCACAGGTGCTAATCAGCTTACAGTATTTTTTTTTGTTTTTTTTAATGTTTGTGCTGAAAGGAGATTTAATTACCTCAATAGCCTCACTTCTTCATATACCTAAATAATGCATCCCCCCACTCTGTGGAGAAGAAACTAAATTTGAGAGAGAAAGGCTTAATGGGTAGCTAAAAATAGCACTGTAGTCTCCTTGAAAAGAACTCCCAGCACTCCCTATTCCTCCTTTTAGAAAGACTTCCCTTTTCTGAAACTGCTAATAAATGGTTCTTGTCTCCTTGTGATTCTCTCCCTCATCCTACCTTTCCAGGTATTTTCAAAGACCATTGAAATTCATTTCCCTCCAATATTCATAATAGGTAATCTTACTGAAAATCCACTGGATCCTTGACAGAACAATGCCAGGAACTTGCCCATGAAACTTAGTTTCCTAGAAGCCTTAAAAATGAGAACAGTGCCTCACAGCTTTTGGTATAAGATGGAAGGTTCTCTCCCCAGCACTGCAGGGTGCCCCAGTGGTCCAAGGGGCTCTCTTCTCAAGTGTTTCCCCAGGAATATGTGTTTCTCCACGTGCCAAAAAAAAAGACCTTGAAAGTGATTGCTAATTTCCTTCTCCCAACTTCAGTAGTTTGTTTACTCCCTGTCCTTCATGAAGTATTTTACATCGTGTAGTAGGTCTTCTCCACATGCTCTCTTCTTATTTTCTTGACTTTTTTTTCTTACTTCTTCACTTGGTTCCCTGTCTTCCCTTTCTCATTATCTACTCATATGGCTGCTCTGATTCCTGAAGATATTCTCAAACCTATTTTCCATTTGACTCTATTTCTTGGGAAGAATACTCATTCTCCCAGTTTCAACTAAACTTCTATGCTGATTATTCTCCTATCTTTCCTCCTGTCTTTTTATCTGAACTAGAGTCCCAAGTCTCCAGTCCTACTTTGCATACCCACTTGCAATTCTCCAAACTAACACAAACTGGACAGGTCTGAAACCAAACTCCTTTTCTTGCCCTACAGATGACGTCCCCTCCATCTTCACTGCCAAAGAGCTCCAAGATTATTTGCTTCAAGGAACCCCCAGCCTGTCAGCTTGAGTCGTCTTTGATGAAACACGCTCTTTATCTCTACAATCAGGCACCAAATCAAGCATGTTTTCCCCTACAAATGGGAGTGTAGTGAAACCAGAAAGGCCTTGAAGCTAATCAGACCTGTGTCTAAATTGATCTAAGTTATTCACCATACCTTTGCATGAACTTGAATATATTATGTGACAATTAGGAGTTTCAGTGTTTTCACATGAGAAAAGAGGAAGATGCATATGATGGAGCTGCTATGATGAGTAAAATGAATGAGTAAAATGAACATGCATTTTACATGTTTGGCATATAGTAGGACTAAAAATATTAGTTGCTACTTGGGCCCCTTCTCATTAGAGCTGTTCCTTTCTTGAATTAGCACTGCCACACTGTGTTCAAGTCTCTCAGTTCGATACACTTAAAATACCACCAACACAGCCCCCGTTCTTCACTTCATGGTATCCTGCTTTCCCCACACGGCCCTGCGTCCTTGATGAATACTGACAGGGTCAGAGAACTCCCTCACTCTAGATTCACTCCCCCTCTTTTTTTCCTGTATTAACTTGAAATGTTTTTGATGGTCTTTTTAGTTCCGGAAAGTTCCCCCTTTCTTTTACCCTGACCCAAACTATTTTTCTCCATTTCCCCTTTCTCCTTAACCTAAGCCTTCTGTCCTAGTCCTCCAGGCTGCCCTCATCTCTTCCCCAAGGCCACATTGGTTTCTTCCCCTAAAACTTTAAGATCCTCCTATCTCTCATTTCACACCTCCTACTCAAAGAATAAATCTCCATCTCTTAGAGGGCTATGCCTCAACTTTCCAGCCTCCCACACCTCCCTCCAGCCCTTTTGGCCTGCCATCATGATTAATACCTAATAGCATCCTGAATTGTGTTTACTTGCTATTGTACTAGATGAGTGCTTAAAACTTCTTGGGTTGCACATACAAGTTAATACTTTAAAACCAAATCTTGTTACAAGCATTAGTTTTACTTATTTTTTTGCCATTGTAGAGACCTTTAAAAATCATTTGTGGTCCTCAGTTCACTTTTTAAAGGATATTTTACCGAAAATGGAGGGTAAAACATTAGGGAAAAAAAAGTTTAAATTGAATTAATATAGATTTATGAACAAATTCTTATTACCTTTATTTTCTTCATTTTGATGTGGAGAGAGTAAATTCTATCAGGAAAATTCTTAGGCAATTGGGAACTTTCATAATTGTCTCTACACACCTACTCTTTCTGTGACATGTGTTATTGAGATGCGGAGACTTCCTACTATGAACAAGGAATGTAACTGTGTTTGGATCTCTGTGTACATGAGGTAAATATTACTGTGTTATTCCACAGATAGCAGAGCTAAGGCATAAGTAGCTTAGAACTTGCTCAAGGACTCACAGCTAAATATGGTACAGAATTGAGATCAGACCCCAGTTATTTGGGCTCTTGTGTTCAGTTTTTTTAAAAATGTTTATTTATTTATTTTTAGAGAGAATGGAGTCCGGTAGGGGCAGAGAGAGCAGAGAGAGAGAGAGAGAGAGAGAGAGAACCCCAAGCAAGCTCTGTGCTGTTAGCATAGAGCCCAATGTAGAGGGCTCGATCCCAGGATCCATGAGATCATGACCTGAGCTGAAATCAAGAGTCAGACATTTAACCAACTGAGCTACCCAAGTGCCCCTAGGCTTTTGTGTTCTTGACAACTA